>NC_082662.1:128827214-129140964 GCF_025265405.1 Mesoplodon densirostris | reverse complement strand
AGGTAATAGGCAGTCTACCTGAAAAAGAATTCAGAATAATGATGGTAAAGATGATCCAAAATCTTGGAAATAGAATAGACAAAATGCAAGAAATAGTTAACAAGGACCTAGAAGAACTAAAGATGAATCAAGCATCGATTAAAAACACAATACATGAAATAAAAAATACTCTAGATGGGATCAATAGCAGAATAACTGAGGCAGAAGAACCGATAAGTGAGGTGGAAGATAAAATAGTGGAAATAACTGCTGCAGAGCAAAATAAAGAAAAAAGAATGAAAAGAACAGAGGACAGTCTCAGAGACCTCTGGGACAACATTAAAAGCACCAACATTCGAATTATAGGGGTTCCAGAAGAAGAAGAGAAAAAGAAAGGGACTGAGAAAATATTTGAAGAGATTATAGTTGAAAACTTCCCTAATATGGGAAAGGAAATAGTTAATCAAGTCCAGGAGGCACAGAGAGTCCCATACAGAATAAATCCAAGGAGAAATACGCCAAGACACATATTAATCAAACTGTCAAAAATTAAACACAAAGAAATCATATTAAAAGCAGCAAGGCAAAAACAACAAATAACACACAAGGGAATCCCCATCAGGATAACAGCTGATCTCTCAGCAGAAACTCTACAAGCCAGAAGGGAGTGGCAGGACATAATTAAAGTGATGAAGGAGAAAAACCTGCAACCAAGATTACTCTACCCAGCAAGGATCTCATTCAGATTTGATGGAGAAATTAAAACGTTTACAGACAAGCAAAAGCTGAGAGAGTTCAGCACCACCAAACCAGCTTTACAACAAATGCTAAAGGAACTTCTCTAGGCAAGAAACACAACAGAAGGAAAAGACCTACAATAATGAACCCAAAACAATTAAGAAAATGGGAATAGGAACATACATATCGATAATTACCTTAAATGTAAATGGACTAAATGCTCCCACCAAAAGATACAGATTGGCTGAATGGATACAGAAACAAGACCCAAATATATGCTGTCTACAAGAGACCCACTTCAGACCTAGAGACACATACAGACTGAAAGTAAGGGGATGGAAAAAGGTATTCCATGCAAATGGAAACCAAAAGAAAGCTGGAGTAGCAATTCTCATATCAGACAAAATAGACTTTAAAATAAAGACTACTAGAAGAGACAAAGAAGGACACTACATAATGATCAAGGGATCGATCCAAGAAGAAGATATAACAATTGTAAATATTTATGCACCCAACATAGGAGCACCTCAATACATAAGGCAAATACTAACAGCCATAAAAGGAGAAATCGACAGTAACACAATCATAGTAGGGGACTTTAACACCCCACTTTCACCAATGGACAGATCTTCCAAAATGAAAATAAATAAGGAAACACAAGCTTTAAATGATACATTAAACAAGATGGACTTAATTGATATTTATAGGACATTCCATCCAAAAACAACAGAATACACATTTTTCTCAAGTGCTCATGGAACATTCTCCAGGATAGATCATATCTTGGGTCACAAATCAAGTATTGGTAAATTTAAGAAAATTGAAATTGTATCAAGTATCTTTTCTGACCACAATGCTATGAGACTAGACATCAATTACAGGAAAAGAGCTGTAAAAAATACAAACACATGGAGGCTAAACAATACACTACTTAATAACGAAGTGATAACTGAAGAAATCAAAGAGGAAATTAAAAAATACCTAGAAACAAATGACAATGGAGACACGATGACCCAAAACCTATGGGATGCAGCAAAAGCAGTTCTAAGAGGGAAGTTTATAGCAATACAATCCCACCTTAAGAAACAGGAAACATCTCGAATAAACAACCTAACCTTGCACCTAAAGCAATTAGAGAAAGAAGAACAAAAACATCCCAAAGTTAGCAGAAGGAAAGAAATCATAAAAATCAGATCAGAAATAAATGAAAAAGAAATGAAGGAAATGATAGCAAAGATCAATAAAACTAAAAGCTGGTTCTTTGAGAAGATAAACAAAACTGATAAAACATTAGCCAGACTCATCAAGAAAAGAAGGGAGAAGACTCAAATCAATAGAATTAGAAATGAAAAAGGAGAAGTAACAACTGACACTGCAGAAATACAAAAGATCATGAGAGATTACTATAAGCAACTCTATGCCAATAAAATGGACAACCTGGAAGAAATGGACAAATTCTTAGAAATGCACAACCTGCCAAGACTGAATCAGGAAGAAATAGAAAATATGAATAGACCAATCACAAGCACTGAAATTGAAACTGTGATAAAAAATCTTCCATCAAACAAAAGCCCAGGACCAGATGGCTTCACAGGCGAATTCTATCAAACATTTAGAGAAGAGCTAACACCCATCCTTCTCAAACTCTTCCAAACAATATCAGAGGAAGGAACACTCCCAAACTCATTCTACGAGGCCACCATCACCTTGATACCAAAACCAGGCAAGGATGTCACAAAGAAAGAAAACTACAGGCCAATATCACTGATGAACATAGATGCAAAAATCCTCAACAAAATACTAGCAAACAGAATCCAACAGCACATTAAAAGGATCATACACCATGATCAAGTTGGGTTTATTCCAGGAATGCAACGATTCTTCAATATACGCAAATCAATCAATGTGATACACCATATTTACAAGTTGAAGGAGAAAAACCATATGATCATCTCAATAGATGCAGAGAAAGCTTTCGACAAAATTCAACACCCATTTATGATAAAAACCCTGCAGAAAGTAGGCATAGAGGGAACTTTCCTCAACATAATAAAGGCCATATATGACAAACCCACAGCCAACATTGTCCTCAATGGTGAAAAACTGAAAGCATTTCCACTAAGATCAGGAACAAGACAAGGCTGCCCACTCTCACCACTCTTATTCAACCTAGTTTTAGAAGTTTTAGCCACAGCAATCAGAGAAGAAAAGGAAATAAAAGGAATCCAAATTGGAAAAGAAGAATTAAAGCTGTCACTGTTTGCAGATGACATGATACTATACATAGAGAATCCTAAAGATGCTACTGAAAAATTACTAGAGCTAATCAATGAATTTGGTAAAGTAGCAGGATACAAAATTAATGTACAGAAATCTCTGGCATTCCTGTACACTAATGATGAAAAATCTGAAAATGAAATCAAGAAAACACTCCCATTTACCACGCAACAAAAAGAATAAAAATTAGGAATAAACCTACCTAAGGAGACAAAAGACCTGTATGCAGAAAATTATAAGACACTGATGAAAGAAATTAAAGATGATACAAATAGATGGAGAGATATACCATGCTCCTGGATTGGAAGAATCAATATTGTGAAAATGACTCTACTACCCAAAGCAATCTACAGATTCAATGCAATCCATATCAAACTCCCACTGGCATTTTTCACAGAACTAGAACAAAAAATTTCAAAATTTGTTTGGAAAAACAAAAGACCCTGAATAGCCAAAGCAATCTTGAGAACGAAAAACGGAGCTGGAGGAATCAGGCTCCCTGACTTCAGACTATACTACAAAGCTACAGTAATTAAGACAGTGTGGTACTGGCATAAAAACAGAAAGATAGATCAGTGGATCAGGATAGAAAGCCCAGAGATAAACCCACGCACATATGGCCAACTTATCTTTGATAAAGGAGGCAGGAATGTACAGTGGAGAAAGGACAGCCTCTTCAATAATTGGTGCTGGGAAAACTAGATAGGGACATTTAAAAGTTTGAGATTAGATCATTCCCTAACACCATACACAAAAATAAGCTCAAAATGGATTAAAGACTTAAATGTAAGGCCAGACACTATCAAACTCTTAGAGGAAAACATAGGTAGAACACTCTATGACATAAATAACAGCAAGATCCTTTTGGACCCACCTCCTACAGAAATGGAAATGAAAACAAAGATAAACAAATGGGACCTAATGAAACTTCAAAGCTTTTGCACAGCAAAGGAAACCATAAACAAGACCAAAAGACAACCCTCAGAATGGGAGAAAATATTTGCCAATGAAGCAACTGACAAAGGATTAATCTCCAAAATTATAAACAGCTCATGCAGCTCAATAGCAAAAAAGCAAACAACCCAATCCAAAAATGGGCAGAAGACTTAAATAGGCATTTCTCCAAAGAAGATATACAGACTGCCAACAATCACATGAAAGAATGCTCAACATCATTAATCATTAGAGAAATGCAAATCAAAACTACAATGAGATATCATCTCACACCAGTCAGAATGGCCATCATCAAAAAATCTAGAAACAATAAATGCTGGAGAGGGTGTGGAGAAAAGGGAACACTCTTGCACTGCTGGTGGGAATGTGAATTGGTACAGCCACTATGGAGAACAGTATGGAGGTTCCTTAAAAAACTAAAAATAGAACTACCATATGATCCAGCAATCCCACTACTAGGCATATACCCTGAGAAAACCATAATTCCAAAAGAGACATGTACCAAAATGTTCATTGCAGCTCTATTCACAATAGCCCGGAGCTGGAAACAACCTAAGTGTCCATCATCGGATGAATGGATAAAGAAGATGTGGCACATATATACAATGGAATATTACTCAGCCATAAAAAGAAATGAAACTGAGCTATTTGTAATGAGGTGGATAGACCTAGAGTCTGTCATACAGAGTGAAGTAAGTTAGAAAGAGAAAGACAAATACCGTATGCTAACACATATATACGGAATTAAAAAAAAAATGTTATGAAGAACCTAGGGGTAAAACGGGAATAAAGACACAGACCTACTTGAGAATGGACTTGTGGATATGGGGAGGGGGAAGGGTAAGCTGTGACAAAGCGAAAGAGTGGCATGGACATATATACACTACCAAACATAAGGTAGATAGATAGTGGGAAGCAGCCGCAGAGCACAGGGAGATCAGCTCGGTGCTTTGTGACCGCCTGGAGGGGTGGGATGGGGAGGGTGGGAGGGAGGGAGATGCATGAGGGAAGGGATGTGGGAACAGATGTATATGTATGACTGATTCACTTTGTTATAAAGCAGAAACTAATAAAATAAATAAATAAATAAATAAATAATAAAAGGAACCAAAAAAAAAAAAAAAAAAAGAATCACATTCAGACTCGATGGAGAAATCAAAAGCTTTACAGACAAGCAAAAGTTAAGACAATTCAGCACCACCAAGCCAGCTTTACAAGAAATGATAAAGGAACTTCTCTAGGCAGGAAACATAAGAGAAGAAAAAAACCCACAAAAAGAAACCTAAAACAATTAATAAAATGGTAATAAGAACATACACTTCAATAATCACCTTGAATGTAAATGGATTAAATGCTCTAAACAGAAGACACAGACTGGCTGAATGGATCCAAAAACTAGACCCATATATATGCTGTCTACAAGAGACACACTTCAGACCTAGGGACACATACAGACTAAAAATGAAAAGGTGGAAAAAAGATATACCATGCAAATGGAAAACAAAAGAAAGCTGGAGTAGCAATACTCATATCAAATAATACAGACTTTAAAATAAATATGGTTACAAGAGATAAGGAAGGACACGACATAGTGATCAGGAGATCAATCCAAGAAGAAGATATAACAATTATAAATATTTATGGACCCAACATAGCAGCACCCCAATATATAAGGCACATGCTAACAACCATATAAGGGGAAATCAACAGTAACACAATAATAGTAGGGGACTTTAACACCCCACTTGCACCAATGGACAGATCATCCAAACAGAAAATAAATAAAGAAACACAGCTTTAAATGACACAATAGACTAGATAGGTGTAATTTTTATTTATAGGACATTCCACCCAAAAGTGACAGAATACATTTTCTTCTCAGGTGCACACAGAACATTCTCCAGGATAGATCACAACTTGGGTCAAAAATCAAGCCTCAGAAAATTTAAGAAAATTGAATTGTATCAAGCATATTTTCTGACCACAACACTATGAGATTAGAAATCAATTATAGGAAAAAAAAACTGTAAAAAACACAAATACATGGAGGCTAAGCAGTGTGCTGCTAATAACCAAGAGATCACTGAAGAAACCAAAGAAGAAATTTTAAAAATACATAGAAACAAATGACAATGAAAACACAACAACCCAAAACCTATGGGATATAGCAAGAGCAGTTCTAAGAGGGAAGTTTACAGCCATTCAATCTCACCTCAAGAAACAAGAAAAATTTCAAATAAACAATCTAACCTTACACCTAAAGCAACTAGAGAAAGAAGAACAAAGAAAACTCAAAGTCAGTAGAAGAAAAGTAATCATAAAGATCAGAGCAGAAATAAATGAAATAGAAACAAAGAAAACAATAGCAAAGATCAATAAAACTAAAAGCTGGTTCTTTGAGAAGATAAACAGAATTGATAAAACTTTTGCCAGACTCATCAAGAAAAAAAGGAAGAGGATGCAAACCAATAAAATTTGAAATGAAAAAGAAGAAATCACAACTTACACCACAGAAATACAAAGGATTATAAAAGACTACTACAAACAACTATATGCCAATAAAATGGACAACCACGAAGAAAGGGACAAATTTTCTTGGAAAGGTACAATTTTCCAAGACTGAACCAAGAAGAATTAGAAAATATAAACAGACCTATCACAACTAATGAAATTGAAACTGTAATTAAAAATCTTCCAACAGGGACTTCCCTGGTGGTGTAATGCTTAAGAATCTGCCTGTCAATACAGGGGACACAGGTTTGAGCCCTGGCCCAGGAAGATCCCACTTGCTGTGGAGCAACTAAGCCTGTGCGCCACAACTACTGAGCCTGCACTCTAGAGCCCACGAGCCACAACTACAGAAGCCCACATGCCCTAGAACCCATGCTCTGCAACAAGAGAAGCTACCGCAATGAGAAACATGTGCACCACAACGAAGAGTAGCCCCCACTCACTACAACTAGAGAAAGCCCATGCGCAGCAACAAAGACCCAATGCAGCCAAAAAAAAAAAAAAAATCGCCCAACAAACAAAAGCCCATGACCAGATGGCTTCACAGGCGAATTGTGTTAAACTTTTAGAGAAGAGCTAACATCTATCCTTCTCAAATGTTTCCAAAAAATTGTAGAGGAAGGGACGTACCCAAATTCGTTCTATGAGACCACCATCACCCTGATACCAAAACCAGACAAAGATATCAAAAAGAAAGAAAATTAGAGATCAATATCACTGATGAATATAGATTCAAAAATCCTCAACAAAATACTAGCAAACAAAATCCAACAACACATTAAAAGGATCATACACCATGATCTGTTGGGATTTATCCCAGGAATACAAGGATTCTTCAATATATGCAAATCAATGTTACACACCATATTAACAAATTAAGTAATAAAAACCATATGATAATCTCAATAGATGCAGAAAAAGCTTTTGACAAAATTCAACACCAAGTTATGACAAAAAACTCTCCAGATAATGGGCATAAAGGGAACCTACGTCAACATAATAAAGGCCATATATGAGAAACCCACAGCAAACATCATTCCCAATGGTGAAAAACTGAAAGCATTTCCTCTAAGATCAGGAACAAGACAAAGACGTCCACTTTCACCACTCTTATTCAACATAGTTTTGGAAGTCTTAGCCACAGCATTCAGAGAAGGAAAAGAAATAAAAGTAATCCAAATTGGAAAAGAAGAATTAAAACTGTCACTTTTTGCAGATGACATGACACTATACATAGAAAATCCTAAAGATGCCACCAGAAAACTTCTAGAACTAATCAATGAATTTGGTAAGGTTGCAGGATACAAAATTAATGCACAGAAATCTCTTGCATTCCTATACAATAACAAGGAAAGATAAGAAAGAGAAATTAAAGAAACTGTCCCATTTACCATAACAACAAAAAGAATAAAATACCTAAGGATGTAATAGAGCTGTACTCAGAAAAATATAGGATACTGATGAAAGAAATCAAAGATGACACAAACAGATGGAGAGATATACAATGTTCTTGGATTGGAAGAATCAATATTGTGAAAATGTACTACCCAAAGCAATTTACAGATTCAATGCAATTCCTATCAAATTACCAAGCGCATTTTTCACAGAATTAGAACAAAATATTTTACAATTAGTATGGAAACACAAAAGATGCCAAATAACCAAAGCAATCCTGAGAAAGAAAAATGGAGCTGGAGGAATCAGGCTCCCTGACTTCAAACTATACTACAAAGCTATAGTCATTAAGACAGTAGGGTACTGGCACAAAAACAGAAGTATAGATCAATGGAACAGGATAGAAAGCCCAGAGATAAACCCATGCACATATGGTCACCTAATTTATGACAAAGGAGGCAAGAACATACAATGGAGAAAAGACAGCATCTTGAATAAGTGGTGCTGGGAAAACTGGACAGCTACATGTAAAAGAATGAAATTAGAGCAATCCCTAACACCATACATAAAAATAAACGCTAAATGGATTAAAGATCTAAGTGTAAGACTGGACACTAAAAAACTCTTAGAGGAAAACATAGGAAGAACACTCTTTGACATAAACCACAGCAATATATTTTTTTGACCCACCTCCTAGAGTAATGAAAATAAAAACAAAAATAAACAAATAGGATCTAATGAAACCTAAAAGCTTTTACACAGCAAAGGAAACCATGAGCAAAATGAAAAGACAGCCTTCAGAATAGGAAGAAATATTTTCAAATGAATCAACGGACAAAGGATTAATCTCCAAAATATACAAACAGCTCATGGAGCTCAATATCAAAAACAAACCACCCAATTAAAAAATGGGTGGAAGACCTATACAGATATTTCTCCAAAGAAGACATACAGATGGCCAAGAGGCACATGAAAAGGTGCTCAACATTACTAATTGTTAGAGAAATGCAAATCAAAACTGCAATGTGATATTGCCTTACACCAGTCATAATGTCCATCATCAAAAAATCTACAAACAATAAATGCTGGAGAGGGTATAGGGGAAGGGGAACCCTCTTGCACTGTTGGTGGGAATGCAAACTGATACAGCCACTATGGAGAACAGTACGGAGCTTCCTTAAAAAACTAAAAATAGGGCTTCCGTGGTGGCGCAGTGGTTGAGAGTCCGCCTGCCGATGCAGGGGACATGGGTTCGTGCCCCGGTCTGGGAAGATCCCACATGCCGCGGAGCCTGTGCTCCGCAATGGGAGAGGCCAGTACAGTGAGAGGCCCGCATACCGCAAAAAAAAAAAAAAAAAAAAAAAAAAAAAACTAAAAATAGAACTACCATATGACCCAGCAATCCCACTAGTGGGGATATACCTTGAGAAAACCATAACTCAAAAGGACACATGTACCCCAATATTCATTGCAACACTATTTACAATAGCCAGGACATAGAAACAATCTAAATGTCCAATGACAGATGAATGGATAAAGAAGATGTCATATATATATATATATATATATATATATATATATATATATATATATATATATATATATATATATACACAATGGAATATTACTCAGCCATAAAAAGGAACAAAATTGGGTCATTTGTAGAGATATGGATGGACCTAGAGTCTGTCATACAGAGTGAGGTAAGCCAGAAAGAGAAAAATAAATATCGTATATTAATGCATATATGTGGAATCTAGAAAAATGGTACAGATGAACCTATTTGCAGGGCAGGAATATAGACGTAGACATAGAGAATGGACATGTGGACACAGAGGTGGAAGGGGAGACTGGGACCAATTGGGAGATTAGGTTTGACATAAATACACTACCATGTGTAAAATAGATACCTAGTGGGAACCTGCTATATAGCACAGGGAGCTCAGCTCAATGCTCTGTTCTGACCTCGATGGGTGTGTTGGGGGGGTGGGGGGGAGATCCAAGAGGGAGGGGATATATGTATACATATAGATGATTCAGTTCATTATACAGCAGGAACTAACACAACATTGGAAAGCAATTATACTACAATAAAATAAAATAACATGAATTTTGTAAGATTTTTAAAAATAAATTCTGGGTAGTAATCTTTTGCTATATATGGAGTATCTATTGTCACTTGTCTCATAACACTTTTTTATTATAGATGACAGTTTAAATTTTTATATGATCAATTCAATCAGTATTTATCTTTGTGATTTTTCATCTTGTTTAATAAACACTTCCATATTCTACAATAGCTTTTTCCCACATTTAGCTTTTAAAAATTAATCTAGAGTTTATTCTTGAATAGGGTGTGATATTTTGAGATTTAAATTCATGTTTTTATATCAAAACATAATTTTTCGCTGCATGAAATGTAGCTCTGCACAATACGAGTATATCCTACAAAGTTGATGTTGAGTGAAAGGAGCAGGTAGCACTGACACAATTTGCTAATAGATTGAATTTAGAAGTACTAAGTAATTAAAAATAAAAAGAAAGATGTTGAGGCCCATATTACAGTATATATAAGATGGACTGTAAAATAGTTATTTTAAAAGCACATTCCTTGTTTATTAGTATTAATATTATCATATTTGAATTTATGTAATGTTTTATTATTTATAAAGCACTTTCACAAGAATTATTGCATTTAAAAACAATGCATACAGTAGTGATTCTCAAACCATGGACTACCAGCATCACCATTACCTGGGAGCTTCTCAGAAGAGCAGAATTTGAGGATCCAGCCCAGACCTATAGAACCAGAATCTGAAGTTTAATAAAAATCCTCTGGGGAATAAAGACACAGACCTACTTGAGAATGGACTTGAGGATATGGGGAGGGGGAAGGGTAAGCTGTGACAAAGCGAAAGAGAGGCATGGACATATATACACTACCAAACGTAGGGTAGACAGATAGTGGGAAGCAGCCGCATAGCACAGGGAGATCAGCTCGGTGCTTTGTGACTGCCTGGAGGGGAGGGATGGGGAGGGTGGGAGGGAGGGAGATGCATGAGGGAGGGGATGTGGGAACAGATGTATATGTATGACTGATTCACTTTGTTATAAAGCAGAAACTAATAAAAAAAAATAAAAAATAAAAATAAAAATCCCCTGGGGATTATTATGCTCATTGACATTTGAGAACTACTGGGCTGGGAATTTATTTTTAAGAGGCTCCCTGGCTGTTCCTAAAGGTGAACCGCACTTAGGGAGAGCTGCCCTAAGGCATCTCCTTCCAGGAAGCTTAAACATTTGGCATACATTCTATTAATCTTCAAAACAGTTTCTTTTGCCCACTTTCTCTCTTCTGTGGAAGATAAAGTGGCCATGTCTGCATGCACACCAAAACCGATGCTCCGATACAGAGTGAGTAGGTTTCTGTGGTCAGCTCTTATATTCCAGTAAAAAGTTCTCATGGTCCTGGTGGAGGGAATACCCTTAACTGGAGAATTGTATCTGGAAATCAGCTCCTTTACCAATTAATCTACAACTAAAATTTCCCAAGTGTTCCAGATAAGGTAGGTTGCCTCATGATCCAGTGTACATAGGGTGGACTTTCTTGATAAAATATTTGGGGGATTAGTAATAATCTGGGAAATTTGCAAACTCTATGAAGTCCTGAGATGTTGCCTAAAGACCCATCTTTTAAAACAGAAGAAATGTTTCATTATTGTTGTCTCAGGTAGGTCAGTTTTTTTATTAATAAATGCTTTGAGGTTGGACTTAAAAGGGGAAGAAGTGACAGCTAATGGCTGTTCTGTTGGGGGTTTTCTTGTTCATTTTGATTCAGATCAATCCTGAATTAGGCTCTTGATATTTTAATGTGTCACTCACTGTATTGGCAAATCATTAAACAATTTAACTTGGTCAA
Source organism: Mesoplodon densirostris (assembly GCF_025265405.1). Classification (NCBI taxonomy): domain Eukaryota; kingdom Metazoa; phylum Chordata; class Mammalia; order Artiodactyla; family Ziphiidae; genus Mesoplodon; species Mesoplodon densirostris. The sequence continues at coordinate 129,129,191 of NC_082662.1, read as the reverse complement.
TTCCTTATTGCTAATTATTATTTTGCCTAAAGAAGAGACCCGTTGTCTTCTCATTATTCCCAGGGCTGCATGTAAAAGAACATTCCATTTAGCCAATTTTAAGCTACAAACCAGAACTGATTTGCTAAAATGATGACACTAATGATACATTGGGGCTGATGACTTAGTGCCTACAGGAGAGAGCACTTGTTTGGTAATGAGGAAATGGAAATCCACTCTCTGGGCTATCACTTGCACCTAATTAATATCACATTATTTAGTGAAGTGCACCTTAGAAAAGAGATGCTGCATGAAAACTTGTAGTGAAATGCAAAACCCAACATTAGGTGGTTAGAGAACGGCTCTATTCTTATTTCCTTTTGTGGTTTGGCAGACCAACTCTAAATACAAGCCTGTTGTTCCTGTACCCAGAGTGTTCCTTAACACATTTAATCAGTGGCTTCCTAGTGTCTCTCATGTCCCACCACCATTTAATTTTTTCTCCCAGATTAAAGGAAAAAACTCTAATAAATTAGGCAAGAAAGCAAGTATTTGGCATTGTTATTTTTAATACTTGTACACCTTCATTATTTTTGATGAAGGAGAGGAATATCAGATGTACGGTTTTAAAATGAAGACATTGGCTTCTTGAGGACAGGAACCTATAGACCTAACTCAGAGAGGAAGAATACAAGAGGTAAAAAATATTGCTATGACTTCATCCATGCCTTGCTTGCATAAAAAGTCCCTTCCTCCTCACTGTTTATACAGATGTCTGTAGGAAATGAAGCAAGTGAACATGTGACTTAGTTTTACAGATAAGAGATATGTCATTTGGAAATTAATAATATATTCTTATATATTCTTATTATATATTATTATTATAATTACCATAAAAATGATTTATTCTACATCACCTCACAGAGAATGTAAAACAAGCAATATTTGGGTAATATATAGGAAATATGGGCAAAGTATCCAGATTCCTTTGAAAAATTAGAGCTATGGAAACACTAATATCACTTTCTAGCATGGATACAATTTGCTGGAGATGAATAATGGCAGCCCCCTTGCACGATGCGTGCTGAATTACTCTCTCCAGCCTCTCCTTCTCCCCCAGAGTGCTACTCATGTTATCTGCATGTTCTGATTTTATGATCCCAGAATTAGAGGATTAAATCATCCCCTGTACTGTTGAGAACATGAACCATGGTCATTTGCTGCCATATTTTTGCTGTCTAACACAGTTTCTGGCACATCATAGATACTCATTAAAATATGTATTAAATCCATAAAGTGAGCTAAGATGGAACAAGATGAGGTATCTCTCTCTCTCTAGAAAACACTGGATCAAGTTCAGACTTTGGGGGTTGTCAGTCACATCTGTAAAGCTGTTCAGTTAGGGCTTGAAATTACCAATCCCCCAACTTGGCATTAAGATGACCTTGGAAGAATTGAATAAACTGAAGGTTTTGGTGCCATAGCCAATTTACCTGTACCTTGTCAAGAAAACTGGCAGTTTTGCTGGGCAGTTACCAACATAAGTAGAGTAGAAAAGATATTATACACAGTAAAATGTTTAAACAGGTTCCTTGCTCCAGCTGTCTTCTCAGAAAGAACCAGGGTGGAATTACAACAAAAAGGAATCAAGATACCTGAGGAGACAAAAGACCTGTGCTCCAAAAACTATAAAATGTTGATGAAAGAAATTGAAGACCACACAGACAAATGGAAAGATATACGATGTTCTTGGATTGGAAGAATCAATATTGTTAAAATGATCTTACTACCCAAGGCAATCAACAGATTCAATGCAATCCCTATCAAATTTCCAATGGCATTTTTCACAGAACTAGAAAATTTTTTTAATTTGTATGGAAACTCAAAAGACCCCAAATAGCCAAAACAATCTTGAAAAAGAAGAATGCAGTTGGTGGAATCATGCTCCCTGACTTCAGACTATACTACAAAACTACAGTCATCAAAATAGTATGATACTGGCACAAAAACAGATATATAGATCAATGGAACAGAATAGAAAACCCAGAAGTAAACCCATATACTTATGGTAAGTTTGACCTCTCTATACACACTACTGTAAATCTTGTCTGTGGCCTTGTATGGGGGATGAGCCTGACAGACAGGCCTTCAGATGTTGTGAACCTATATTCATATGCTCATCTAGATAGTTTAGTGAATCATGGTATTTGTTCCATGAACTGTGACTTGAGGTGTTCAATCTGCAGGATAAAGTCAGTCAGTGGGAAACAATAATAAAATCAGTTTTAAACTTGGCACATGAATAGGTAACTGTGGAGATGGAGACATCCTGGAAGTGGTAGGATATCTGTGTCTGGAGGTCAGGAGAAGGTCTCAACTAAAAGTACTAATTTTGAAACCATGCAACTCAGATTGGGACTTGAACACATGGGCCGGGACTTGAACCCAGCCAAAACCCAGGTTGGGACGTGAACCCACAGTATTTTAACTGAGATCACATACCTGGCCCCAGAACTTAATGAAGCTCAGGTTCTTGATGTCTCATTGCAGAAAGAATTCAGTGAGAGACAAAGTGATAGGTAAGAAGCGGATTTATTTAGAGAGAAACACACTTCACAAGCAGAGTGTGGGCCATCTCAGAAGGCAAGAGCGGCACCAGGGTATGGGGTTGTCAGTTTTTATAGGGGTGGGTAATTTCATAGGCTAATGATTGGGAGGAATATTCCAGCTATTTTGGAGAAGGGGTGGGGATTTCCAGGAATTGGGCCACTGCCAACCTTTTGACCTTTATGGTCAGCCTTGGAACTGACATGGCACCTGTGGGTGTATTACAGTGAACGTACACTGAGGCTCAAGGTACAGTGAAAGTCAACTTGTCTGTCATCTTGGACCTTTTTGGTTCTAATTAGTTTATGTCATGTCCTCAGGCTATGTCATTATTTTAAATGTTGTGCCCTGCCTGCTTCCTTCCTGCTTCAATTTGGGAATAATCAACTTAGTGTCAGACATGACATGGATAAGAAGAGAAGAGAGCTAAGGTGGAATCCTGGGGAACACCCACATCTGGGGTCAGGAAGAAAAACAGTATCCTGTGAAGGGGAGTAGAAAGCAGTGAAAACAAGCAGGATTCTGCAGGGCCTTCCCGGGTACAAAAGTCCCTCCATGTCCCCTTTTCCTTGCTTGTAGAAAAAAGGTTTTAGTCTTCTAGGCCTTCCCCAGTTCCAAAGAGCAGACTCAAGAAGTTAATGATTAGGACAATAGAGTCACAGGACTCCTACTTCCTCCTGAAGGGATATAGATAACAATCTGATACATATCTTTGAGTTGTTCTGCAGAAACTAAGCCCCCCACCCAGGTGGAGGATGGTGAGTACATGCTGACCACAAGCACGTAGACCCCAGACTGGTTAGGACCAGAAGGTTGATGATTGAGACATCCAAATCGTCACTGTGTTATCTCACCACCAACTAACCAATCAGAAGAAGGTACATGAGCTGATCAGGCATCCTATGAACCTCTCCCCTAACACTGTCTTTAAAACCCCTTTCCTAAAAACCATCAGGGAGTTCAAACCTTCTGAGCATGAGCTGCCCATTCTCCTAGCTTGGCACCCTGAAAATAAACTCTTGCTTTGCTGCAAACATCCACTGTCAGAGTTTGGCTTTCTGTGCCTTAGGCACATGAGCTCTTGCTTGGTAACTGTAAGAAGTAGCAATTTAAATGTGGGAAAACTATGAAAGGCTTCCATTCTGAAAATATGGTGGAGTAGATCACCCAAAACCTTTCTGTTACAAAACACTTGGATAGGGCTTCCCTGGTGGCGCAGTGGTTGGGAGTCCGCCTGCCGATGCAGGGGACATGGGTTCGTGCCCCGGTCCGGGAAGATCCCACATGCCGTGGAGCGGCTGGGCCCGTGAGCCATGGCCGCTGAGCCTGTGCGTCCGGATCCTGTGCTCCGCAGCGGGAGAGGCCACAGCAGTGAGAGGCCTGTGTATCACAAAAAAAAAAAACAAAAAAGACAAACAAACAAACAAACAAAACACTTGGATAAGCTGCATAACATATAACAAAAATATTTCTAATCCATAGATGAGAGGGGTGAGCAAGTGGCAGTGGCTCTCTGGTGTGAAGACATTGTGGTGATCTCAGGAAGAAGCAGCTTGGATACTAACTGCCTTGTGGAGATTGGTGGGAAGGCTTTGGGCCTCTGCAAGGCATAGAATTGAAACTGAGACTCTTACATGAAGCTATAGTATTTCACATTTTTCTTATATGTTTGAAATTTTTCACACACATAAGAAAAAGGTTTTTGTAAAAGAAATGGGCACCATGAGTGAACTCTAACATAAACTATGGATTTTGGGTGACAATGATATATGGATGTAGGTTCATTGTAACAAATGTACCATTCTGGTGGGGGATGTTGATAGTAGTGGAGGCTCTGTGCCTTTGTGGGGGCAGGGAGTATATGGTAACTCTGTACTTTCTGCTCAATTTTTCTGTGAAACTAAAACTGCTCTAAGAAATAAAGTCTATTTTAAAAGAAAAGAAATGGGGTTCTGGCTTTCCTCGCAGAAGCAGATGCAAAATTCTTATGGAGGATGGATATAGGCAGCACAGGATTCCCACAATTACATGCTGACAATTACATAATTGCAGACATGGAGAAGAAAGGTTGCATGAGAATCAACAGACTGAATAGTAAAAGTACTGCCTCTGAACTTCAAAAATATATAACTACTTACTATTGAACAGGAAAAAATGTTTTATATTATTAAAAAATAAAACAAGAAATAAAAACCATAGGAAAGGAACTATTTGTTTTTTAAGAAAAAAAAAGTATCTTAAAAGAAATGATGAAACTTACAAAAATAAAAACTCAGCAAGGAAAAAACCCTCAGTGAGTTAAAAAGCAGGTTAGACATAACCAAAGAGATAAGTTTTACACCTCGAGAAAAATCTGTAGAAAATATGTAGAAAATAGCACACGGAAACCAAGATATAGAAAATGTGGAAAGGGAGTATAACAAAAATCCTTATATACTGCAGAAGGGAGCAGAACTTGTTATAACCAATTTGGAAAATAATTTATCAACACCTACTAAAATTGTGGAGGTACACACTCTACTATCCAAGAATTTTCTCTTAAAATTTGCCTGTGGATGCTATGGTGCGCCATTTGTATCCTGCCTCTTAGGACCCAGGCACTAATTTCCTTTCAGGAAGGGAATGGCTCTTACTAAGGGAATGGCCTCACCCAAGAATAAATAGATCCCCTCCTGGGGCAGCCTATTCCAACATAGGTGTACAGGAACTAAGCCTCCTTGCCCCAATTTGGGACTACCTGAAGATGCCATCCCAGCTGGAGATCTGAGGCTTCTTTTGTAACTACACCTCAGTTTAACTTCTCTCTCTACCCAATCATTTCATTCAGTTCTCCAACTTCAGAATCTTCTTCCTAAAGAACTGGAAACTTGCAGGGTCCCCCAGGTACAAAAGCCCTTCTATTTCCCCTGTCTCTTCTTTGTAAAAAAGCTAAAGTTTCTCAGGCCTACCTGAGTCACAAAAGAGCAGCTTCAAGCAGTTAAGGATTAGGACAACAGAATCACAGACTCAGTGTTTGATGCACATTCCTGAGTTGTTCTACAGATACTATAACTGCCACTAGAGGGAAAAACTACCTGCATGGTGACCAGACTGCAACCATGACATAAGCTGCTCCATTTTGAGCAGTACTGAATCTATGGCTAACATAATTCCAAGAACTGGCCTTAAGAGAATGGGATTAACACTAAAATAACAATAGTCTGTATCTTTGTAGGTATCAACATAATTGTAGGTTGCTCTGCCCATATATTTAAGCAGGCAACTAAAACCATCAGCAAAGAGATACTTCAAACCCATGTTGATATCTTTCACTGTAAGACCTTGATGTCTTTTCTTAGCATGAAGCAATTACAGAAAATGGACCTTCATTCTTAATCCCATAGAAATGGAATGATATCTGACAGGGGGGAATTTGTAAGCAGTTCTTTGCAGGAAACTGCCATTAGCGAGGAGCCCCTTGTCTTGTCATTTTAGCAAAGCTATACTGTAACTTATCTTAAACCAGGAATTCCCATACTCTACTCATCACTGGCCCTAATACACCTTTCACATCTTTTGATCACACAAAAGATGTTGGTTCTTGTGATCTTTTGATCACACGGATCACTGTTGGTTCTTTCCATAGATCAAAGAAGTAGAAATGAAGAATAAGTAATTAACAGATGACCAGATCTCTTCCTTAGCTTCCCCTTCAGTAATCTCATGAACAAACTGTGTGAACAAGATAGCATCTAAAGAAAGATCACAAGGAGTCGATAAGCCTGCATGCCGTGGGAGATGGCTATGAGTTCGATCCCCTATCTCAACGATTAACTGAGATTACTTCCCCTTTAAAAACTTTTATGGCTGAGCAGAATCTTCAGAGTTGGTCTTGGAACATGAGTCCACTTTCTCCCTAGATTGCTGGCATTCTGATTAAAAGCAACTTTCCTTTCTACCAACAGCTGTTTCTCAGGTATTGACTTTTGAGTAACAAACAACCAGACCTGAGTTCAGTAACAACAAAAGCTAGAAAATGTCGTGGAGCAAAACCCATCCAAATTACACCAAGATTGATATACATGTTCACTGCAGCAATAGCAAAAACTTGGAAACAACAAAAATGGTCATCAAGAGGAAAATGGATAAATAAATTACATATATTTATACAATATAATAGGGTAAAATATTACTGAGCACCTACTAGGTCTTAACTTGTAGGTATGCATCAGTGAATAAAACAAACAAAAATCCCTGCTTTAACGGAACTTAGTTCTAGTGGGGGAGAGGAAAAATCATATATAGATGGATGATAGATAGATCAATAGACATAGATAAGTAGTTCAAAAATTCTAAGGGCTTTGGGGAAAAAAGACGAGTGGGGGTTACAATTTGAAGCAGTGTGGTCAGAATAGGCCACACTAATGAGGTATCACTTGAGCAAACTCAATCAGGTCCTAAGGAAGGCTCCTACCTGCTATGTTCGAGGAACAATAAGGAAGCCAGCATGGCTACAGTAAAGTAAGTAAGGGAGGGGAGGACTAGATATGTGAGGATTTTCTTTTGCTTTGCGTGAGGTGGGAAGCAGCGTAAGGTCTTTGAACAGATGGACAGCAGGATACAACTTAGGTTTTGAAAAGAACCTTTCTGCTGTGTGCTGTAAATAGATTTCAGGGGACAGTGTTGGAAGCAGGGATAACAATTAGGAAGTTATTGCAATAATCTAGGGAAGAGATGGTGGTGACTTATACAAGTCTGGTAGCAGTGAAATGGTAAGAAGTGGTTGGATCCTGTATGTATATTTAAGGTGGAACTATGGGATTTTTTGAATAAATGATATAAGAAGTGAGGAAAAAAGGTCCAGGTGGTCAGCTTGATTAACTAGAAGTATGGTGTTGTCGCAAGTGGAACTGAGAAATGGAAGGAGAAAAAGAAAGTCTTGGTCCGTATTTTTGGAGTCAAGAATTAAGCCTTTTTTTTTTTTTGAAATCTATACCTATTCAGTTATGTGAGCCTATAAATTCTCTTTTTTGCTTAAGCCAGATTCTCTAGATAGTCTTATTCCTTTTTCAGGAATAGGAATATATACATGAAAACCAGCAGTCTTCTTGTTTTCTTCTTTATCCAGGCCCTCCTCCCTAGACACTTGAAGGTCTCAGAGTCAAACCTGACATGAACTCAAAAAGAGTTTCTCCTTGGCCCTGAGCTGACTTCCTCCATATCTCTTTGAAAATTTGTATTTATCACACAGACTTGGAGGGGGCTTATTTAGAACAGGGTGGGATATAATAACACTACGACATGGGATGGGGTGGGGTCCAAAAGTTAGCTTCGTTTGGAGCAATATGCCCTTAAATGTACTTTGTTAGTCTTAAATTTAAAGGGGGGAGGAGGAGGAAGAAAAAGAAATGGGAATTTCTCCAGAAGAAAAATGTTTTTAATCTTCGATATGTCTTTTTTATTTAAAGTTTTTAGATATTCTAAATATTTTATCACTTTTGAAAATGTCTATAAATATAGAAATATACTTATCTAAAATTTGGATTTTGGGGGGAAAAGAATCACAAAGCTGGTTATGTTAACGATTCTTATATTACTTGTAGGGCAATCAGAATGTGTGAGTTGTGCCCTGGCTGTTTAGTTCATGAGTTAAGAGATAGAGTCCTTCCCCTAAACTTCCTTGTAGTATTATGGAGTAATTGGCCTTCAACTACATAGAACATTTAGAAATGCAAGAACTATGAAAACAAAGAGAGAATTAGATAGTGGGTCAGCAGTGGCTTGGCAGATGGGAGGCAGAGATAATTTAATTTTAAGGTAAAACGTGAGCTAATTCTTGAAGGAGGGAGATGCAGTATGAAAAACAGAAGGAAGACTTGTGGGGCCAATCCAGTAGGTCCTGGAGCCCAGGGCATCGATAGGGCTTGGTACCTGTCTTTTGCAATGTCTCTCCTACTTAGTGTTCATCTCACTTCCTACCTCCACCACTCTGGCATACAGCATCATTCTCTAATGCTCAGATGACCAGGCTGAATTCCACAATGGCCTCTGACCATGTAATCCATTCAAGCATGCTCATGGATCATAAAGGTTACAAATTTACAGGAGCCATGAGGCTCTGACACTTAGTAATCCAAATATTTATGTAGCTAATAAGGAGAGAGATATACTGGTTTAGATAACGGGGTGCCAGGAGGGAATGTGTGGACCAGCATTCAAAAACAGTGTTCCCCAGAGTCTCTCAAAGCCAGAAATGTACTCAGGCCTTGACGCTGCTGACTGAGAGCCTGCAGGGAATGGGCCATGCTGGGTATGGAGAGCTGGCTATTTTTAGCATCCTGTGTTGTTTATAGTTGGCAATTGCTTGATACTGTGTGTGAGTTTCCTCAAAGAGTTCAGATGAATCATTTTCCCCACTCACAATTCTGAAACAAACCTTCTCTTACATTTTTGTGGTGGACAGAAATTTCATTAGAAATTTATCCTCGGGGTGTGTGCTTTGACCGACATTCCTTACAGGCTCAGGTCCGGAGTTAGAACCCAGAATTCTGGTTCATGCCTAGGCTCCTAAGAGCTTATAAAAGAGCTGTATCCAATTCCATTTCTCCCTCAGCACCAACAGCATACGTCTCACTCAAAAGAGCATCAAGAAGTCTAGGAAAGAGGAACTACATTTCTCTCCTATATATACATATATATATATATATTTTTTTTTTTTAGTTACCTAAATATTTACAAATACTCATACACACACCCCCCAACAGAAACAAAAAGCAAAACAGATGTACGTCCGGTAAAACATTCTTAAAACCCTGCTATGCACTTCCATTTTCTCACCTAGAAGACATGTTATATGTTTTGAACTCTAATGGAAATTTGGCTAAATTCAAAATTATAATATTTTTTAAGAATCCTGATACTTCTTTGTTTTAAGGCTGATTTTAGGGTTATTGAGATGCGTACTACCCCCAGAAGACTAGGAAAAATACATTAAATCATTTACTTTATTTAAATATTTCTTGACTACTTATCTTAATAAAATACATTAAAAGCATTTTAAGAGCATTTCAAATAAGAGAATTTTATACCCTTTGTACAGATGGGATGCCTCTACAGAGTACAGGTAGTCTGGCTCAGTTCCTGTGCCAATCCTTTAACCAAATCCTTGAAAAAAAACCCAAATGGAGTTTCAGACTTTGTCTATAGAAAATAGTCCTGTCGCCATAAAGTCTTAGCCTTAAAATACCAATATATCTTGCTCTCTATTGCTCTACATCACTTTTGCTTTCTGGGTTTAGGTACAACTAACATACTTAACATTCAGAAAGGTACAAGTTAGATATAGATAGATATAGATGGGAATATAGATTAGTTTTAGATATAGATATGTATACACAGAAAAGGAAAAACAAAGAATATACAGCAAAATATTCATTACTGGATTATCCCTGGGATATTGTTACCAAACCAAACTTGGGTCCACTCGCCTGCGAGCAGTGACACTGAGTTGTGGTGAAAGAAAAGTGCAGTGTTTATTGCAGGTGCCAGCAAGGAGTCCAGGGCAACTTGTCCTCAAAAACACCCAAACTCCCTGATTGATTTCAGAAAAGCATTTTTCAAAGGCAAGGTGAGGGAGGGGGGTCTCAGGGTCTGTGATCAGCTCGTGCACAATTCTCTGGTCGGTTGATGATGAGGTAACTGGGCAGTGTCACAGGGGTATTATCAGTCCTTAGGCTCCAATAGGCCTGGGAGCTATGTGCTCAAGGTCATCAAGTAGTTAATGTCTTCCATTTGGTGGAGGTTTTAGCATCTGTAAAACAACTCAGGAAATGTGCATCAGATACTCTTATCTAGGTACAGTACTTCAGAGAAGAGCTAAAACAGAGGATATGGGGGAGGGGTCTGCCCCTGGGAAGGCCCCTTAGGGTCCTGCTAGTTTACAATATCTCTGGATGTTGTGATCATTTTGTTTTCTACTTGTAACTTTTTTTGTTTTTACATATTTTTAGTAAATTATAATAAAAAAATTTTAAGTGCTTCCTCTTTTCTTTTTCTTCCCTTTCCTTCCTGAACAACCCAGTTCTCAGGATGTTGATGAAGGCAAAGCAAGATAAGCTGGCAGGGGTGGCATGGACCACAGTACCTCAAAGTAGGGTATCAAAGCCTATGTGAGGGGAGGAGGGCACCATATAGGAGGGATACCTGGTGCTGGAACCCAGGCAAGTGGAGGAAGTTGCCAGTGAAGTGGGATGGAGTGATATGGGGAATCAGTGTCCCAGTAAGAAGAAAAGGGCACCTCTGCAGAGGGCAGTCTAGTATAGGGAGTCAGAGCCTGAAGGGGGTGAGGGGAATGTCCACACTAGGGGACCACACCTGTGGAGGTTGGGACACCAAGTAAGGTTAGGAGCAACCTGGCAGGGAGTGTTGGAGTCCAGACAGAGTGAGAGGGCATTCACGCATGGGTAAGCCTGGCACAGCATATTAAAGACCAAGGGAATGAGGAGAATGTCCAAATGGGAGGAAAGGTGGGCAGTTGGCAGCATAGAATTTGGTGTATGAACCTAAGTGGGGTGAGGAGAGCTCCACAGAAGTTGTCCTATTTGTTCCTAGAAATCATATAATGTCTGACAATGCTAATATCTCAGCATCTAGATCATGTCTCCCAAAAAAGAAAGGGAATCTAGGTTAACAATAATGCTATACTGATGCAATTAAAGAAAGAAAGAAAGAAAGAAGGAAAGAGAGAGAAAGAGAAGAGAGAAAGAAAGAAAGAAAAGAAAGAAAGAGAGAGAGAGGAGAGAGGAAGGAAGGAAGGAAGGAAAGAAGGAAGGAAGGAAGGAAGAAAGAAAGAATGAAAGAAGGAAAGAAAGAAAGGAAAAAGAGAGGGAGGGAGGGAGGAAGGAAGGAAGGGAGAAAACCTGATACAAAATCATATTGTGGCATACATTTTTAAAGTTGTTTAAGAAAAAGTATGCCATTTTTCACCTTGTTTTATTGGTCACAATCTCTTCCTCATCTCCCTGGGCTTGAAGCACAGACACCTCAGCTGTGTCTATGTGACGAGGCTTGTGAGCTCAGCTGCATTACTCTTGGTCTTCACAGTTCAGCAGAACAAAGGCAATTTTGATGCTTGATTCACCACCCAGGACTCTGATTCAGGAGCTAAGCCTTGACAAATGGTAGAAATTCAGCAAACACAAGACAAGCATACTATCCCACGTTGATTCTCATATCCCTAAAATATACTAATAATAGGGCAAATACTGTTTCCCACCAGGAACGAATGCCTCTGAATCTTTTTCAACATAGGACTCCAATTTTCCATTACCAATCAAAAGAATTGGTATGAAAAATGAAATCTATTTGCCAACCTTGATATAAATATAATTGCAGTTCTTGCCTAACATGAATTATATTTTATATTTAAGAAAAGGAAGTGTAGCAAGATATCAAAATTTGCTCCAGATCTGTGAGGAAGAGCAAGATGGGGGCTAACAATTGTGTAAACATTTAAAAATCCTAGAATTTTGAGATGAACTGTTGCCAAACTGAGCATTAACCCTACCCAGCCTCAAGAAACTTTTTAAGTGACCTTTAGCTTATGTTGGAGCAATGCAATTATCAAGGGAGTCAGAACATCTGAAGGTCTCACGTCATGTCCAGAGTGAGGCCCACAAAACTTCCCCAGGTGCAAGGTGGCCTTTGCAAAAACCAATGATGTAATACTGTGAAACATGCATGGAAGGAGGTCCTGCCTGCTCAACCATTTCTTTCAAAGCTCAGGGAGGGACAGAAGAATGCAGGAGGTTGGGAGAAAGGAAGCATGTAAAATTTCTGATGATTCTTTTTGTGAAATGCAAGAGAATGCATGTCAGTAAAAGCTTTGAGTAATAATGGTAATAGCTTACATTTATAGAAACTTCTAGAAGTATGGACAGATTATGAAGCACTTTATGAACATTACCTTATTTAATACACAAACAACCCTTTGGGGTAGGTAGTATTTATCCCTATTTTAAAAATGAGGTACCACAGCTTAAAGGAATAATTAATTTGCTCAAGGTCACACAGTGTTGGGATTCAAACTTGGGCTGTCTGGCTTGGAAACATGGGTCCTTAATCTTATATAAAATTACCCCTTAATCCCCTGCAAAAATACAGTGACAAGAGGGGTATTTCAGAGAAGGCAAATGCATTTGAAAATTGGGATATTAAAGCTCTGTTGTTCACAAAATCAAGCATTTCTTGGGCAAGCTTTTTTTTGTCATTAGAAATTATGTATTAATTCATATGAACCTGTCAGTTAGACAAAAGAGAATGATAAACACTGTCTTCGAGAAGAAAAATATTCTCATGGGGGAATGGAACGTGTTTGTAGCTAACTCTATCATCTGAAAGGTAGAGAAAACGAAGTCAGCTTCTGGATCCACAGCAATGACTCTCAGTCAGTTGAGGCAGCTTTATAACCAGAGCTTCCCAAAGGAATGTGAGCCAGCACTGGCTCTTCAACTGGCTCATAATTAGTTAAAGAAATCAAACAGAGGCAGTGATATGAGAATAAAACTGAGTGTCGAGCAGAACAAAGGAATAAATATCGCAATAAGCCTGATTCAAGTTCTGAAGGATGCAAAGTCCAAAGGCATGCTCACTTATGCTGTGTGACCCAGTGGTTCCACGAATCACTTCTGAATCCAGAAGCAGGGTTCGAGTTGGATGATATTATGAGACAGACTTAAATATGGATCAGAGAAGAAAAGCTAAGTATAGGGAAGAGCAAAGGCACAAAGAAGGGAACTGGGCCAGCAGTCTAGGAAGGGGGGCTTCCCAAGAGGGTGACCCCAAGAAGTAACATTGGAGAATAATGAAGAAGAAGTTGGATGTTAGAGAATGAAGAGAAGGGTTGCTATGGCTTTAATGCAGCCATTAATGCTTCCAACAAATTAAAGAGGAGCTGGGCAGAGTGAAGGCGGCAAGCAGCCCCTTTGTATCAGCAGGGCTTTATATGAAGTATTTCAAGATACTGTAAATACTGCACTTTCGTCAGAAAGTGTTAATAGTGCTTTGCAAATATTATCTCATTTAATCCTTATAATAATCCAATCTTATAAGGTAGGAAGTATTGTTAACCCCATTTCACAGATGAGAAAATTGAAAAACCTCGTCAGTGTCACACAGGTGGAAAGTGGTGGAGCTAGGAGTCACACACTGGCAGTAGGGAGTCAGAATACAGTGGTCCTAACTACTACCTCTTTTTGCCATTCTGATTTATTACAATAAGGAATAGGACACAATCCTTTGAGTCAAAGGCATTACACTTCCAGATATTACATAATGGGAATTTTTTAATTATTTGAAACCATCCATCAAAATCAAAGAGAATCTGCTATGGACTGAATGATGCCCCCCCCAAAAGTCATATGTTACAGTCCTAACCCCAGTACCTCAGAATATGACAGTCTTGGGATATAGGTCTTTAAGTAGGTAAGTTAAAATGAGATCTTCATGATAGGCCCTTATACAATATGACTGGTGTACTTATAAGAAGAGAAGACAGGATACAAACATGCACAGAAGGAAGACCATGTGAAGACATAGGGAGAAGACAGCCACCTACAAGCCAAGGAGAGAGACCTCAGAAGAAACCAACCCTGCTGACACCTTGATCTCAGATTTTCAGTCTCCAGAATTATAAGGAAATAAATTTCTGTTGTTTAAGCTACCAAGTCTGTCTTACTTTGTTATGACAGTCCTAGCAAATTAATAAAATCACCACCAAAATTACTGATTGTTGTGATTTGAGCTGACTATGAAAAGTTCTCTGAAAAAGGTAAGTCCAGTGATACGCAATACAGATTCAGAGGTATTCAAGTTAATAGTTGGAAGGATAATTATTTATCCTCTTTTATTTATGTAAACTAGGACAGTAAGAGCACAAAGGCAGAGAGAGAATACGTGGACTTTAACTGTGGTAAGATGCTGTATTCTTTAGGAAGTGGTATATGTAGTAACTGAAATTTAACGAAATTACATCAAAGATGAATGTTGTATTCCACAGTAGCCACTGTAATACAAAAAGATGTAATTTAGGGCTTCCCTGGTGGCACAGTGGTTGGGAGTCCACCTGCCAATGCAGGGGACACGGGTTCGTGCCCGGGTCCGGGAAGATCCCACATGCTATGGAGCAGCTGGGTCCATGAGCCATGGCCACTGAGCCTGCACATCCAGATCCTGTGCTCTGCAACGGGAGAGGCCACAACAGTAGGAGGCCTGCATATCGCAAAAAAAAAAAAAAAAAGATGTAATTTAAAGCTTGCAAATGAGACAAAGATAAATAATTTTTAAAAAGAAAACACTTGCTTATTACAAAAGAAGGAATAAGGAGGCAAAAAAGGTACAGAGAGCAGATGAGACAAATAAAAACCAAATAGCAATGTGGTAAACCAAAATACAACTATAATATGTAATTATGATTACATTGAAATTGAAAAAAATACCCTAAAGAAAAAACAATAATTTTCAGACTGGACAAAACTATAAAACCCAATTATATTTTGTTTACAAGATACCTTTTAATTAATTTAAAAACAAGGATACCCTTTAACTAAAAGAATAGGAAAATATACACTTTAGAAACATTAGCCAAAGCCAAAAACAGACATATAGATCAATGGAACAAAATAGAGAGCCCAGAAATATATTCACATACTTAAAGTAAATTAACCTACAACAAAGGAGGCAAGAATATACAATGGAGGAAAAGACTGTCCCTTCAATAAGTAGTGCTGGGAAAACTGGACAGCTACATATAAAATAATGAAATTAGAACATTTTCTCACACCATATAAAATAAATTCAAAATTGATACAAGACCTAAATGTGAGACTGGAAACCATAAAACTCCTAAAAGAGAACATAGGCAAAACACTCTTTGACATAAAATTAGCAATATATTTTTGGATCTGTTTCTTAAACCAAAGGAAATATTCAATAAAAGCAAAAGTAAACAAATGGGACCTAATTACACTTAAAAGCTTTTGTACAGCAAAGGAAACCATCAACAAAATGAAAAGACAGCCTACTGAATGGGAGAAAATATTTGCTAATGATATGATCAATAAGGGGTTAATATACAAAATACATAAATAGCTCATACAACTCAACATCAAAAAAGCAAACAACCCATTAAAAAATGGGCAGAAGACCTGAACAGACATTTTCTAAAGAAGACATACAGATGGCCAACAAGCACAAAAGATGCTCAACATCATTAATCATCAGAGAAATGCAAATTAAATGAGATATTACCACATGAGATATTTATAATCGTCATGATATGGAATCAACCTAAGTGTCCATCAAGCAACCTAAGTAGTCCATCAATACTACTCAGCCATAAAAAAGAATGAAATTTTGCCATTTGTAACAACGTGGATGGATGGACTTGGAGGGAATTATGCTCAATGAAATAAGTCAGACAGATAAAAACAAATACTGATGATGTCACTTACATGTTGAATCTAAAAAAGAAAACATAGTGAATATAACAAAAGGAAACAGACTTACAGACATAGAGAACAAACTTGTGGTTACCAGTGGGAAGAAGGAAGGGGGGAGGGGCAAGTCTGGGGGAGGAGACTATGAGGTACAATCTACTATGTATAAAATAAATAAGCTACAATGATATATTCTACAACACAGGGAATATAGCCAATATTTCATAATAACCAGAAATGGAGTATAACTCTTAAAAATTGTAAATCACTACGTTGTACACCTGTAATTTATGTAATATTGTATGTCAAATATATTTCCATTTTAACAAGTTAAAAAAATGATAGCTATAAAAAATAAAACAAAACAAAACATTAGCCAAAGGTAACTGGTATGACTATACTTATAACACAGTACATATTAAGCCAAGAAGTTCTACAGGTGATTAAAGAGGGATATGTGATAATGATAAAACGATATGACATGAAGCTATCATCCTAAAACTGTATGCACCTAATAACATAGATTCAAAGTATATTAAACAAAAATTGACAAGTAGAGAGAAAGAGGCAAATTCAAAATGATAGTTGGAAATGTAAACTCACCTCTCTTAAAAACTCATAGAAAACGTAGCTAAAATATCTGTAAGCATACAGAAGATTTCAAAATAACAAGTAATGAAATTGACCTAACTGAATTTTATAAAATACTACATCCAACAACAGTAGAAAACATATTCTTTTCAACAATATGCAGAACATAGAACTAAATAGATGATAAAAAGCCAGAAAGGTAGTCTGAACAAATTTCAAAGAATGAAAATCACACAGAGTATATTTTATGACCAAGTGGAATTAAATTAAAAATCAATAAAAACACCTAAAAATAAGAGTGGAATTGAGAAAATGTTCTCAAATAAATGGTAATGAAAATTCAACATATCAAAAGTCAGTGCTTAGAGGTAAATGTATAGGATTAAATAGTATCTTTAAAAAGAAGTAAAGTTTAAAATCATGGATCTACCTTTTATTACTAGAAGAAAGGAGGAAAAACAAACAAATCAAACCCAAAAAATATAGAAGAAAAAAAAGCATAAGTGCAAAATTAATGAAATTAATTAGAAATTAATTTAATTAATTAGAAATTAAAAATTAATTAGAAATTAATTAGAAAGCAGAGGAATAAAGGTTTTTTTAAGTTGGTTTTTGGAAAAGACTAATAAAATTGATAAACAGCAAGGCTGGTCAAGAAAAAAGAGAAGATAAAATTAGCAAAATCAATAATTAAACAATGTTATTCTCTACAAATTTTACAAATATTAGAAAAATATAATTTTAGCAATTTGAGGCCAATAAACTTAACTACTTACATGAAATGTAAAATTTTCTTTAAAACACAACTAAGTATAATTGACACAAGAAGAAATAGAAAACCTGTTAAAGATATTAAGTCCATTATTAAAAACTTTCACACACACACACACACACACACACACACACACACACACACCTCCAAGCTTAGATGGCTTTACAGTTGAATTCTACCAAACTTTTAATAAATAAATAATACCAACCTCACACAAACTCTTTCAGAAAATAGAAAACTTTCATTTTGAGACCAGAAAAGACAAAACTATACAGTAATAAAAAACTCTGAACAAAGCATTAGCAAAGCAAATACAGAAACATATAAAGTTGATAATAAATTATTACTAAATGGGGTCATTCCAGGTATTTGAGGTTAGTTTAACACTTGAAAGTCAGTCAATGTAATTCATTTCATTAATAAAAGAAAGATTATATGATCATCTCAGTACTTTCAAAAAACAGTTAGTTAATAAGATCCAAAATCCATGTAAGATAACTTTCAGCAAACTGAAATAGAAGGAAAATTTATTAACTTAACAAAGCAGTCAAGTAATATACACATTCTCCCTATAGTCACCAATAAGACAACCATCACTCCTACTCAGCCTCTATCACTATTGTTCTGAGACAATGCAACAAAGCAAGACAAACAAATTAAAAAATTAAAAATTCAGAAGTGAAATAGTTTAAATAATGTCCACCCAAAAATATCAAATTCTAATCCTTCAACTTGAAAATATTGCCTTATTTGAAAAGGAATCTTTGCAGATGTAATTATGATAAGGATTTTTAAGATGAAAAGATTAACCTGGATTATGTGGGTGGACCCTAAATGCCATCACAAGTGTCTTATAAGAGAGAAAAAAAAGAAAAAGAAAAAGAAAGATAACATAGACACACAGAGGAGAAGAAGATGTGAAGACAAAGATAGAGATATAATGATGTGGACACAAGCCAAAGAATGCCAACCAGCCACTAGAAGCTGGAAAATGCAAGAAACAGATTCTTTCCAAGAGCCTCCAGAGAGAGTGAGACCCTGACAACACCTTGATTTCAGACTTCTAGCCCCCAGAACTGTGAGACAATATATTTCTGTTGTTGCAAGCCACATAGTTTGTAATAAGTTGTTACAGGAGCCACAGGAAACTAATAGAGAAAGTAAGAAGTAAAAGTTTTCACTTGTAAATGACATTATTTTGTATGTAAAAATCTAAAAGAATCTATCAAAAAACCTCTCTTTGAATTAATAAGTGAACTTAGCAAAGTTAATGTACAGAAATCAATTGGATTTTTTAATATATTTATATACTAACAAAAAATAATTGGAAAATTGAATTTTAAAGCAATATAATTTAAATAGCATCAAAAATTTTCAACTTTCTAGAAATAAATCTAACAAAATATGTGCAAGACCTCTACACTGAAAACTAAAAATATGGTTAAGATAAATTAAGGAAAATCTGGAGAGAATGTGGTATACAATGGAATATTACTCAGTCATAAAAAAGAATGAAATTCTACCATTTGCAACAACATGGATGGACTTAGAGGGCATTATGCTTAGCGAAATAAGCCAGCCAGATAAAGACAAATATTGTATGTTATATATGGAATCTAAAAAAAAAAAAAAAAAAGAATGAATATAACCAAACAGAAACAGACTCAAAGATACAGAAAACAAACTAGTGGTTACCAGTGGGGAGAGGGAAAGGGGAAAGGCAGAACATGGGTAGGAAATTAAGAGGCAAAAACTACTATGTATAAAATAAATAAGCAGCAAGGATATATTGTACAGAACAGAAAATATAGTCAATATTTTATAATAACTTTAAATGGAATATAATCTATAAAAAAAGTTTATGTTGATGTGATATTGACTATCACCACTACCTACCATTTATCTTATCTCCCCACAAAATTATGACCCTGTCTAAAAATTCTCAAGCAAGAGATTAAGTAAATTACTGGCCGAGACGTTCAAAAATTTCTCAGGAATTAGTCAGAAAAGAAGAATTTCTTTTCTGTGAGGTCACCCACCTAAAGAATAGGGACATAAGTTCATCTCGAAAAACTAGCTCTACCCAGGTTAAAAAAATCATCTTCTTAATTCAGTACTTTAAGTTTACTGATCCATGCAGTATTGAATATGTTAACATAACAACATAAGGAGAGATTCATTTTACATATAGCTATAGCTTATCTATGGCAAATTTCTTCCTTTTATATGAAAAAACCCTTCTTTAGAAAATGGATTTTATAGTAATTTTTAATTAATTTTTATTGGCATATAGTTGGTTTACAATGTTGTGTTAGTTTCTGCTGTACAGCAAAGTGAATCAGCTATACATATACATATATCCCCTCTTTTTTGGATTTCCTTCCCATTTAGGTCACCACAGAGAATTGAGCAGAGTTCCCTGTGCTATACAGTATGTTCTCATTAGTTATCTATTTTATACGTAGTAGTGTACATATGTCAATCCCGTTTTCCAAATTCATCCCAGCCCCTTTTCCCCATTGGTAACCATACGTCCATTCTCTATGCTTGTGTCTCTATCTTTGTTTTGCAAATAAGTTCATCTGTATCGTTTCTCTAGATTCCACATATAAGTGATATTATATGATATTTGTTTTTCTCCTTCTGACTTACTTCACTCCATATTACAGTCTCTAGGTGTATCCACATCTTTGCAAATTGCACAATTTCATTCTTTTTTATGGTTGAGTAATATTTCATTGTATATATGCACTACATCTTCTTTATCCATTCTTCTTTTGATGGACAGTTAGGTTATTTCCATGTCTTAGCCAACAGAAATAGTGCTGCAATGAATATTGGGGTGTATGTATGTTTTGAATTATGGTTTTCTCCAGGTATATGCCTAGGAGTGGGATTGCTGGGTCATATGGCAGTTCTCTTCTTAGTTTTTTAAGGAACCTGCATACTGTTCTCTACAGTGGCTATACCAATTTACATCCACCAACAGTGTAAGAGGGTTCCCTTTCTCCACACCCTCTCCGACATTTATTGTTTGTATATTTTTTGATGATGGGCATTCTGACTGGTGTGAGGTGATATCTCATTGTAGTTTTGATCTGCATTTATCTAATAAATAGTGATGTGAAGCATCTTTTCATGTGTTTGTTGGTCATCTGTATGTCTTCTTTGGAGAAATATCTATATAGTTCTTCCACCCATATTTTTATTGGGTTTTTTGTTTGTTTGTTTTTTGATATTGAACTGCATGAGCTGTCTGTATATTTTGGAGTTTAATCCCTTGTCAGTTGCTTTGTTTGCAAATATTTTCTCCCATTCTGAGGGCTGTCTTTTCATCTTGTTTATGGTTTCCTTTGATGTGCAAAATCCTTTAAGTTTAGTTAGGTCTCATTTGTTTATTTTCATTATTCTAGAAGATGTGTCAAAAAAGATCTGCTGCGATTTATGTCAAAGTGTGTTCTGCCTATGTTTTCCTCTAAGACTTTTATAGTATTCATTCTTACATTTAGGTCTTTAATCCATTTTGAGGTTTTTTTTTTTGTATGATGTTAGGGAGTGTTCTAATTTCATTTTTTAACATGTAGCTGTCCAGTTTTCTAACCACCACTTCTTGAAGGGACTGTCTTTTCTACATTGTATATCTTTGCCTGCTTTGTCATAGATTAGGTGACCATATGTGTGTCGGTTTTGCTCTGGGCTTTCTATCCTGTTCCATTGATCTATATTTCTGTTTTTGTGCCAGTATCATACTGTTTTGATGACTGTAACTTTGTAGTATAGTCTGAAGTCAGGGAGCCTGATTCCTCCAGCTGTTTTTTCTGCTCAAGATTGCTTTGTCTACTTGGGGTCTGTTGTGTTTCCATACAAATTGTAAAGTTTTTGTTCTACTTCTGTGAAAAATGCCCTTGGTAATTTGATAGGGATTGCATTGAATCTGTAGGCTGCTTTGGGTAGTATAGTCACTTTCACAATATTGCTTCTTCCAACCCAAGAACATGGTATATCTTCCCATCTGTTTGTGTCATCTTTGACGTCTTTCAAGAGTGTCTTATAGTTTTCTGAGTACAGGTCTTTTGCATCCTTAGGTATTTTTTTCTTTTTGTTGCAATAGTAAATGGGATAGCTTCCTTAATTTCTCTTTCTGATCATTCATTGTTAGTGTATAGGAATGCAAGAGATTTCTGTGCATTAATTTTGTATACTGCAAATTTACCATATTCATTGATTAGCTCTGGTAGTTTTTTGGTGATATCTTTAGGATTTTCTGTGTACAGTATCATGTAATCTGCAAACAATGACAGTTTTATTCCTTCTTTTCCAATTTGTATTCCTTTTATTTCTTTTTCTTCTCTGAATGCTGTGGCTAGGACTTCCAAAACTATGTTGAATAAAAGTGGCAAGAGTGGACATTCTTGTCTTGTTCCTGATCTTAAGGAAATGATTTCAGTTTTTCACCAATGAGAATGATGTTTGCTGTGGGCTTGTCATATATGGCCTTTATTATGTTGAGGTAATTTCCCTCTATGCCCACTTTCTGGACAGTTTTTAATCATAAATGAGTGTTGAATTTTGTCAAAAGCTTTTTCTGCATCTATTGAGATGATCATATAGATTTTATTCTTCAATTTATTAATATGGTTTATCACATTGATTTGTGTATATTGAAAAAATCCTTGCATCCTGGGGATGAACCTGACTTGATCACTGTGTATGACCCTTTTAACATGTTGTTGTATTCAGTTTGCTAGTATTTTGTTGAGGATTTTTGCATCTATGTTCATCAGTGATATTGGTCTGTAATTTTCATTCTTTGTGATATCTTTGTCTGGTTTTGGTAACAGGGTGATGGTGTCCTTGTAGAATGAGCTTGGGAGTGTTCCTCCCTCTGCTATATTTTGGAAGAGTTTGAGAAGGATAGGTGTTAGCTCTTCTCTAAATGTTTGATAGAATTCGCCTGTGAAGCCATCTGGTCCTCGACTTTTGTTTGTTGGAAGATTTTTAATCACAGTTTCAGTTTCATTACTTGTGATTGGTCTGTTCATATTTTCTGTTTCTTCCTGGTTCAGTCTCTGAAGGTTGTACCTTTCTAAGAATTTGTCCATTTCTTCCAGGTTGTCCATTTTTGGGGGGCATATAGTTGCTTGTAGTAGTCTCTTATGATCCTTTGTATTTCTGTGGTGTCAGTTATACCTTCTCCTTTTTCATTTCTAATTTTATTGATTTGAGTCTTCTCCCTTTTTTTCATGATGTGTCTAGCTAAAAGTTTATCAGGTTTTTTTATCTTCTCAAATAACCAGATTTTCATTTCATTGATCTTTGCTCTTGTTTTCTTCATCTCTATTTCATTTATGCCTTCTCCAATCTTTATAATTTCTTTCTTTCTACTAACTTTGGGTTTTGCTTATTTTTCTTCCTCTAGTTGTTTTAGATGTAAGGTTAGGTTGTTTATTTGAGATTTTCCTTGTTTCTTGAGGTGGAATTGTATTGCTATAAACTTCCCTCTTAGAACTGCTTTTGCTGCATCCCATAGGTTGTGGGTAATTGTGTTTTCATTATCATTTGTTTCTAGGTATTTTTTAAATTTCCTCTTTGATTTCTTCAGTGATCCATTGGTTATTTAGTAGCATATCATTTAGCCTCCATGTGTTTGTGTCTTTTACACTTGTTTTTTCTGTAATTGATTTCTAATCTCATAACATTTTCTTCAGAAAAGATGCTTGATACAATCTCAATTTTCTTAAATTTACTAAGGCTTGATTTGTGATGCAAGATTTGATCTATCCTGGAGAATGTTCCATGTGTACTTGAGAAGAAAGTGTATTCTGTTGCTTTCAGATGAAATGTCCTATAAGTATCAATTACATCTATCTGGTCTAATGTGTCACTTAAGGCTTGTGTTTCTGTATTAATTTTCTGTCAGGCTGAACTGTCCATTCATGTGAGTGCAATGTTAAAATTCCCCCACTATTATTGTGTTACTGTCAATTTCCCCTTTTATGGCTGTTAACATTTTGCCTTATGTATTAGGGTGCTCCTATGCTGAGTGCATAAATATTTACAATTGTTATACCTTCTTCTGGGATTGATCTCTTGATCATTATATAGTGTCCTTCCTTGTCTCTTGTAATAGACTTTATTTTCAAGCCTATTTTGTCTGATATGAGTATTGCTACTCTAGTTTTCTCATGATTTCCATTTGCATGAAATATCTATTTCCATCCCCTCACTTTCAGTCTGTATGTGTCCCTAGGTCTGAAGTGGGTCTCTTGTAGCCAGCATATATACAGGTCTTGGTTTTGTATCCATTTAGCAAATTTGTATCTTTTGTTTGGAGCATTTAATCCATTTATATTTAAGGTTGTTATCCATATGTATTGGGTCGGTCAAAAAGAGCTTTCAGTTTTTTATTTAAAAATAAAAGACACAGTTTTCATTTTCACCAAGAACTTTATTGAACAATGTATTCACCCTTTGGTTCCACTACCTTCTGACATTTTTCAGGCAACTTCGTAATTCCATCTTCCCAAAACGTTTTATCTTTTTGAACAAAGGATTTTTCCAGGTTCCTTTTACACTCTTCTAGTGAATTGAAATTTTTTTCCATTAAGAGAACTTTGTAACGACTGAAATAAATGGAAATTTGAAGGTGCAATATATGGTAAATACAGTGGATGAATCAGAACTTCCCAGCCAAGCTGTAACAGTTTTTGCCTGGTCATCAAAGAAACATGTGGTCTTGCATTATCCTGATGGAAGATTATGTGTTTTCTGTTGACTAATTCTTGACTTTTTTCGCCAAGTGCCACTTTCAGTTGGTCTAATTAGGAGCAGTACTTGTTGGAATTAATTGTTTGGTTTTCCACAAGGAGCTCATAATAGAGGACTCCCTTCCAATCCCATCTTATACACATCATCATCTTCTTTGGATGAAGACTGGCTTTTGGCGTGGTTGGTAGTTGTTCATTTCACTTGCCCCATAATCTCTTCCATTCCACATTGTTGTACAGTATCCACTTTTCATTGCCTGTCACAAATTGTTTTAAGAACAGAACGTTTTCATTATGTTTCAGTAGAGAATTGCATGTGGAAATATGGTCAAGAAGGCTTTTTTTAACTTGTATGGAACCCAAACATCAAAGTGATTCACATAACCAAGCTGGTGCAAATGATTTTCAATGCTTGATTTGGAGATTTTGAGTATGTAAGGTATCTCCCATGTGATATAACATTTACTGTTCTCAATTATTGTTTTGATTTGATTGTTATCAACTTCAACTGGTCTACCCAAACACTGAGCATCGTCCAGTGAGAAATCCCCAGCATAAAACTTCACAAACCACTTTCAACATGTTCAATGAGTCACAGCACCTTCTCCATTACACTGCACAAATCTTTTTGTGTGTTTCAGTTGCATTTTTACCTTTCTTGAAATAATAAAACATAATATGCTGAAAATGTTGCTTTTTTCCCCATCTTCAATATTAAAATGGCTACATAATAATTAACCAATTTTGATATTCTTATTTTAAATGCATGCTTATATGGCAGCTGTCACATAGAATCTAAAAAAATGGTTTTGAATTACATTAAAGACAACTCAGTGCTACTAGAGTCATCTTATGGAAAAAAGTGAATGAAATTTTGGCCCACCCTATATGCTCCTATTACCATTTCTTAATTGTTTTGGGTTTGTTTTTGTAGGTCTTTCTCTTCTCTTGTATTTCTTGTCTAGAGAATTTCCTCTAGCATTTGTTGTAAAGCTGATTTTGTGGTTCTGAGTTCTCTTAGCTTTTGCTTGTCTGTAAAGCTTTTGATTTCTCCACCAAATCTGAATGAGATCCTTCCTGGGTAGAGTAATCTTGGTGGTAGGTTTTTCCCTTTCTTCACTTTAAATATATCTTACCACTCCTTTCTGGCCTGCAGAGTTACTGCTGAAAACTCAGCTGATAACCTTATGAGGATTCCCTTGTATGTTATTTGTTGCTTTTCTCTTGTTGCTCTTTATATTGTTTCTTTGTATTTAATTTTTGTTAGTTTGATTAAGATGTGTCTCACTGTGTTTCTTCTTTGGTTTATCCTGTATGGGACTCTCTGTGCTTCCTGGACTTAGGTGACTATCTCCTTCCCCTTGTTAGGGAAGTTTTCAACTATAATCTCTTTGAATATTTTCTCCAACCCTTTCTTTTACTCTTCGTCTTCTGGTACCCCTATAATTTGAATGTTGGTGCATTTAATGTTGTCCCAGAGGTCTCTCAGACTGTCCTCATTTCTTTTCATTCTTTTTTCTTTTTTCTTCTCAATGGCAGTTATTTCCACCATTCTATCTTCCAGCTCACTTATCAATTCTTCTGCCTCAGTTATTCTGCTATTGACTCCTTCTAGTGTATTTTTCATTTAAGTTATTGTGTTGTTCATCACTGTTTGTTCTTTAGTTCTTCTAGGTCCCTGTTAAACATTTCTTGTATCTTCTTGATCTGTGCCTCCATTCTATTTCTGAGATCTGGGAACATCTTATCTATCATTACTCTGAAGTCTTTTTCAGGTAGATTGCCTATTTCCTCTTCATTTATTTGGTCTTGTGAAGTTTTACCTTGCTCCTTCTTCTGTAACATATTTCTCTGTCATCTCATTTTTCTAACTTACTATGTTTATGGTCTCCTTTCCACAGGTTGAAGGGTTATAGTTCCTCTTGCTTCTGGCGTCTGCCCCTTGGCAGTGAGGTTGGTCCAGGGGCTTGTGTAGGCTTCCTGATGGGAGGGACTGGTGCCTGCACTCTGGTGGGTGGAGCTGAGTCTTGTCCCTCTGATGGTTAGGGCTTCCTCAGGTGGTGTGTTTTAGGGCATCTGTGAGCTTAGTATGACTTTAGGAAGCCTGTCTGCTGATGGGTGGGGCTGTCTTCCTGTCTTGCTGGTTGTTTGGCATGGGGCATCCAACACTGGAGCCTGCAGGCAGTTGAGTGGAGCCAGATCTTGGTGTCGAGATGGAGACCTCTGGGAGAGCTCATGCAGATTAATATTCCCCTGGTGCAGGAATTCTCTGACATTCCAGTGTCTTGGACTTGGTGCTCTTACCCCAGAGGCTTTGTACAAATCCCTGGCTGGGGAACCAAGATCCCACAAGCTGCTCAGCATGGCAAGACAAAAACAAAAAAAGAAGAAAAGAAAAGAAACAAACAAACAAAATCCAAGACAAATGATAAAAGCAAAACCAAAGAAAAGAAAAGAGAAAACAAAAATCAAGAGAACAACCTGACAAACAAAAGAACCCCAAAACAAAAACAAACAATAAAAAGAAAATTAACAAAAACAGAAAACAATAAAACAGAACAAAAACAGAAAGCATACTAAAAGAAAAAGAAAACAAACACACAAGAAAAAACAAAAAACAACAAAAAGTAAAAATAGAAAAATATTTTAAAAGTAAAAAACGAAAAAAGAAGTAAAAAATAAAAAACAGCAGAACAAAATGAAAGAAAAAGAAAAACAAAGTAAAGATAATACTAATAATAATATATTCCTGAGGTCTCTGCTGTCATTGTCCTTGCTGCCCCCCCGCCCCCAGTGAGCCACAGCCAACCCCTGCTTCCCCAGGAGGCCCTCCAATATCTCTAGATAGGTCTCTGGACCTGTTCTGTGCACTGTGGGGGCAGCTCAGACTCTGACCTGGCCCAACTCCTGCATGTACTTGCCTCCAAAGTCCACAGCTGCCAAAGTTAGACTGCTCTCAGTTGTGGGAGTACTCACTGTCCATTCAAATATTCCACAGATGCTGGGATCACCAAGCAGATCACGGGGATTTTATCTGTGGCTTGTGCAGTTGCACAGAGAGATTTCCATTCCTCTTCCTTAGTCACACAGCCCCTGGGGCTCAGCTTTGGTTTTAGCCCCACCTCTGCATGTGGGCCACCCTCAGACAGCTGTTCCCTTCCCAGGTGAGATGGGGGGAAAGCAGAAGCTGACTGGGGGTTTCAGGCTGATTTGGGCACTTATTTGCTCAGGCTGGGGAGGGATAAAGCAGCCACAACTGGGGCATGCGGGAGTGCCTGTGGCAGCAGAGACCTGTAGGAAGATGTAACAGACTGGAATGCACTTGCTCTGGTGAGAGTCCCTCCTAGTGCCCACAGAGGCAAGGACCATTGGGTGGGGAAGAGGGTTTCAATGGCAGCCCTGCCCATTGCATGCCACTCAACAGTTGCACCTCATTTCCAAGGCAAACCACACATCCTCTAGGAGCATTCCCTGCCACAGAGCCCCTCACACTCATCCTCTCAGTTTGTCTCTGCACAGCCAACAGTGGTCCTCTCCCTTGGCCTGCTCTCCTGACCCCACTCTTTAGCACTCAGTCCCTGCCAGTACTGGAAGCTTCCCATCTTAGGCTGGGGCACTAAGGTCTGATTCTGGAGGAGGCTTTAGGGGTAGCGGCACTCAGGACACTGGAGCCTGCACAGGCAAAGGAGCCATATAAAAATGTTGAATCACTATGTTGAAATCTGGAGAGATATATCACTTTAATAGATTGGAAAGCTCAATATTGTTAAGATATTAATCTCCCCCAAATTTATCTACAGAGTCAATGAAGTCCTATCATACTTCCAACAGTTTTATTTTTTGTTAAAATTGACAAACTGATTATAAAATTCACATGAAAATGCAAAGAATCCAGAAGAGCTAAGAACATATAGAAAAGGAAAATTGAAGTTGGAATATTTAAGTTGACAGACTTCAAGACTTACTATAAAGCTACAGTAAATAAAGCAATATCATATTGGTTCAAGATTTAAAGCCAACTTGTAAACCAATTAAGCTGTACTGGAACAACTACAAAGTAATGCTTTTTGGTACAAAATTAATGAGTTTAGTCATTAAAAGTAAAGACCAAAATCATAAAGTCATCATTCAAAGTTGCATACCTGATAGCAAAAAAAGGGCAAGACACATGATTGCAAAACATCTTATAAAATAGGAGGAAAGTTTATGAAACAATGCTCAAAGTGAATGCAGAACATGAAAA
This sequence comes from Mesoplodon densirostris, assembly GCF_025265405.1. NCBI lineage: Eukaryota > Metazoa > Chordata > Mammalia > Artiodactyla > Ziphiidae > Mesoplodon > Mesoplodon densirostris. Next base: position 129,100,760 of record NC_082662.1, on the reverse strand, counting down.
TCCTTTCTGAAATGGAACTTCAAGCAAAGTAATTTGCCTTTGTTATGGAGGAATAGTCACTAGCATAGGTGTGTGCAAGAAAATAGTTTGGAGAGCCTGAACCAAGATGACAGAGTAGAAGGATGTGCTCTCACTCCCTCTTGCAAGAACACCAGAATCACAACTAACTGCTGAACAATCATTGACAGGAAGACACTGGAACTCACCAAAAAATAAACCCCACATCCAAAGACAAAGAAGACGCCACAGTGAGACTGTAGGAGGGGTGCAATCACAATAAAATCAAATTTCATAACTGCTGGGTGGGTGACTCCCAAACTGGAGAACACTTATACCACAGAAGTCCACCGACTGGAGTGAAGGTTCTGAGCCGCATGTCAGGCTTCCAAACCTGGGGTTCCAGCAATGGGAGGAGGAATTCCTAGAGAATCAGACTTTGAAGACTACTGGGATTTGATTACAGGACTCTGACATGACTGAGGGAAACAGAGAATCCACTCTTGGAGGGCACACACAAGGTAGTGTGTGTATCAGGACCCAGGGGAAGGAGCAGTAATCTCAGGGGAGACTGAATCAGACCTGCCTGCTAGTGTTGGAGGGTCTCCTGCAGAGGCAGAGTGTAACTGAGGCTCACCATGAGGACAAGGACACTGGCAGCAGAAGTTCTGGGAAGTACTCCTTGGTGTGAACGCCCCAAAGTCCATCATTAGCTCCACCAAAGAACCTGCAGGCTCAAGCGCTGGGTCACCTCAGGCCAAACAACCAACAGGGAGGAAACCCAGCCCCTCCCATCAGCAGACAAGCAGATTAAAGTCTTACTGAGCTCTGCCCACCAGAGCAACACCCAGCTCTAGCAACCACCAGTCCCTCCCATCAGAAAACTTGCACAAGCCACTTAGGTAATCTCATGAACCAGAGGGCAGACAGCAGAACCAAGAAGAACTACAGTCCTGCAGCCTGTGGAACAAAAACCATATTCACAGAAAGAGAGACAAGATGAAAAGACAGAGGGCTATGTACCAGATGAAGGAAAAGAAAAAACTGCAGAAAAACAACTAAATGAAGTGGAGATAGGAAAACTTCCAGAAAAAGAATTCAGAATAATGATACTGAAGATGATCTAGGACCTTGGAAAGAGAATGGAGGCAAAGATCGAGAAGATGCAAGAAGTGTTTAACAAAGACCTAGAAGAATTAAAGAACAAACAAACAGAGATAAACAATACAGTAACTGAAATGAAAACTGCACTAGAAGGAATCAATAGCAGAATAACTGAGGCAGAAGAACGGATAAGTGATCTGGAAGACAGAATGGTGGAATTCACTGCTGCAGAACAGAATAAAGAAAAATAAATGGAAAGAAATGAAGATAACCTAAGAGACCTCTGGAACACCATTACACATAACAACATTCGCATTATAGGGGTCCAAGAAGGAGAAGAGAGAGAGAAAGGACCCAAGAAAATATTTGAAGAGATTATAATAGAAAATTTCCCTAACATGGGAAAGGAAACAGCCACCCAAGTGCAGGAAGCACAGAGAGTCCCTTACAGGATAAACCCAAGGAGAAACACACCGAGACACATAATAATCAAATTGGCAAAAATTAAAGACAAAGAAAAATTACTGAAATCAGCAAGGGAAAAATGACAAATAACATGCAAGGGAAATCCCATAAGGTTAAGAGCTGATTTCTCAGCAGGAACTCTTCAAGCCAGAAGGCAGTGACATGATATAGTTAAAGTGATGAAAGGGAAGAACTTACAACCAAGATTACTCTACCCAGCAAGGATCTCATTCAGATTTGATGGAGAAATCAAAATCTTTACAGACAAGCAAAAGCTAGAGAATTCAGCACCACCAAACCAACTCTAAAACAAATGTTAAAGGAACTTCTCTAAGTAGGAAACACAAAAGAAGAAAAGGACCTACAAAAAAAAAAACCCAAAACAATTAAGAAAATGGTCTTAGGAACATACATATCGATAATTATCTTAAAAGTGAATGGATTAAATACTCCAACCAAAAGAAACAGGCTCTCTGAATGAATACAAAAACAAAACCCATATACATGCCATCTACAAGAGACCCATTTCAGACCTAGGGAAACATAAAGACTGCAAGTGAAGGGATAGAAAAAAATATTCCATGCAAATGGAAATCAAAAGAAAGCTGGAGTAGCAATACTCATATAAGATAAAATAGATTTTAAAATAAAGAATGTTACAAGAGACAAGGAAGGGCACTACATAACAATCAAAGGCTGAATCCAAGAAGAAGATATAACAATTATAAATATATAGGCACCCAATATAGGAGCACCTCAAGACATAAGGCAACTGTTAACAGCTCTAAAAGAGGAAATGGACAGTAACACAATAATAGTAGGGGATTTTAACACCTCACTTACACCAATGAACAGATCATCCAAAAGAAAATAAATGAGGAAAAAGAAGCTTTAAATGACACAATAAACCAGAGAGATTGAATTGATATTTAAAGGACATTCCACCCAAAAATAGCAGATTACACTTTCTTCTCAAGTGTGCATGGAACATTCTACAGGATAGATCACATCTTGGGTCAAAAATCAAGCCTCAGTAAATTTAAGAAAATTGAAATCATATCAAGTATCTTTTCTGACCACAATGTTATGATATAAGAAATGAATTACAGGGAAAAGAACATAAAAAACACAAATATATGGAGGCTGAACAATACATTACTAAATAACCAAGAGATCACTGAAGAAGTCACAGAGGAAATAAAAAATACCTAGAGACAAATGACAATGAAAACACGATGATCCAAAACCTATGGGATGCAGGAAAACCAGTTCTAAGAGGGAAGTTTATAGCTATACAAGCCTACATCAAGAAACAAGGACAATCTCAAATAAACAATCTAACCTTACACCTAGAGGAACTAGAGAAAGAAGAACAAACAAAACCCAAAGGTAGCAGAAGGAAATAAATAAAGATCGGAGCAGAAATAAATGAAATAGAAGCAAAGAAAACAATAGCAAATATCATTAAAACTAAAAGCTGGTTCTTTGAGAAGATAAATAAAATTGATAAACCTTTAGCCAGACTCATCAGGAAAAAGAGGGAGAGGACTGAAATCAATAAAATTAGAAATGAAAAAGGAGAATTTACAACAGATACCGCAGAAATACAAAACATCCTACGAGACTACTAAAAGCAACTCTATGCCAATAAAATAGACAACCTGGAAGTAATGGACAAATTATTACAATGGTATAACATTCCAAGACTGAACCAGGAAGAAATAGAAAATATGAACAGACCAATCACAAGCAATGAAATTGAAACTGTGATTTAAAATATTCCAACAAACAAAAGTCCAGGACCAGATGGCTTCACAGGTAAATTCTATCAAACATTTAGAGAAGAGCTAACACCCATCTTTCTCAAACTCATCCAAAAATTTGTGGAGGAAGGAACACTCCCAAACTCATGAGGCCACCATCACCCTGAAACCAAAACCAGACAAAGATACTACAAAAAAAGAAAATTACAGGCCAATATCTCTGATGAATATAGATGCAAAAATCCTCAACAAAATACTAGCAAACAGAATCCAAAGACACATTAAAAGGATCATACACCATGATCAAGTGCGATTTATCCCAGTGATGCAAGGATTCTTCAATATACCTAAATCAATCAATGTTATACACCATATTAACAAATTGAAGAATAAAAATCCATATGATCATCTCAATAGATGCAGAGAAAGATTTTGACAAAATTCAACACCCATTTATGATAAAAACTCTCCAGAAAGTGGGCGCAGAGGGAACCTACCTCAACAAAATAAAGGCCGTATACAACAAACAACAGCCAATATCATTCTCAATGATGAAAAACTGAAAGCATTTCCTCTAAGTTTAGGAACAAGAAAAGGATGTCCACTCTCACCACTATTATTCAACATAGTTTTGGAATTCCTAGCCGTTGTAATCAGAGAAGAAAAAGAAAGAAAAGAATACAAATTAGAAAAGAAGAAATAAAACTGTCACTGTTTGCAGATGACTACTATACATAGAGAATCCTAAACATGCCACCAGAAAACTACTAGAGCTAATCAATGAATTTGGTAAAGTTGCAAGATACAAAATTAATGCACAGAAATCTCTTGCATTCCTATATACTAATGATGAGAAATCTGAAAGAGAAATTAAGGAAAGACTCCCATTCACCATTGTAACAAAAAGAATAAAATACCTAAGAATAAACCTACCTAGGGAGAAAAAAGACCTGTATGCAGAAAACTATAAGTCACTGATGAAAGAAATTAAAGATGATACCAACAGATGGAGAGATATACCATGTTCTTGGATTGGAAGAATCAACATTGTGAAAATGACTCTACTACCCAAAGCAATCTACAGATTCAATGTGATCCTTATCAAATTACCAATAGCATTTTTTATAGAACTAGAAAAAAAAATCTTAAAATTTGTATAGAGACAAAAAAGACGCTGAATAGCTAAAGCAGTCTTGAGGGAAAAAAGCAGAGCTGGAGGAATCAGACTCCTTGACTTCAGACTATAATACAAAGCTACAGTAATCAAGACAATATGGTACTGGCACAAAAAGAAATATAAATCAATGGAATAAGATAGAAAGCCCAGAGATAAACCCATGCACCTATGGTCAACTAATCTATGACAAAGGAGGCAAGGATATACAATGGAGAAAAGACAGTCTCTTCAATAAGTTGTGTTGGGAAAACTGAACAGCTACATGTAAAAGAATGAAATTAGAACACTCCCTAACACCACACACAAAAATAAACTCAAAATGGATTAGACACCTAATTTTAAGCCTGGACACTATAAAACTCTTAGAGAAAAACATAGGAAGAACACTCTTTGACATAAATCACATTAAGATCTTTTTTGATCCACCTCTTAGAGTAATGAAAATAAAAACAAAAATAAACAAATGGGAACTAATGAAACTTAAAAGCTTTTGCACAGCAAAGGAAACCATAAACAAGATGGAAAGACAAGCCTCAGAATGGGGGAAAATATTTGCAAATGAATCAATGGAGAAAGAATTAATCTCCAAAATATATAAACAGCTCATGCAGCTCAATATTAAGAAAACAAACAGCCCAATCCAAAAATGGGCAGAAGACCTAAATAGACATTTCTCCAAAGAAGACATAGAGATATCCATGAAGCACATGATAAGCTGCTCAACACCACTAATTATTAGAGAAATGCAAATCAAAACTACAATGAGGTATCACCTCACACCAGTTAGAATGGGCAGCATCAGAAATTCTACAAACAACAAATACTGCAGAGGGTGTGGAGAAAAGGGAACCCTCCTGCCCTGTTGGTGGGAATGTAAATTGATACAGCCACTGTGGAGAACAGTATGGATGTTCCTTAAAAAAATAAAAATAGGATTACCATATGACCCAGCAATCCCACTACTGGGTATATACCCAGAGAAAACCATAATTCAAAAAGACACATGCACCCCAATGTTCATTGCAGTACTGTTTACAATAGCTAGGTCATGGAAGCAACCTAAATGCACATCAACAGACGAATGGATAATGAAGATGTGGTACATATATACAATGGAATATTACTCAGCCATAAAAAGGAATGAAACTGGCTCATTTGCTGAGACGTGGATGGATCTAGAGACTGTCATACAGAGTGAAGTAAGTTAGAAAGAGAAAAACAAATATCATATATTAACGCATATATGTGGAACCTAGAAAAATGGTACAGATGAACCAGTTTGCAGGGCAGAAATTGAGGCACAGATGTAGACAACAAACGTATGGACACCAGGGGGGGAAGCAGAGGGGTTTAGGGTGGTGGTGTGATGAATTGGGCGATTGGGATTGACATGTATACACTGATGTGTATAAAACTGATGACATAAGAAGCTGCTGTATAAAAAAAATAAATTTAATTTAATTTAAAAATTAAAAAAAAAGAAAATAGTCTGCTTTGGGAATGAATGATGTCACTGATGTGCAAACCATAGATCAGCACTTGGCAAAGGTATAATACATAGAAGAAGGAGACTTTAATCTGTTTATTACTGAAAATTAATGCTACTAAATATAGTAGCAATGATTTATTGGCTTGATTTTTAGATTGGAAAAATATGTGCTGGGATCTTCACTAATGGAGCACTAGTACCTAGCTTCCTGAATAGAAGTTGTCCTTAAATCCCAATCCATATACCACTTTATTAACAAACAACCCTGGTGATCACTAATATGCCTCTTGTCATTGATTTAGTGTTGAAGAAAATAATTAAAACTGTTGAAACAGTTGTTTTTTCCTTAATGTACATCTTTTAACATACTGGGTAAAGAAATATTCAGTAAGGATAAGACCTTGCTAACTGCTGAGAAAACCTATGTTCATGTGAGTTTCTGAAATGAGGAGAGAAATAAGAAAAGATTTCTTCATGGCTTGGCAATTGTAATAAAGACCATTTTTGTGTCCTCACATGGCTTAATTGAAGACATTAACTCAGCAATATCCATGGGGTCATAAATATCTACCTGTACATATCACATCAGGACTCATGTATCATCAGCATTTACTCAGGATTTATAAGAAGCCTAACTAATAAATTAAATAACTCAGTTGCTAAGAATTCAACTCTATCCCAATATTTCACATTGTTTTTTACTTATTGGAAGAAGAAATTAATCATGGACCATGATAAAATGTAAAACCATATCAAAATATTTGAACAGGATATTTAAAAAATTGAACGGCATGCAACCAGTGAGTTCATTACTAATCTATTTTCCACTATCTCCCAAATCATACTTTTGAATCTTCCAGTGTTTCATTGTTACCAATACACAGCACTGACAGAGCCACCAAATACTTGTAACCATTCTAGATGACTGTGAATCAGCATTTCTAATTTGATAGAAATAAAAAGCAAGAAAGGAAGTTGAGGGACTTCCCTGGTGGCACAGTGGTTGAGAATCTGCCTGCCAATGCAGGGGACATGAGTTTGAGCCCTGGTCCAGGAAGATCAACTTAGCCCATGTGCCACACCTGCTGAGCCTGTGCTCTAGAGCCCGCGAGCCATAACTACTGAGCCTGAATGCCACAATTACTGAAGCCTGTGCTCCTAGAGCCTGTGCTCCACAACAAAAGAAGCCACCACAATGAGAAGCCCACGCAACACATCGAAGAGTAACCCCCACTTGCAGCAACTAGAGAAAGCCCACACGCAGCAACAAAGACACAATGCAGCCAAAAATTAATTAATTAATTAATTAAAAAAGAAAAGAAATTGACATGAAATCTGACCTATGGCTCAAGTTATTTTCCCTCAAGCTCAATAGAGTTGCTTTGATGAAAGTTGAAAAAACTATCCCACTTGCTGATGTGAAATTTTATTTATTATTATTTTTAAATATAATACTTTACATATATTTCAAATTTGTGATGATTTTTTTAAATTGATTTACCTAAATTGATGGTCTGTGTTTGCTTTACATTGGTTGGTGGATGCCAAATACTTGAGGGCCACCATTCAGGTGATTCTGAAAAGATCAACCCTGGTAAAGAATAAAAGCCAAAACATCAAGCTCCTTCCCTCTCATGTGAGTTCAACAGTGTAAAGTCCCAAGCATAGTGCTTGGCACATGTAGGTGCTAAAAAGAAAATCTGTGTCTGCTACCTCCTCTCATCCCTGGCACCAACAGTTTGTCTGATTTCATTATAGTTGCAAGTGAGATAGAGAACATTTCATTCTTTATTCTAAGGATATACTTTGCAAGGAGCCAGAAGTAAATGGATCCATTATAGGCAGGAAACACATCATCTCAACAAGGAGATTAGAAGCTCTGTAGTTGATAAAATAACCAATTTTTATTTCCTTCCTGGACATATGGGAGACTACACTCCAGCTGTGTCAAAGTTGGACAGAGCTGGGCAGTGAGATGTGGGCAGAAGTGTTAGGTATCAAAGGCCTTGCCTGCATATATTAGTTATATATATTAGTGCACATAAATTCTCCAGACTCTTTTGTTTTCTTGTTTTCTCTGCTTATGGGTATGGGTACAAACAAGGTCATCTCTTGAGGTTTCAATGTGTTCATCAGCCTGGGTCCTTGAGACACAAACAATAAATAACTTTTTTGCTCTGTTAAGAAACTAAAATGTATAGTTTATTTTGTTACTACACTGTAGTCTTGCCTATCCTGACTAATATACATCTACTTGCCATCATTTAGGAAGAAGATTTATAAGCATGCTGGACCAAAAATCACTACTAATAACAGTCTTCCAGCCTCCTCTTGATCTAAAAATTAAAATCAGCCTCTAGTATACAAACTAAGAGCCAAAATTTTAATTCTTCTGGAAAAAAAATTGGCGGCTTATACTAACTTACTTTATAAATCTACAGGTATGATGAAAACCTATCCTTCCCAAATTACCTCCTTTTTAATCTTCCATGAACTCATTCTTTTCTTCTGCTTAGATTTGAAATTCTATGAATTTCAGTTTCCTAATCTATATTATAGAGACAGAATATATAAATACTGCCTGAAGCAACATGGCAAAGAGGAAAGAGCTTAAATCTTAGTATCAGACAGACTAGTTTTAAATGCCAGTTCATAAGTTTACTCATGTTTGTTCAACCACAATTTATTGTTTAGAATGTGCCAGGCAATAGGCTAGTTGCTGGCTTGGAGGATACAGAGCTAAAAGGCATGGTCTCTGCTGCTCTCTAGATGTTCACAGACTGATACCTGAGACTTATTACCTTCTATCTTCTTATGCTACACTTACCTCCTTTTGAAAAATATGTCCTTAATTATGCCCTGGGTCTCAGCATAAATTTATTTCCAGGGAACCTTTACATGATGTCATAAGACAGAAAAAATGCCCGTCCTACGTGCTTTCTCATAGTAGTGGGGAGTCCCATTAATTTTACCCACTAAATCTGTCCACGTCCCTCTCCTCCAGCATGATCCACATGACTTTCATCTCTTGCCTGGACTTGTTCAATAGTCTTCTAATTGTTCTCCCCCACGTCGTCTCTTGCTCTTCAAGTCTACTTGCAGACCTATAGGCAGAGAGATCTTTTAAAAATTCAAATATGATCAAATTCCTGTTATTCAATTTGAAGCAACATGCACTCATTCATTAAACTTTTCACTGTCTTCCCATTGTTCTTAGGATAGACATCAAAAGTCTTCACATGACCAAATGCTTAGCTTTATACTTCTTCCTACCTGCACCAGACACACTTTTTTTCTCCAAAACGCCTTCCTCCCTCAGGCAAAGGGTCTTTTATACAGTACTCAGTCTGGCTAGGAGGGTCACACATCTTCTATCCCTTCTCCTGGGTTAATTCTCATCTTTCAATCATCATTTCCTGCAGCAAGCCTTCCCTGGTAGGATCAATTTCTCAAATATAAGTTTTCAATAGCCCATGTACCTCTCCTTAGCGAGTTTCACTGCTGTAATTCTACCTTTATAAAAAAAATTACATAGTTCTTTGATTAATGGCTTTCTTCCTCCATCCCCACACTCCCCTTCCAGGCTAAGCCTTATGAGGGCAAGAACTGTGTGTTTTTCTTTGTTCACTACAGTTCTTGACAATGTATGAGATCAATAAAAATTTATTGACTACATCAATAGAAGAAACTGAAGTATCTTAAGTGGAATTGGGGTGGAGAGGCAGATAAGATGTGATCAGATTTATTCAGGCGGTGGTGTATTGGAGAGCTTGGGTCAGAGTAGAGCAAAAAGGGATGAAGGGAGACCAGTAAGGATGTTATTACAATCCTGCAAGTGAGAGATTATGACAGTTTGTTTGGGGCATGATGGTGTCAGAAGAGTATGGATTTGACAATTATTTAATGTCAGTCATTAAGACAGAAAATTTTGGAAGAAGTCCAATGTGGAGCTATTTGTTTCTTTGGGAAGGGATCTATAGGAGGCTACTGTTTTTTTGTGAATTGATTGGAGTACTTTGAAACTTAGGTTTAATATCATGCAAGCGATAGTCTTTGAGCCCCAGCATAAAGGGGTTAAAAATCCTTTGTGAGGTAGCAATCTGTTGTTTTTAAACTCCTGATGACTTGCAAAACTGTTAAGAGTCTTAGAAAACAAGGCATATAAGCCTCTAGCTCAGGATGCCAGCAGTGGTCTGAACCACTTTTTCTTTTAATTTTTTGCTTTATAACAAATTTAATCAGTTATACATATACATATGTTTCCATATCCCCTCCCTTTTGCGTCTCCCTCCCACCCTCCCTATCCCACCCCTTCAGGTGGTCACAAAGCACCGAGCTGATCTCCCTGTGCTATGCGACTGCTTCCCACTAGCTATCTACCTTACGTTTGGTAGTGTATATATGTCCATGCCGCTCTTTCACTTTGTCACAGCTTACCCTTCCCCCTCCCCATATCCTCAAGTCCATTCTCTAGTAGGTCTGTGTCTTTATTCCTGTCTTACCCCTATGTTCTTCATGACATTTTTTTTCTTAAATTCCATATATATGTGTTAGCATACAGTATTTGTCTTTCTCTTTCTGACTTACTTCACTCTGTATGACAGACTCTAGGTCCATCCACCTCATTACAAATAGCTCAATTTCATTTCTTTTTATGGCTGAGTAATATTCCATTGTATATATGTGCCACATCTTCTTTATCCATTCATCCGATGATGGACACTTAGGTTGTTTCCATCTCCGGGCTATTGTAAATAGGGCTGCTATGAACATTTTGGTACATGTCTCTTTTTGAATTATGGTTTTCTCAGGGTATATGCCCAGTAGTGGGATTGCTGGGTCATATGGTAGTTCTATTTGTAGTTTTTTAAGGAACCTCCATACCGTTCTCCATAGTGGCTGTACCAATTCACATTCCCACCAGCAGTGCAAGAGTGTTCCCTTTTTTCCACACCCTCTCCAGCATTTATTGTTTCTAGATTTTTTGATGATGGCCATTCTGACTGGTGTGAGATGATATCTCATTGTAGTTTTGATTTGCATTTCTCTAATGAGTAAAGATGTTGAGCATCCTTTCATGTGTTTGTTGGCAGTCTGTATATCTTCTGTGGAGAAATGTCTATTTAGGTCTTCTGCCCATTTTTGGATTGGGTTGTTTGTTTTTTTGTTATTGAGCTGCATGAGCTGCTTATAAATTTTGGAGATTAATCCTTTGTCAGTTGCTTCATTTGCAAATATTTTCTCCCATTCTGAGGGTTGTCTTTTGGTCTTGTTTATGGTTTCCTTTGCTGTGCAAAAGCTTTGAAGTTTCATTAGGTCCCATGTGTTTATTTTTGTCTTTATTTCCATTGCTCTAGGAGGTGGGTCAAAAAGGATCTTGCTGTGATTTATGTCATAGAGTGTTCTGCCTATGTTTTCCTCTAAGAGTTTGATAGTGTCTGGCCTTACATTTAGGTCTTTAATCCATTTTGAGCTTATTTTTGTGTATGGTGTTAGGGAGTGATCTAATCTCATACTTTTACATGTCCCTCTCCAGTTTTCCCAGCACCACTTATTGAAGAGACTGTCCTTTCTCCACTGTACATTCCTGCCTCCTTTATCAAAGATAAGGTGACCATATGTCCGTGGGTTTATCTCTGGGCTTTCTATCCTGTTCCATTGATCTATCTTTCTGTTTTTGTGCCAGTACCATACTGTCTTGATTACTGTAGCTTTGTAGTATAGTCTGAAGTCAGGGAGCCTGATTCCTCCAGCTCCATTTTTCGTTCTCAAGATTGCTTTGGCTATTCGGGGTCTTTTGTGTTTCCATACAAATTGTGAAATTTTTTGTTCTAGTTCTGTGAAAAATGCCAGAGGTAGTTTGATAGGGATTGCATTGAATCTGTAGATTGCTTTGGGTAGTAGAGTCATTTTCACAATGTTGATTCTTCCAATCCAAGAACATGGTACATCTCTCCATCTATTTGTATCATCTTTAATTTCTTTCATCAGTGTCTTATAATTTTCTGCATACAGGTCTTTTGTCTCCTTAGGTAGGTTTATTCCTAGATATTTTATTCTTTTTGTTGCAGTGGTAAATGGGAGTGTTTCCTTGATTTCACTTTCAGATTTTTCATCATTAGTATATAGGAATGCCAGAGATTTCTGTGCATTAATTTTGTATCCTGCAAGTTTACCAAATTCATTGATTAGCTCTAGTAGTTTTCTGGTAGCATCGTTAGGATTCTCTATGTATAGTATCATGTCATCTGCAAACAGTGACAGCTTTACTTCTTCTTTTCCAATTTGGATTGCTTTTATTTCCTTTTCTTCTCTGATTGCTGTGGCTAAAACTTCCAAAACTAGGTTGAATAAGAGTGGTGAGAGTGAGCAACCTTGTCTTGTTCCTGATCTTAGTGGAAATGGTTTCAGTTTTTCACCATTCAGGATGATGCTGGCTGTGGGTTTGTCATATATGGCCTTTATTATGTTGAGGAAAGTTCCCTCTATGCCTACTTTCTGCAGGGTTTTTATCATAAATGGGTGTTGAATTTTGTCGAAAGCTTTCTCTGCATCTATTGAAATGATCATATATGGTTTTTCTCCTTCAATTTGTTAATATGGTGTATCACGTTGATTGATTTGCGTATATTGAAGAATCCTTGCATTCCTGGAATAAACCCAACTTGATCATGGTGTATGATCCTTTTAATGTGCTGTTGGATTCTGTTTGCTAGTATTTTCTTGAGGATTTTTGCATCTATGTTCATCAGTGATATTGGCCTGTAGTTTTCTTTCGTTGTGACATCCTTGTCTGGTTTTGGTATCAAGGTGATGGTGGCCTCATAGAATGAGTTTGGGAGTGTTCCTCCCTCTGCTATATTTTGGAAGAGTTTGAGAAGGATAGGTGTTAGCTCTTCTCTAAATGCTTGATAGAATTCGCCTGTGAAGCCATCTGGTCCTGGGCTTTTGTTTGATGGAAGATTTTTTATCACAGTTTCAATTTCAGTGCTTGTGATTGGTCTGTTCATATTTTCTATTTCTTCCTGATTCAGTCTCGGCACGTTGTGCATTTCTAAGAATTTGTCCATTTCTTCCAGGTTGTCCATTTTATTGGCATAGAGTTGCTTATAGTAATCTCTCATGATCTTTTGTATTTCTGCAGTGTCAGTTGTTACTTCTCCTTTTTCATTTCTAATTCTATTGATTTGAGTCTTCTCCCTTTTTTTCTTGATGAGTCTGGCTAATGGTTTATCAATTATGTTTATCTTCTCAAAGAACCAGCTTTTAGTTTTATTGATCTTTGCTCTCATTTCCTTCATTTCTTTTTCATTTATTTCTGATCTGATTTTTATGATTTCTTTCCTTCTGCTAACTTTGGGATGTTTTTGTTGTTCTTTCTCTAATTGCTTTAGGTTGTTTATTCGAGATGTTTCCTGTTTCTTAAGGTGGGATTGTATTGCTATAAACTTCCCTCTTAGAACTGCTTTTGCTGCATCCCATAGGTTTTGGGTCGTCGTGTCTCCATTGTCATTTGTTTCTAGGTATTTTTTAATTTCCTCTTTGATTTCTTCAGTGATCACTTCGTTATTAAGTAGTGTATTGTTTAGCCTCCATGTGTTTGTATTTTTTACAGCTCTTTTCCTGTAATTGATGTCTAGTCTCATAGCATTGTGGTTGGAAAAGATACTTGATACAATTTCAATTTTCTTAAATTTACCAAGGCTTGATTTGTGACCCTAGATATGATCTATCCTGGAGAATGTTCCATGAGCACTTGAGAAAAATGTGTAGTCTGTTGTTTTTGGATGGAATGTCCTATAAATATCAATTAAGTCCATCTTGTTTAATGTATCATTTAAAGCTTGTGTTTCCTTATTTATTTTCATTATGGATGATCTGTCCATTGGTGAAAGTGGGGTGTTAAAGTCCCCTACTATGATTGTGTTACTGTCGATTTCTCCTTTTATGGCTGTTAGTATTTGCCTTATGTATTGAGGTGCTCCTATGTTTGGTGCATAAATATTTACAATTGTTATATCTTCTTCTTGGATCGATCCCTTGATCATTATGTAGTGTCCTTCTTTGTCTCTTCTAGTAGTCTTTATTTTAAAGTCTATTTTGTCTGATATGAGAATTGCTACTCCAGCTTTCTTTTGGTTTCCATTTGCATGGAATACCTTTTTCCATCCCCTTACTTTCAGTCTGTATGTGTCTCTAGGTCTGAAGTGGGTCTCTTGTAGACAGCATATATTTGGGTCTTGTTTCTGTATCCATTCAGCCAATCTGTATCTTTTGGTGGGAGCATTTAGTCCATTTACATTTAAGGTAATTATCGATATGTATGTTCCTATTCCCATTTTCTTAATTGTTTTGGGTTCATTATTGTAGGTCTTTTCCTTCTGTTGTGTTTCTTGCCTAGAGAAGTTCCTTTAGCATTTGTTGTAAAGCTGGTTTGGTGGTGCTGAACTCTCTCAGCTTTTGCTTGTCTGTAAACGTTTTAATTTCTCCATCAAATCTGAATGAGATCCTTGCTGGGTAGAGTAATCTTGGTTGCAGGTTTTTCTCCTTCATCACTTTAATTATGTCCTGCCACTCCCTTCTGGCTTGTAGAGTTTCTGCTGAGAGATCAGCTGTTATCCTGATGGGGATTCCCTTGTGTGTTATTTGTTGTTTTTGCCTTGCTGCTTTTAATATGATTTCTTTGTGTTTAATTTTTGACAGTTTGATTAATATGTGTCTTGGCGTATTTCTCCTTGGATTTATTCTGTATGGGACTCTCTGTGCCTCCTGGACTTGATTAACTATTTCCTTTCCCATATTAGGGAAGTTTTCAACTATAATCTCTTCAAATATTTTCTCAGTCCCTTTCTTTTTCTCTTCTTCTTCTGGAACCCCTATAATTCGAATGTTGGTGCTTTTAATGTTGTCCCAGAGGTCTCTGAGACTGTCCTCTGTTCTTTTCATTCTTTTTTCTTTATTTTGCTCTGCAGCAGTTATTTCCACTATTTTATCTTCCACCTCACTTATCGGTTCTTCTGCCTCAGTTATTCTGCTATTGATCCCATCTAGAGTATTTTTTATTTCATGTATTGTGTTTTTAATCGATGCTTGATTCATCTTTAGTTCTTCTAGGTCCTTGTTAACTATTTCTTGCATTTTGTCTATTCTATTTCCAAGATTTTGGATCATCTTTACCATCATTATTCTGAATTCTTTTTCAGGTAGACTGCCTATTACCTCTTCATTTGTTAGGTCTGGTGGGTTTTTATCTTGCTCCTTCTCCTGCTGTGTGTTTTTCTGTCTTCTCATTTTGCTTATCTTACTGTGTTTGCGGTCTCCTTTTTGCAGGCTGCAGGTTCGTAGTTCCCGTTGTTTTTGGTGTCTGTCCCCAGTGGCTAAGGTTGGTTTAGTGGGTTGTGTAGGCTTCCTGGTGGAGGGGACTAGTGCCTGTGTTCTGCTGGATGAGGCTGGATCTTGTCTTTCTGGTGGGCAGGTCCACATCTGGTGGTGTGTTTTGGGGTGTCTGCGGACTTTTTATGATTTTAGGCCACCTCTCTGCTAATGTGTGGTGTTGTGTTCCTGTCTTGCTAGTTGTTTGGCTTAGGGTGTCCAGCACTGTAGCTTGCTGGTCGTTGAGTGAAGCTGGGTGCTGGTGTTGAGATGGAGATCTCTGGAAGATTTTTGCCATTTGATATTATGTGGAGCTGGGAGGTCTCTTGTGGACCAGCGTCCTGAAGTTGGCTCTCCCACCTCAGAGGCACAGCACTGACTCCGGGCTCCTCAATTTGTGATGATGTGTTTTCTATTCATATATTCCACAGATGCAGGTTACATCAAGTTGATTGTGGAGCTTTAATCCGCTGCTTTGAGGCTGCTAGGAGAGGTTTCCCTTTCTCTTCTTTGTTCTCACAGCTTCTGGGTCTCAGCTTTGGATTTGG
Source organism: Mesoplodon densirostris (assembly GCF_025265405.1). Lineage (NCBI taxonomy): Eukaryota > Metazoa > Chordata > Mammalia > Artiodactyla > Ziphiidae > Mesoplodon > Mesoplodon densirostris. The sequence continues at coordinate 129,084,845 of NC_082662.1, read as the reverse complement.
CCCCGCCTCTGTGTGTAGGTCACCGGAGGGCGTCTCTTCTTCGCTCAGACAGGACAGGGTTAAAGGAGCAGCCTCTTCGGGGACTCTGGCTCACTCAGGCCGGGCGGGAGGGAGGGGCACGGAGTGCGGGGCGAGCCTGCAGAGGCAGAGGTCGGCGTGACATTGCACCAGCCCGAGGCGTGCCGTGCGTTCTCCCAGGGAAGCCGCCCCTGGATCCCGGGACCCCGGCAGTGGCGGGCTGCACAGGCTCCCGGAAGGGCGGTGTGGGCAGTGACCTGCGCTCGCACATAGGCTTCTTGGCGGCGGCAGCAGCAGCCCCAGCGTCCCACGCTCGTCACTGGGCTCCGCGCTTTCAGTCGCGACTCGCGCCCGTCTTGTAGCCCCTTTAAGCAGCGCTCTTAATCCCCTCTCCTCGCGCACCAGGAAACCAAGAGGGAAGAAAAAGTCTCTTGCCTCTTCAGCAGCTCCAGAGTTTTCCCGGACTCCTTCCCGGCTAGCTGTGGCACATTATCCCCCTTCAGGCTGAGTTCTCGCCGCCAGCCCCAGTCCTCTCCCTGCGCTCTGACCGAAGCCCGAGCCTCAGCTTCCAGCGCTGCGCGCCCCAGCGGGCGAGCAGACAAGCCTCTCGGGCTGGTGAGTGCCGCTCGGCACCGATCCTCTGTGTGGGGATCTCTCCGCTTTGCCCTACCCAGGTATGTGGGGAGTTTCTTGCCTTTTGGGAGGTCTGGGGTCTTCTGCTAGCATTCAGTAGGTGTTCTGTAGGAGTTGTTCCACGTGTAGCTGTATTTCTGGTGTATCCGTGGGGAGGAAGGTGATCTCCACGTCTTACTCTTCCGCCATCTTACCCGGAAGTCGGTCTTAACCACTTTTGCATGGAAATTAGTAATTAGAAACATATTAATATGTTTCAAATAAGTTGGTTATTTGAACTTATTTGAACTGCTTGCTGTTTTCCCAACTCATTCCCCAATTTAAAATCAGAGATATTAGATAATTAAGTTTCTGATCCTCCTGTTCCTGTGATGTTTAACAACAAGAATGATAATGATAATATCCACCTCTGAAAAAATACACTGATGACCTTATTTACAGTATGAACCTATTTTGACCCAACTCTTTTTTTTTTCTAGGAAGCCCTAAGAACTTCTCACTTGGTCTTCTCATTGGTTCTCTCAGCTTTGAATTTTAGAGACAAAAAAACAAAACCAACAAATAAAAACCCCCAAACCAAAAAACCTGGCATATGATGTTTTGTTGGTACAAGGAATGATTTTTGAGATGTGTCCTATGCCTCCACAAGAATTTGGAAACAAGGCTGCTAACTTAGAGTGAAGCTAATAAAAAACACCTCTTGTGAATGAGATTATCTCTTGCTAAATATAATCCCAGAGATGAGCTGTCAGTATGCAATTGACAAGGTCTGTGAACACTGAAAATTCCAATCTCAGTGGCCTAGGACTAATCTCAGAGCGGAAATATGGGCTTCTATAGTTTCTTAGGGCTGCAATAAAAAAGTACCACCAACTGGGTTGCTTACACATAGAAATTTATTGTCTCACAGTTCTGGAGGCTAGAAGTCTGAGAAAAGATCAGTGTTGGCAAGTTGGTTCCTTCTAAGGACTGTGAAGAAAAGATCTGTTCCATGCCTCTCACATAACTCCTGATGTTTTGCTGGCAATCTATGGCATCCATTGGCTTGTAGATGCATCACTTTTATCCTTGCCTTCATCTTCACATAGTGTTCTGTCTATGAGTATGTCTGACTCTTTGCCCAAATTTCCCCTTTATTTAGGGACACAGTCATTAGGAGGGTCATTTTAACTTGATCATCTGCAAAGATCCTATTTCTAAATAAGGTCACATTCATAGACACCAGGTAAGGACTTTTGGGAGGATAAAATTCAAAGCATAATAGAAAGCAAAATTTAGTAAGTCAAAATGTAAATGATTGTATCCAGAATGACCAATCTAAAGAAGAGCACTGCGAACACAGCAGAATTCAGTTTAGAGCTTTGGTGAAAGACCAGCCAGAGAGAAAATATTTGTCAGTGTGTCAGGGATGGGGATGGGACTACACAGACAATTTTCTAACTTTGTAAGAAAAGTTTTTGTTGTAAGTAATTTTTTCTCTAATGAAGTCATAAACTCCAAAGAAAAGAAAATATAAATGTGTAGTGGCACCTTGGGTGGAGGGCACAGAGTTATATCCATCGAGCCTTTCCCTCATCCATCAAGAGTATCCTGTCCCCAAATATATGCCATGCAAATGGTAACCAAAAGAAATCGGAATGGCTATACTTAAGTCAACAACTGTCTCTAGAAACAAAGAGGGTCATCAAATAATGATTAAAAAGTCAGTTCAAAAGGAAGATATAGCAATTATAATGACTTCATTGGAAATGAAGAAAGATGTCAAATAAGAAACCTAATTTTACAGCTCAATGAACCAAAAGGAGAAGGAGGAGGAGGAGGAAGAAGAGGAGAATAAACTAAGCCCGAAGTTAGCAAAAGGAAGGAAATAATAAAGATCAGAGCAGAAATAAATCAAAGAATAAAAAGAAGAAAAAATCAATAAAACTAATAGTTGTTTTTTTTTAATTTTTAAAAATTGAGAAACCCTTAGCTAGACTAAGAAAAAAGGAGAGAAGTCTCAAATAAACAAAATCAGAAGTAAAGGGGAGATACCTAAGAAATAAAAAGGAAATAGGACTTCTATGAACAATTGTATGCCTACAAATTGTATAACCTACAAGAAATAGATTCCTAAGAACAAACAACCTACCAGGAATTAGAAAGCCTGAACAGAACAATAGGGAGAATGAAGTAGTAATTAAAAACCTCCCAAGAAAGAAAAGCCCAGGACCAGATGGCTGTACAGGTGAATTCTACCAAATATTCAAAGAATATTAATATTAATCCCTCTTGAATTCTTCCAAGAAACAGAAGAAGAGGAAATACTTCCAAACTCATTTTATGAGGCCAGTATTACTCTGATACTAAGTCCAGAGACACTGCAAAAAAAAAAAAAAAAAAAGTTACAGACTAATGTCTCTGATGAGCATACATGCAAAAATCCTCAATGAAATACTAGCAAACTGAATTCAACAGTACATAAAAAAGATCATACACCACGACCAAGTGGGATTTAACCCTGGGGTGCAATATTGGTCCAACATCCCCAAATCAATCAATGTGGTACACCACATTAATGTAATGTAAGAGAAAAATCACATGATCATTTCAATAGATGTAGAAAAAGCATTTCACAAAGTTCAACATTTATTCATGAGAAAAATTCTCTACAAAATCAATATAGAAGGAACTTACTTTAACACAATCAGGGCTTTTTATGAAAAACCCACAATTAACATCATAATCATTGGGAAACACCAAGACATTTTCCTCTAAGATCCAGTACAATGCAAGAATGCCCACTCTTGTCACATCTATTTAATATAGTTACTGGAAGTCCTAGCCAGGGCAATTAGACAAGATAAAGAAACAAAGGGCCTCCAAATCAGAAAGGAAAAAGTAAAATTATCTGTTTCAGATGACATGATCCTATATGCAGAAAACCATAAAGACTCCATTTAAAAAAAATAGAACTAATGAACAAATTCAGTAAAGTTGCAGGATACAAAATCAACATTAAAAATTCAGTAGTGTTTCTTTTCACCACCAACAAACCATCCAAAAAGAAAATCAAGAAAACAATCCCATTTACAACAGCATCAAAAAGAATAAAATACTTAACCAAGGAGGTAAAAGATCTGTACACTGAAAACTATGAAACATTGATGAACAAAAGTGAAAAAGACACAACTAATCTTCAACAGGGTTGCCATGAATATACAATGGGGAAAGGATAGTTTCTTCAACAATAGTGTTTGGAAAACTGGATATCCACATGTATAAGAATGAAATTGTACCCTTATCTTACACTGCACACAAAAATCAACTCAAAACAGATTAAAGACTTAAACATAAGCCATGAGGGCCATAAAACTGCTAGAAGACATTACAAGGAAAAAGCTCCTTGACACTGGTCTTAGAAATGATTTTTTTTTTTTGGATATGACACCAAAAGCACAGGCAACAAAAGCAAAAACAGACAAGTGGACAACGTCAAACTAAAAAGCTTCATACAGCAAAGGATACAATCAACAGACTGAAGGGACAACCTACAGATTTGTAGAATATACCTGATATCTGACAGGGGTTGATATCCAAAATACATAAGGAACTCATACAACTCAACAGCAACAACAATAATAAAATAATCCAATTTAAAAATGAGCAAAGAATCCGAATAGACATTCTTCCAAAGAAGACATCCAAATGGCCAACACACACACATATATATAAAGATGCTCAATATCAGTAATTATCAGGGACAGGCAAATCAAAACCACGATGAGATATCACCTCACACTTGTTAGTATGGCTACTACCAAAAAGAAAAGAGATCAATAACACATGCTGGAAAGGATGCAGAGAAAAGGGAACAATGGAATAGTACTCAGCCCTATAAAGAGGGAAATCCTGCCATTTACAAGATCTTGGATGAACCTGAAAGACCTTATGCCAAGTGAATTAAGCCAGACACAGAAAGAAAAGTACTGTGTGATCTAACGTACATGTAGAATCTAAAGAAGTAGTGAGCAGAATGATAGTTATCAGGGGCAAGTGGGTGTAGAGAGGGGAGATGTTGGTGAAAGGGTCCAAAGTTTTACTTATGAATAATGAGTAAATTATGGGGTCTAATGTTCATCATGGTGACTAAGAGTACTGTATCATATACTTGAAATTTTCTAAGAGAATAGATTTTTTAAACATTTTTATTGGAGTATAATTGCTTTATAATGGTGTGTTAATTTCTGCTTTATAACAAAGTGAATCAGTTATACTTACACATATGTCTCCATATCTCTTCCTTCTTGCATCTCCCTCCCTCCTAGCCTCCCTATCCCACACCCCTAGGTGGTCACAAAACACTGAGTTGATATCCCTGTACTATGCGGCTGCTTCCCACTAGCTATCTATTTTATGTTTGGTAGTGTATATATGTCCATGCCACTCTCTCGCTTTGCCCCAGATTATCATTCCCCCTCCCCATATCCTCAAGTCCATTCTCTAGTAGGTCTGTCTTTATTCCCGTCTTGCCCCTAGGTTCTTCATGACCATTTTTTTCTTATTTTTAGATTCCATATATATGTGTTAGCATATGGTATTTGTTTTTCTCTTTCTGACTTACTTCACTCCATATGACAGACTCTATGTCCATCCACTGCACTACAAATAACAATTTCATTTCTTTTTATGGTTGAGTAATATTCCATTGTATATATGTGCCACATATTCTTCATCCATTCACCTGTTGATGGGCATTTAGGTGGCTTCCATGTCCCGGTTACTGTAGAGTGGCAATGAATATTTTGGTACATGATATTTTTTGAATTATGGTTTTCTCAGGGTATATGCCCAGTAGTGGGATTGCCAGGTTGTATGCTAGTTCTATTTCTAGTTTTTAAAGAACATCCATACTTCTCTCCATAGTGGCTGTATCAGTTTACATTCCCACCAACAGTGCAAGAGGGTTCCCTTTTCTCTACACCCTCTCCAGCATTTATTGTTTGTAGATTTTTTTTTTTTTTTCCTTTTTGCGTTATGTGGGCCTCTCACTGTTGTGGCCTCTCCCGTTGCGGAGCACAGGCTCCGGATGCGCAGGCCCAGCGGCCATGGCTCACGGGCCCAGCCGCTCCGCGGCATATGGGATCCTCCCAGACCGGGGCACGAACCCGTATCCCCTGCATCGGCAGGCGGACTCTCAACCACTGCACCACCAGGGAGGCCCTGTTTGTAGATTTTTTGAAAATGGCCATTCTGACAAGTGTGAGATGATATCTCATTGTATTTTTGATTTGAATTTCTCTAATGATTAATGATGTTGAGCATTCTTTCATGTGCTTGTTGGCAATCTGTATATCTTCTTTGGAGAAATGTCTGTTTAGGTCTTCTGCCCATTTTTGAACTGGGTTCTTTGTTTTTTGGTATTGAGCTGCATGAGCTGCTTGTAAATTTTGGAGATTAATCCTTTGTCTGTTGCTTCATTTGCAAATATTTTCTCCCATTCTGAGGGTTGTCTTTTCATCTTGTTTATGGTTTCCTTTGCTGTGTAAAATCTTTGAAGTTTCATTAGGTCCCATTTGTTTATTTTTGTTTTTATTTCCATCTCCTTAGGAGGTGGGTCAAAAAGGATCTTGCTGTGATTTATGTCATAGAGTGTTCTGCTTATGTTTTCCTCTAAGAGTTTGACAGTGTCTGGCCTAACATTTAGGTCTTTAATCCCTTTTGAGCTTATTTTTGTGTATGGTGTTAGGGAGTGTTCTACTTTCATTCTTTTACATGTAACTATCCAGTTTTCCCAGCACCACTTATTGAAGAGGCTGTCTTTACTCGACCATATATTTCTGCTTCCTTTATCAAAGATAAGGGGACCATATGTGTGTGGGTTGATCTCTGGGCTTTCTATCCTGTTCCATTGATCTATATTTCTGTTTTTGTGCCAGTACCATACTGTCTTGATTACAATAGATTTGTAGTATAGTCTAAAGTCAGGGAGCCTGAATCCTCCAGCTCCGTTTTTCTCTCTCAACATTGCTTGGGCTATTTGTGGTCTTTTGTGTTTCCATACAAATTGTGAAATGTTTTGCTCTAGTTCTGTGAAAAATGTAGTTTGACAGGGATTGCATTGAATCTGTCAATTGCTTTGGGTAGTAGAGTCATTTTCACAATGTTGATTCTTCCAATCCAAGAACATGGCATATCTCTCCAACTATTTGTATCATCTTTAATTTCTTTCATCAGTGTCTTATAATTTTCTGCATAGAGGTCTTTTCTCTCCTTAGGTAGGTTTATTCCTAGATATTTTATTCTTTTTGTTGCAATGGTAAATGGGAGTGTTTTCTTGATTTCACTTTCAGATTTTTCATCATTAGTATATAGGAATGCCAGAGATTTCTGTGCATTAATTTTGTAGCCTGCTACTTTACCAAATTCATTGATTAGCTTTAGTAGTTTTCTGGTAGCATCTTTAGATTCTCTATGTATAGTATCATGTCATCTGCAAACAGTGACAGCTTTACTTCTTCTTTTCCAATTTGGATTCCTTTCATTTCCTTTTCTTCTCTGATTGCTGTGGCTAAAACTTCCAAAACTAAGTTGAATAACAGTGGTGAGAATGGGCAGCCTTGTCTTTTTCCTGATCTTAGTGGAAATGGTTTCAGTTTTTCACCATTGAGGACGATGTTGGCTGTGGGTTTGTCATATATGGCCTTTATTATGTTGAGGAAAGTTCCCTCTATGCCTACTTTCTGCAGGGTTTTTATCATAAATGGGTGTTGAATTTTGTCAAAAGCTTTATCTGCATCTATTGAGATGATCATATATGGTTTTTCTCCTTCAATTTGTTAAGATGGTGTATCATGTTGATTGATTTGTGTATATTGAAGAATCCTTGCATTCCTGGAATAAACCCAACTTGATCATGGTGTATGATCCTTTTAATGTGCTGCTGGATTCTGTTTGCTAGTATTTTGCTGGGGATTTTTGCATCTATGCTCATCAATGATATTGCCTGGTAGTTTTCTTTCTTTGTGACATCTTTGTCTGGTTTTGGTATCAGGGTGATGGTGGCCTCGTAGAATGAGTTTGGGAGTGTTCCTCCCTATGCTTTATTTTGGAAGAGTTTGAGAAGGACAGGTGTTAGCTCTTCTCTAAAGGTTTGATAGAATTCGCCTGTGAAGCCATCTGGTCCTGGGCTTTTGTTTGTTGGAAGATTTTTAATCACAGTTTCAATTTCATTACTTTTGGTTGGTCTGTTCATATTTTCTATTTCTTCCTGGTTCAGTCTCAGAAGGTTGTGCATTTCTAAGAATTTGTCCATTTCTTCCAGGTTGTCCATTTTATTGGCATAGAGTTGCTTGTAGTAGTCTCTTAGAATGCTTTGTATTTCTGTGGTGTCTTTTGTAACTTCTCCTTTCTCATTTCTAATTTTATTGATTTGAGTCCTCTCCTTCTTTTTCTTGATGAGTTTGGCTAATGGTTTATCAATGTTATTTATCTTCTCAAAGAAACAGCTTTTAGTTTTATTGATCTTTGTTATCATTTCCTTCATTTCTTTTTCATTTATTTCTGATCTGATCTTTATGATTTCTTTCCTTCTGCTAACTTTGGGGTTTTTTTGTTCTTCTTTCTCTAAATGCTTTAGGTGTAAGGTTAGGTTGTTTATTTGAGATGTTTCTTTTTTCTTAAGGTAGGATTGTATTGCCATAAAGTTCCCTCTTAGAACTGCTTTTGCTGCATCCCATAGGTTTTGGGTCATTGTGTTTTCATTATCATGTTTTTCTAGGTATTTTTTAATTTCCTCTTTGATTTCTTCAGTGATCTCTTGGTTATTAAGCAGTGTATTGTTTAGCCTCTATGTGTTTGTATATTTTACAGTTGTTTTCCTGTAATTGATATATAGTCTCATAGTGTTGTGGTCAGAAAAAATACTTGATATGATTTCAATTTTTTTAAATTTACCAAGGCTTGACTTCTAACCCAAGATATGATCTATGCTGGAGAATATTCCATGAGCACTTGAGAAGAAAGTATATTCTGTTGTTTTTGGATGTAATGTTCTATAAATATCAATTAAGTCCATCTTGTTTAATGTATCATTTAAAGCTTGTGTTTCCTTATTTATTTTCATTTTCGATGATCTGTCCGTTGGTGAAAGTGGAGAGTTAAAGTACCCTACTATGATTGTGTGGCTGTCGATTTCCCCTTTTATGGCTGTTAGCATTTGACTTATGTATTGAGGTGCTCCTATGTTGGGTGCATAAATATTTACAATTGTTATATCTTCTTCTTTGATTGATCCCTTGATCATTATGTAGTGTCCCTCTTTGTCTCTTGTAATAATCTTTGTTCTAAAGTCTGTTTTGTCTGATAGGAGAATTGCTACCCCAGCTTTCTTTTGATTTCCTTTTGCATGGAATATCTTTTTCCACCCCCTCACTTTCAGTCTGTGTGTGTCCCTAGGTCTGAAGTGGGTCTCTTGTAGACAGCATATATGCAGGTCTTGTTTTTGTATCCATTCAGCCAGTCTATGTCTTTTGGTTGGAGCATTTAATCCATTTACATTTAGGATAATGATTAATATGTATGTTCCTATTACCATTTTCTTAATTGTTTTGGGTTTATTATTGTAGGTCTTTTCCTTTTCTTGTGTTTCCTGCCTACAGAAATTCCTTTAGCATTTGTTGTAAAGCTGGTTTGGTGGTGCTGAACTCTCTCAGCTTTTGCTTGTCTGTAAACGTTTTAATTTCTCCATCAAATCTGAATGAGATCCTTGCTGGTTAGAGTAATCTTGGTTGTAGGTTTTTCTCCTTCATCACTTTAAATATGTCCCGTCACTGGCTTCTGGCTTGCAGAATTTCTGCTGAAAGATCAGCTGTTAACCTTATGAGGATTCCCTTGTGTGTTATTTGTTGTTTTTCCCTTGCATCTTTTAATATTTTTTCTTTGTATTTAATTTTTGACAGTTTGATTAATATGTGTCTTGGCGTGTTTCTCCTTGGATTTATCCTGCATGGGACTCTCTGTGCTTCCTGGACTTGGTTAACTATTTTCTTTCCCATAATAGGGAAGTTTTCAACTATAATCTCTTCAAATCTTTTCTCAGTCCCTTTCTTTTTCTCTTTTTCTTCTGGGCCCCTACAATTCGATTGTTGGTGTGGTTAATGTTGTCCCAGAGGTCTCTGTGACTGTCCTCAATTCTTTTCATTCTTTTTTCTTTATTCTGCTCTGCAGTAGTTATTTCCCCTATTTTATCTTCCAGGTCACTTACCCTTTCTTCTGCCTCAGTTATTCTGCTATTGATCCTTTCTAGAGAATTTTTAATTTATTTATTGTGTTGTTCATCACTGTTTGTTTGCTCATTAGTTCTTCTAGGTCTTTTTTAAATGTTTCTTATATTTTCTCCATTCTATTTCCAAGATTTTGGATCATCTTTACTATCATTATTCTGAATTATTTTTCTGGTAGACTGTCTATTTCCTCTTCATTTGTTAGGTCTGGTGAGTTTTTTCCTTGCTCCTTCATCTGCTGTGTTTTTCTCTGTTTTCTCATTTTGCTTAACTTACTGTGTTTGGGGTCTCCTTTTTGCAGGCTGCAGGTTTGTAGTTTCCATTTTTTTGTTTGTTTGTTTTTTTTTGGTGTCTGTCTCCAGTGGCTAAGGTTGGTTCAGTGGGTTGTGTAGGCTTCCTGGTGGAGGGGACTATTGCCTGTGTTCTGGTGGATGAGGCTGGTGTCTTTCTGTTGTGCATGTCCACATCTGGTGGTGTGTTTTGGAGTGTCTGTGGCCTCTTATGATTTTAAGCAGCCTCTCAGCTAATGGATGGGGTTGTGTTCCTGTCTTGCTAGTTGTTTTTCAAAGTGTGTCCAGCTCTGTAGCTTGCTAGTCATCGAGTGGAGCTGGGTCTTGGCTTTGAGATGGAGATCTCTTGGAGATTTTCACTGTTTGATATTACGTGGAGCTGGGAGGTCTCTTCTGGACCTGTGTCCTGAACTTGGCTCTCCCGTCTCAGAGGCACAGCCCTGACAACTGGCTGGAGCACCAAGAGCCTTTCATCCACACGGTCGGCCCACGGTCCCCAGGACTGTTGTGGCTTCAGCTGCTGGGTCCCTTCCAGAGCCTGCAGCCTCAGTGAGGCCACCCTCCTCTCGGGCTCCAGGGCAGTTCAGTGACAGCAGAGGGAAGAGACCCTGAGCCAAGAGTTCCACCTCTGCAGAAATGCAGGCTCCATTCTAGAGAATAGATTTTAAGTGTTCTGCACACACAACAAGTGGTAACTATGTGAGATAATGGATATGTTAATTAGCTTGACTGTAGTAATAATTTCACAATATATGTATAACAAAACATCAATTGTACACCTTTATATACAGTCTTTATTTTTAAATTATTTTTTTGAATTAAAAAATTAGGAAATAAAAAGTGTTCGGTCCTTTTGATAGGTGTATTCAATTAACAGTAGACTCAGAGACAAAAAGCTCTCATAGACTATGCTACTGGTCCAGCCAACTCCCCTTTCTCTGAATGTATGCTTAGCAAGAAATCTTCTGATTATACATTTACTCCTGTAAATATACCTGCAGGGAAAGATTATCCTGATAAGATGGTTCTAGTATCTAGTCTATTCAACAATTATATTTCCAGTTATAAGGTATTATATTGACCTTCTGGTTTATACATCAATTTCACATGAGTTTATCTATCTTGGAGTTAGTGACCCACAGCCCCTTCAACACTTGGCTTGGTCACATATGGAATCAGAACCTACAAAGCAGAGAAACAGACTCTAAAGACTTAAGGAGGTGATGGCAGCCTAAGAAGCCTGGCTTTAGTTGCCAGCAGTCTCCTTGACATGTCCTCTGTTTCATGTTCCCCACCAGCTTACTCCAATTACTAAAAGGTGTATGGTTGAGGCATCCCAATATCTACTCCAGAACCCTTTCATTTGAAACCCTCATTGTTGTTATAAATCTGGGTTTCTCAACCTCAGTACTATGGACATTTTGAGTCAGATAATTCTTTGTTGGGGAAGGGAACTATCTGTGCATTGTAGGGTGTTTAGCAACATCCTTGACTTCTCCCCACTATATGCCAGTAGTACCACCTAAGTTGTGACAACTAAAAACGTCTCCAGACATTGCTGGGGTTGGGGGGAGCATCACCCTCAGCGAAAAACCACTGTTCTAATAGAAGACTCTAGAATCAGGGAAATTATTCCTTATACACTCTCCAAGGGAAGTGGGAGGTGATGCTGCCAAAGATTACTATATATTTGGACATTTCTCCCATGTAGCTTTAATTCTGTGAAGAGTTTCATCTCATTTACCAAATGATAAATAGTTCCTAAGAGGTGTTACAACATTTATGAGTGCTAATTTTTACTAGAATAAGAAATAATATACCCCAATAAGAAGCACTCCTCTACATATAGCAGTCCATGTAGGCTTTTCAGAGGAAGTTATATCTGAACTGGGTTTTGAAATATGACGAGTTTTCCAAGCAGTCAAGACAGAAAAGGGGACTGAAAGCAGAAAGAAGAGCTGTTGTAAAATATTTGGGTCTGAATTTTAATTACAGATACAATTAGATTACTCCTGCCAATTTCAAACAAATCATTCAATAGATCGTTTTTAAGAAAATTGAATTAACAAATTCATTCTTCCAAAACTAACAGCCCCATCTAACCCCACATCCTTTCTACACAAAATGGGAGAAAAGAGAAGTTACAAATCAGAAGTTACAAATCAGAAGGTGTTATTGAAGCAGTAACTGTAAACACCAAGTCATCTCCACAGGTAAGAGTTGTCCCACTATTATTATTGCTGCTATTCCTTGGTACTTAAGAGGAAATATTTTTAATAACTTTATTAATGTTTACAGGTTTTCTTCCCTAATCTAACTGCTTTAGTGCTTATTGAAAGTATTTATTCTGATCCTAGTATGCTGTAAAGGAATCTCATTACCTTTCTGTAATAAAAATCTTAGTCAGGGACAAAAGAGTTTTCCCTTACAGTTTTAATAAGATAGAAAAAACTGGCTGGTTTCAGCACTAATGTATGTTTGGGGAGTTGTTGATCAAAATGGGACTTCAGATACTGACTACAATATGGAATGTGTGACAGTAATACTGCATATGAGTTGTCTTGTCATAAATTCCCTATTCAGAGCTGCAAACAACTGGTGCTCTTTCCCCCAGACTCTAGTTCCAGAGCACACACTGGAAACAATAAGGTAATAATCCCAGAAGCTAGTATGGTGACTCAGTACTCACTTATCCCTCCATGATGGTGGCTATTTGCTGCCAGACATCCACAATGCAGGATTTGACCTCACAGACTTGGTACCAGTTCAGAGAGCTGGACTTAAATACCATCCTTTAGCTGGTCTACTGTGAGTCTACATGAGATAGACTGGTTTTAACTTTCAGGACAGAGAAGCATAGGCAGGGCAGATGTCTGGGAATCAAACAGTTGTTATGAAATTTATCTTTTGTTGCCCTCTTACATATCAGTAAGAAAGATGGGAGATTAAAGGAAAATTTTATTCAGGCAACCAAAGCATTTGAGCACATCATGATTTATATACTTTATACATATACTCTTGATTTTTCTAGCTCAGCACTTTTCTAGGAGCAGAAAGAGCCCAAACGACATAGTTCTTTGCTTAAAAGGAATTAGTTTCTTTAACTCCATGTCCAAGCTTAATAACAAACATTATAGCCCTCATTCTTTCATAAAATACCTAATGTTTAATTTAATTGAAATTAAAGAAAACCCATAAAACTCGAGTTTTGTTATTATTTAACAAATGCCTTAAAAGAAAAATGGTGTTGACCCAAGATCTTTTGATAATTCAGTAATGAGGCAGTCATGGCTTTTTCTCATACTGTTTGAGGAAAAGTGTAGATAGTTCATCCCAAAGTGAACTTAGTGTGCAGAAGCTTATCATCGAGTCAGACAGAGAAAGACAAATATCATATGATATTGCTTACGTGGAAGCTAAAAAAATGGTACAAGTGAACCTATTTACAAAACAGAAATAGAGTCACAGATGTAGAAAACAAACTTATGGTTACCAAGGGGGAAAGGGGACACAGAGATAAATTGGGAGATTGGGATTGACATGTACACTACTATATATAAAATAGATAACTAATAAGGACTTACTGTATAGCATAAGGAACTATTCAATACTCTGTAATAGCCTACATGGGAAAAGAATCTAAAAAAGAGTTGATATATGTATATGTATAACTGATTCACTTTGTTGTACACCTGAAACTAACACAACATTGTAAATCAACTAAACTCTAATAAAAATTAATTTAAAAATTTAAAAAAAAAAGAAGCTTAGAATCAACCTGAGAAAGAAGCCTAGACCTGGTCACAAATTTAGGATATGGAGTGCCAGACATGTTGTGGCATAAAGCTCCGTTATATCTACCTAACATCAACATCTCAATTAATTCAAACAAAAGATTGAAAATGAAAGTCAAATTGATTGTTTCATTCCATGCGGATAAAATAACTAACTCACTGATTTTTTATATTAACTAGGTACAGTTTTTTGTGCTTGGATCCTCAACAGATTTGCTGATGATCATGATGTCACCAAATGTACCTTCTTTTATCCCCATTAGTATCTTCCCCAGTGATAAACACTTTTCTGACATTCAGCACCTGACAGATTGTTTTCCAGTTCCAAATTCAGGACATAACACATCCTGCTTTAAATCCCACTGTGCATTCAAATGGCCCATTCAGTTTATGTGCATTCCTCTTCTGCTAAAAATTTAATTAATCCAGATGCTCAAGGTATTTTGGCTAATTTAGTGTTCTGATTAACTCTGGATTAAACAGAGAGTTCCTTTTGTTTCAATCTGTGTTGTTAAAAACATTACTAAACTGTGTTAGTTTGCATTCTTGCTTAAATATCAAGACTTATAAAAGCTCTGCCCTGGAAATAATCTTTCTTTTTGGCATTCCAGAAAGAGAAAGTTTCAATTCAGGCTTCAGTAAGGTAACTGCTTTTCTGAAGACCTATTTTTTAAGTAGGGGTGCTGTCCAGTGCTGAAAATCTGAATGCTGTCATCCCAGACTTTATTCAGTTTTAAACACAAATCTAATTCAATCTCCCCACTCTCATCCCAGCATTACCCTCTAGCCATCTTTTAGTTCTTGTCTCTTCTGGACCTATTTATGCAGTGACCTTGCCTAAAATACTGTTGATAAGCAAAGATCAACTCAGATAAGTTTGGCCTTTTGAGTTTTTTCTCTTTGCATCCTGTCCATAAACCTAGGCTTAGGTATATCAAACAAATGTAAATGAGAGAATGGAGTTTACTGAAGTTCATGTGGAGACCATCCTATTTTAAGTGAAGAATAAACATTTGTGGGAAGACAATTAGTCTGGAGGTAAGAGACTTAATTTCTTGTCCCAGCTACTTACTAGGTTTAGGATCTTGTACAAGTTATTTAACATCAATCTTTAAGTTTCCTGATATAAAAAGGAAAGGGTTTATGATTTTCTTGAAGTTCCATTTTTTTCTCTTCCTTTTTGTGAACCCATGAACTTCTTCAGATGTATTCAATCAAATGGGATAACATTGATTGCTGATTAAGACAAATTTCCAGGCATGATTTTAATCTTTTTAAACCAGTGTCTTATCTGACACACAGAACACATTATAATTTTTATTCCTCTCTTACATCAAGCAGTGGTATCTTGTCAACTAAACTTTGTAGTCAGCAACTCCATAAACCCTAGTGATCAGAGAGATAATTTTTCTATAAAGTAAAAGTTAGATCACTTCATCCTTCATGTTTAAAACATTCCATAAATTTGACAAAAGCATAATTGCATTTGAAAGGAACCTAATTGGCAGATTCCACTGAGTACTGAGAATCTGAAATCATTTATACCCCATCTGCCATCAGAATTTGGAAGAATCAGTAGAAAAATGGAAGATCCATTTTTAAGTTACTGATAAGCAAAGATCATTAAAAATTATTCTGGAGCAAAAGTATGAAGTTATTTTTCAGTCCAACCCACAAATTTAGAAAATTCATAAATCAGAAGATAAGAAATAGCATATAAGTGCACATAATGATTCAATTCCATAACCATTATATTCCTTAGAAAAATCGTTTTTACCATCATTTTCATTTTCTATATATATTCTTGGATCAGAAGTTGGTGATTTGTTATTAGTTAACTGCAATAATAAATGCTCTAAGGGAATATCTAGACTATATAGACTATAATGAATAAATGATAGAAAGCCCAAATGTTTGAGTTTTCTGGTTAGTATCTTGGATGTTTTTCATTTAAATCCTCAAATTTATTGATGTTTTTGGGTGTAGTTATATTCGCAGTGTCACACAGTGATTTTCTGGCCAGAATTCAACATTATAGTCCTCCTAAAGGTATTAACATATTTTTCAAAGAAGATTCCTGATAATAAAATCTCATTCCAATCCTCAGTCACACACATGCACACACACATACACATATACACACACTCAATTAATCATTCTTATATCCACCCTTTCACATCTGCATAAAGATAACATTTACTTCAACAAAAATATTACTGGACCATGATTTCAAGTCACTCCACCAAACAGGAGCAAGGACAGAAAAATCATGAAATGTCTTTCAGGTAACTTTAATTTATATTCAGCTTTCTTCTTTAGAACACTTCACATCATTTCATTTTGTTTTGTAATTCCCTTAATATATATTTTAAAATGAATAAGTTCAAATCTCCTTTTTCCATTAATAGATATTTATTCAATTATATATACCTGTTTCTTTCTTCACTCCCAAACATGATCTTTTATATAAAAGTGGGTCACAGAAAATTGTTAATGGCATGCCATTCCAGATCTATTAATCCACCTCTCAGGGCTTAAGAAGCAATATGTGACATTACCAGAAACAATTTCAGTTAGACTACACCGCTATTTCTTGTGTTCTTCCCTAAGGAAATATCTTTGTTAGAAGAAAATGGGTAATTTCAAATATTGCATTTGGTTTCGATGGCTTAAAAATCTGCAAATTTTAGGGGCCTCCCTGGTGGCTCAAGTGGTTGAGAGTCCGCCTGCCGATGCAGGGGATACGGGTTCGTGCCCCGGTCTGGGAGGATCCCATATGCCGCGGAGCGGCTGGGCCCGTGAGCCATGGCCGCTGAGCCTGCGCGTCCGGAGCCTGTGCTCCGCAACGGGGGAGGCCACAACAGTGAGAGGCCCGCATACCGCAAAAAAAAAAAAAAAAATCTGCAAATTTTAAGTTCAAAGGAGCAGAAATAAAACCTCATTATATTACGTGTTATCTGATTAACAATTTTACAAACTTCTTTTTAAAAACTCTTCAGACCCAGAGCGGTGTGAAGAAATACAAAGAGTACTGATCTCAGAGTCAGAATATCTAGGTTTGATACCTGATATACCATCAACAAACTATGGTGGGTCACACATCTATTGGCTGCACTTTTCTATCTGCAAATAAAAGATCTTTCAGGTTCCATATGACTCTATGACATTTCTACAATTCCCACCACTTCATTCAGTCCATAAACATTTATTGAATTCTGAGTTTGTGCCAGGTCTTTTCCCAGGGGATGGAGAATTACCAGATGACAAGGTACAGCCCTGACCATCCAAGAGCCCAGAGGTGTAGAACAGCAGGTGAGTCAATATGAGTATACTCTGGGGTATGGCTGCATCTGCTTAGTATTTTTATCACATCCAGCTCCTATAATTCTCCTCACCTTGCTACACACAAATGTACCTCCATCCACACACACACACATACTCACTCAAGCAGTTTCCCCAAAACAAAAATATAGCTCTTAATCAAATTCAGTGAATCAACATCCATGATACTCGAATTTGCATGGCTAAATGTATAGCTGAATTCTCAGTATGACCTGGTGGTTAGAAATGTGAACAGGTGGCTGAAAATTCTCCAGCATGACTATAGAAAAGAAAGTAATTTCAAAATTATGTTCAACTATATGTTAAGAAGGAGAGACATTTCAGGCTCAGACCAATTCTGGAAGAACATAACCATCTTGCATAAAATATTCCTTCCATTAGTTTCTCATATTATCTTAAATTCAACTATCAGATATTTATTGCATTGGCTTAAAGTACTTATTCGCTCCTATTAAAAGGTAATCTTCATGATATAGATTATATGCTATGTTTTTTCCAATCATGTTGCTTGGTGTGAACTAACTTGTCTGTTTCTATTTTACAGTGAATTGAGAGAATAAGTGCAACTTAAATTTTCTAAACCCCTCTGGTATAGTTGGCAACTGTGGGTGCTGACCTTGGCAGAAGTTCTGGGAGGGGGCTGAACTTAGGACTGCGCTAGGCTGAGGACTCTGGAGAATGTGCCCAAGAGAGAATCAGAGTTGGTATCTCGAGGCAAAGTTATAGCAAGACTCAAGAATAAGAAGCATTAATCCAGAAAGACTGGACAAGAAAACAGAAACCATGAGACCAGACAAAGGGTTAGTAACAAGAAACCATAACACAGAGTAATTAGGCTTAGAAAAGAGGTTGAGTGTAGCATTCAAGAAAATTTCTAAGACACAGGAATATAAAGCCACAGGAAAACTTTGTAGAAAGCCATAAAGAGAGCCAAATCCAGAAAGAAATGTGGCATAAGAGAAATAAATTAAAATCAAGGAAGGGAGGAGAAATTGGCCAAAGTTTAAGAGAATGTCTTGACTATGAGTTAGAAAGTTTTAATGACTTTGAACTCTTCTGAAGAAGATGAAAAGGAAGAAATATATCTGCAAAGTCTTGCTTTTAGCCAAAAGCTGGTTTAGTCCAAAATCATATTATCTCCCATGGAGATGTGCAAGGGACACCAATCGTCTCCTATACCTTTGGTCTCATTTCTTACCAATGTTGGATCTCCACCTTACATACATTCCCCCAGAGGAAACAGGATGGAGACACAGAGTTTAGGGATTAAAAGGGCAACAAAATTAGTTAAAAGGTGCTTTCTTACCACTAGTTTACCCCCAAACATCTGTGAAGCAGATGAGTCAAAACTTCCCTGGTGCTGGACTCTTGCTTTGTTCTCCCCTTAAACACGGGCATCACACTCACCAGGCATCATTACTAGTGCTATTTTGTCTATCGCCTTGAGATAAATGGTCCATGAGGATAGGGATCTTTCTGTCTGATCTAGTGAGTCCCCTGTGTCTATTAGAATCTGGGGCATAGTAGGTTCTTAACATACATTGGTTAGATAAACTATATCAATTAATCAATACAGCTCATTTTACAGAACAACCACCTAGATTTGAAAACAATCCTTTTTCTTGGTCTACAATAAAGAACTGCCCAGGGCCTCCCTGGTGGCGCAGTGGTTAAGAGTCCGCCTGCCGATGCAGGGGATACGGGTTCGTGCCCCGGTCTGGGAGGATCCCATATGCCGCGGAGCGGCTGGGCCCGTGAGCCATGGCCGCTGGGCCTGCGCATCCGGAGCCTGTGCTCCGCAACGGGAGAGGCCACAACAGTGAGAGGCCCGCATACCGCAAAAAGAAAAAAAAAAAAAAAAAAAAAAGAACTGCCCAAATCTCTCCAAATACAGGCCTTTTCCTGAAGTTGCTTTGGACATGAGATACAAGTCCAGGACCAAGGCATCTGCTTAATACAAAGCTCTTTGGGGGTAGAAACATAAATCTAGTTTGGGGGCCTTTCAGTGTGAACCAAAGGTTTTCTTTGCTAGAGAATAATTTGTTTCCCTGTCCTTCAGAAGCATACTGCTCCTGGAATCACTTTCTGTTCATACCCTCTTCTACCTTAGAATGCTGTTTTATAAAGATATAAAAGATAAGGAAACAGGTCTGAAAAGATTACAAGAAAGCAATTTTGTCTTGGATTTTAAATGCTCAGACAGAAATAGACACTTCAGATTAAACTCTGCTTGGAAATTTTAGCTCATTAGTGTTCCTTAAAGCCAAAAAGACCCCAAAGGAGATAATAAAAAATAAGGCTGGTATAAACAAGTTATAGAGGAAATAGAATGTAATCATTTTGTTTTCTCTGAAGGATGTCCCGCAGGGACAGACATGGGCATTTTCTAATATAATCTAGAAAGATCTCAATATAAGTGTTTTCAAATTGCTTTGAAGTTTGGAAGTATACAGTGTTAAATTCTCAGGCATCCTAGGAAGCTCACCATCAGAATAATCTAATCCCAGGGTTGCACATTGTGAGTGCTCAACCCAATTCCAGTGATGTCTCCTCTTTCTTTCATGTGAACACTGACATTAGCCACACCAAAAAGAGGCCTGTAGAAAAAAAGAAAATACGGCCCTCATTTCTACCTGTAGAAGTTGTGTAGCCCTAGTGAATTGGAACCAGAATTCCCAGTGCTCCAGTTCTATGCTCACTGGGGCAGAACAATGAGCAGGCTCCCGGGCATTTTGGGACAGGAACATGTGTAGAAAGCTACTTCACCTGCAATGCCATAGACTATTTATGCAGCAGTGATTCCTCCAGGGCTTCAGTTTTCCCCCAGAAGGACCTATTCTGATATATAAAGCATCTTCTCTGACCGTCACCTGGGGATCCAAAGAGCCATCACAGCCCCCATGTTAGGGTATAGATCTGTAGAGGGCAGATGATGAGAGTAGTCCTGGCTCTGGGTCATCCACAGTGGAAATCTCCCCAGTTTCTAAATACATAGCATTGTGAAAGATAGACACACTGTGCGTATGGCAGAAACCTCACATTAGTTCCTTGACCTGTGAAATAAGAGCTATCATTAGGAAAAGCCAAGAAAAGGCCCCTGAAATTGTCCCTCTCCTTCTCCCACTAAGATTGCAAGTAAAAATATTACTATCTCTTGAGTGGAATAGCAGAGATTAGTGCCACTCACAAAGACTTAAAGCTTGTAGTGGTGGGGAATCTCGTCTGGCCCCTGAAGTAAACAACTGGGTGATAGTGGATGATAATAGACTACCACATACCTAACCGAGAAGTGTCCCAATTGCAGCTGCTGTGCTGGAAATGTTATCCTTACTAGAACATGATTAACGCAGCATCTTACATGGTATATGGCTGTTGATCTGATAATTTCGTTCTTTTCAATACCTCATCAGGAAGGAGGAACAGAAGAAGTTCATATTCAACTAAGATGGACAGCAATATAAATTCAGTCTCGTCTCAGGGCTGTTAACACTCTTGTTCTCTTTATAATATTGTCTAAAGAGAACTTTACTGTTCAGACATTTCACAGAGCAGCACACTGGCCCTCTATGTTGATGATAGGCAGGAAAATGCAGGTACTCTGGATTTCCTGATAAGACACACAAAATCCAGAGCCAGTAAATACACCCTAGAAAGTCTCAGGGACCTAATACATTGATGAGATTTTGGGGGCCGAGTGGTCTGGGACATGCCAGGATATCTCTCCTCCAAGGTAAAGAATAAGTACTGCATTTTGCACCTCCTACCACTAAAAAAGAAGCACTGCTATGAATAGACCTTTCCAAATTTTGAGGTAGCATATACCAAACTTAAGACTACTGCTCTAACTCATTGATAATAGACTCAGAAATCTGACAGTTTCAAATGGAGCTCAGAGCAAAGGGAACTCCGTGACAGGGCCAGTAGATCCCACGGTATTAGATCTGAATTTGGTGTCTGGCAATCTCCAATAGGAGAGTTTCAGCACAGATTCCTTGGATTCTGGAGAAAGATGCTTTGAAAGCCATATCCTGGAAGACTAATGGGTCCTCATAGAGACTGAGCTCTGAACATAGATCAAGTGACCATGTAACGAAACAGAGCTTCCCATAATGAGCTGGGTGCTGTCAGACTGACCAAATCATAAAGTCATGCAGGTACAGCAGTGATCCATTGTACAATGGAAGAGGTACATCTTGGATTGGACACAAGCAGGACCATCAGGCATGAGTAATTTGCAGAACAGGCATCTAGGTTCCAACATTCCCTACCATGTTGTTCCAGTGCTTCTCCCTCAACTCACCCATGGCCTACTCTGGAATTCTCTACAACCACTTGTCAGAGATGGAAAAATCCTGGGACTGGTTTACAGAAGGGTCAGCTTGATATGTTGGTGTGAGCTGGAAAAGGATTGCTGCAGCACTATGGTTTCACTCAAGGATAGGCCTGAAACACCATGATGAAAGGAAATCTTCCAGTGGGCAGAGCTTTAGGAGATGTATGTGGTCATCCATTTTGTTGAGAGAAAGAAAGGATATACACAGATTATCGCCTACTGAGGAAATGCTTAGCTGGTTTGTCAGAGGTTTGTAATGACCAAAATTACAAGGGGAGAAGAGGTATGTGGATGGAATTATGATAGTGGCATAAAGTGAGGGACTCTTTGTGCTGCACATTAATGCCCACTAGAGGGTGCCCATTAGAGGGTATCCACTACAGGAGGTGCACTAAACAACCAAGCAGACAGGATGACTCATCCAGTAAATGTCAGCAAGCCTCAGTCTTTGGCCACCCCAGTGTTTGCAAAATGGGCCAATGCAGAGTGTGTCCACAGGGTAAGAGATAGAGGCCATGAATGGACTCCCTCTCACCAAAGCTGATCTAGCCACTACCACTACTGCATATCCAACCTGTAGCAGTACAAGTCAACACAAATATGGTACCACAATGTCCAGTTACCTGAAGGGGATCTTGTGTAACATCAGCTCAAACCAAGGGACCTGCCTGTCAGCAAAGGATATAAAACAACCACTGCCTATGGTATTCAGTGGTCCTACACCAAACTGTACTGTACCTACAGAAGCTGCCAGCCCTGGTAGAGAGGTGGAACAATCACATCAGGTGCAGCTGAGGCACTAGCCTGTAGGTGACATCTTGTGACATTGATGCACCCTCCTTCAGGATATAGTACATATCTTGAGCCAGTGGCCCTTGTATGTCTCTGTGTCCTCCATATGTGGAATACAAAAGTTTGGCCACCAAGGGGTAGAAATAGAAGTGGCCCCACCTACCATCACTGCTAATTTCCCACTGGAGACAAACTTAGGCTCTGAAGGCCTAGAGTAACTTATTCCCAGAAGAGGAACACCCCTACCATAGGACACAGTAAAAGTCCCTCTATACTTAAACTTATAGCTGCTGTCTGGTCATTTCAGGGTTTTTTATGCTGGTTGACCAGCAGGCAAAGAAGGTATGATATCAACAGGGGTAATTGACCAGTGGTAAGGTCAATTACCCTACCACTGCATAATGGGGCAGAGAAGACTGTAATTGGAACACAGGTATTCACTAGCACATATCTTGGTGTTTTCATTCCAGTTTTAACTGTAAAGAGGCAATTAAAGCAAACATGGCCTGACAAGGCTATGATAACAGGGGCTCAGATATCTCAGGATGAAAATCACCCAGCCAGGTGATCTAGGCAAGCTGTCTAGAACAGCACACGTGTTAGCCCCGATGAAGGGGATCTGGAATGGGTGGCAGATAAGGGAATGGTTCACATCAGTTATAGCACTGTGAACAATTGCATCAGGAGACCAACTGCAGTAGCTTGTCCTACTGCTTTGGGCTGAATTGTATCCACTCCCCTCCCCTTAAATTCATATGTTAAAGGCTTAACCACCAGTATCTCAGAATATGACTGTATTTCAGGGTTAGGGTCTTTAAAGAGGTAGTTAAGTTAAAAATGAGGCCATTAGGATGGGCCCTAATTCAATAGGACTGGTGTCCTTATAAGAAGAGGATATTATAAGGAGAGAGACACCAGGGATGTGTACACAGAGGACACAGCAAGAAGGTGGCCATACTCAAGCCAAGGAGAGAACCTCAGATGAACGAACTCAGCCAACACATTGATTGCAGATGTCCAGCCTCCAGACTGTGAAAAGATCAATTTCTGTTGTTTAAGCCACCCAGTCTGTAGTACTTTGTTATGGCAGCCCTAGCAAACTATTACACCCATTAACCCTTCACTTATAAAATTTTCCCCAGACAGTATGTCCAAATGCCATCTTAGAGGATTTGTGGCAGGATGGAATGAATTTGTTGATAAGTGAGTAGATCTGACAGTAAAAGGGGTGGACACTGATGAATGTCAGCATTCCACCCTGATCCTCTTGGATCCCTTTTACTGCCTTTGTGCATCCCGCTCCCCTCCTGCTTCAGCTTCAATGTGGTTTTGCTTTTAACAATTCACACCTTCAGTGGTCTTTGGAGGACTGCCCTCAGGAGTCAACTGCTCACACGTGTGGAGAACTGGGAATTTTTCTCCCCAGCCCCATACCTTGTCATTTACAAGACGGTTACTTCAGACTACAGGTGAGCTTTATGACCATGGAACACATCAGAGGGACCCTGGGACAGAAATTTATTTCCCACACATGGAACCAACCTGAAATGACCGCCCCCTTTATCCCAGTTAACTACCCAAATACGTTAACAGTCCAAGGAATGAAAATACAAATTAACATTTCCTTTGAAAATTATATGTCTAAAAAAGAAAATCTTTTACCAGAAAAAAATTTACATATTGATACAACACCAATTTCTGCCAAAGTGGATAGTTAGCCAAAAAATATCCCCTTTTCAGGGATTTAACTGTCAAACACAATGAGGTGAATACACCAACAAACCTTTTGCTCAACTGATTTAAAAAAACAGAGAGGAGACATGGGCACCCCTTTATGTCAGGTAAAAATGGTAGCTCCTCTTTGTTCCAGAGGCAACTCTGGCAAAGGCTGTGTGTTTTGAAACTTTCCTTCTTGGTGTCAAGAGCCTGTGTGCTATCTATAAACGTTGATCTCGTTCTGTGGAAGGCCTAGCAGTTATCTTCAATTTGGTCACTTCTCTTTCATCAAAATATTTCAGTTTCCTTATCTCTGAAATAAGCCATTATGGCTATTTTCTATTTTGGAGGTAGGAGGAGGAAAAATGGCTTATCTTTATTTATTTAAAGATTTATATACTGTGTGCTTCCAGAAGGACCTGGGCCAGCTCACACTTTTGAACGTAGTGCAAAGGCACAATAGGACATTTAGACATAACGCAAAAAGGAGTCCATGGAAGAGAAAGGAAAGAGCTGGTGTTAGCAAATGCATAGCTGAACCAATTTCTACACTTGGGAAATAATTATGGATCTAATATTTCTAACCACTAAGGCAAAAGAGAAATATGTTGTGGTTACCTGCTTTGGTTTTATAACAACACACAGTTCATAAATTTCTCTTCAGAAATGCAATTATTCCTGAAACCACAGAGATCCCTCTGGAAAAAGTTCTTCCCACCATCAAAGTTACCTGATACAGAAGACTGGAGGTTCTCAGAATCACTTCTGCAGTGAGCTCTAAGGAGGGGATGCCCATGGCTGTAGATGCCCTTCACTCACTGATGCGACAGAGCCTGGCCTCCCAGGGATAGGGGAAGAAAACTCAGTTCTTCACAATGAGTGGTCACGAAGTCACCGAGTAAGTCAATGTCTCTAGGCATCCAAAGAGCCAGAGGACTGTGGCCCAGTTTACCAAAACCAAGAAGAGAAGAGAGAGGTGGGCAGAGCCTCAATAGAGGAGAAACACTGAAACACAAGCTAGGCTTCCTATAATTTTTCCACCTCTGCTAACAAAGTTCTGACAACCAAGTGAGTCATTGAAACTCATCTTCTCTACTGGCTGATTTGTTACTAAAAGCAATAAATGGCTCTTGGAAAGGTTGCCCCAGTGATTTCCTCTTCTATGGGGGCAGCCCCTCAGCTGCAGACCTCCAACTGCTTCCCCTGTCTTCCCTCATCTGAAGCAGACACAGGTTGGTCAATCATATTACCTTTCTTGTGAATCTGAAACTTAGAATGAAGAATCATCATGCTGGAAATTGTACTGATGACAGTACTCTGGGAGGGGGGGAGAGGTCTATGAACTCTTACTCCTAAACAAACACCCTGAAGCTCTCACAGGACCATTCCTTCTCTGGATCCAGCTTGATAATCTTTGCCTTGGATTGTGTGGGCTGTACCAGAGTCTTTCAAATTTTCCTCTCTTTTTCTCTCCCTTTTCCTTTACTTGGCCAGAATTGATTTCTGTTTCTTAACTTATAATACATATATGAATCCTTGCATAGGATTCTTACAAATAGCACTAAGAGATATAGGAAAAAAAATTAGCCTTGATTATGAGTAAGAAATATAATCATATACAACGAAATTAGAAAGGACAGAACAAGAATGGAGGGTGGGTGGTATATGGAATTAGCCAGTATCATGGCTCCAAACTAAAACAGGAGCTGTCATAGGTCTAGTTATCTAGAAGCAAATGCTGAGAAGAGTTTGGGTGCAAAATGTTCACAAGGAATCAACACCTGTGAATGGAAGGGAGAAGAACCAGGACTGTGCAGGGAGAAATCCAATTGTGATGCCCATCCAGAAACTCCTTGAAGTCAGGAGCCCTGGAGCCAGATGCTGAGGCAGCCCCTGAAATGAGCAGACACCTGGAGGCTGCCTTCTGGTCACCCCCACAACAAGTCCTACCTTGAAGGGAGACATAGGCAGCACATCTCTGTGCCTATCAGAGTCCGCCTTTGGTGCTATTTGGATCCACTTCTCCATATACAATCAAGGAGCATCTCCTCTCAGTTTCCAGTGGGGCTCTCTTCCTCGGGGGACACTTAGAAGAAGAAGATTAGTTAGTAGGAAGAATTATTTCCACTCCAATGCGGTTGATTTCAGGCTGCAATTGATACTCATCATCTCCCTCCTTCACCATCTGTTTTAGATTACCACCACCATTAGCTTCATCTCTTCTGATCTTACATAGCAGTCATTGAAGGCAGAAGCCTATCATTCAGAGTTTTGGGTCTGGGGGCTGTGAGCCACTGTCACCACACAAACATCTGCTGTTGCTTCACCCTGGGCTTCCTGCCACAGGTTCCCTGGGCAGCGGCCATGTCACCACTGAAATGAAGATGCACGACAGAAAACAGTGGCTGTGTTTGGAAGCTTCAGCCCCTCCACATGAACTGGTTGTTCTCCAAGACTTGGGTCATTTCTTTCTGAGTATAGGACTTTCTGGGGAAGAAGCAGATGTTTTTTATTCATATTAATAAAACAGAAACTGAGGGAGATATTCCTCTTAGCTGGGAAATTTTTACTCCTCAGAAGCTTGGCAACATGGATTATTAATGTTTGTGACTTTCCCCCTACTTTCTCTCTAAAATAATGAAAAAGAATCTCGTTGTGGAAAAAAAAAAGAATTCTTAGGCTGAGGTTTCTGAGCATTGTTGTCTGTCCATTTATAATCACAATTGTAAAACAGAGTACCAAGAAGCACCCAAATGGATCATCTGGGTCCCATACATATTCCTCCCTATCCCCTTTATACAACAGCAGGTTTACCTCCTCTGGACACTCAGGGAGAAGGCAATGACACCTCTTCTTTCCTGCCCATGACACAAGTTGCCTAAACTCCTCAGGTGGCAGCCATACTTTATAATTCAATGGGAATCTTCCTGCGGCCCTTGGCAAAAGTATGCCCCTTTGGGGACCAGGACCTCTCACCCTGTATACTCCAGAGTTACAGGGATAGAAAGCACAATTCATTCAGTGGATTTCTGGGAGTGATGTAATTGTCATTCCAAACAACTGCTAAAACTATTGTAATCAGCATAGAAGCAGTGGTGGCCATTCACTGAGCATGTGTTAGGAACCAGGTTCTGTGCATGAATGATTTCATTTGATCCTCACAATGTCTGATGAAGTGAGTACCCTCATTATCTCCATAATGCACATGAGGAGAATGAGGCTTACAAAAGGGAAATTGCTGGCTCAGGGTCACACAGTTAATAAAGGTAGAGCTAGGACACTTTTGCTCTTGTTATTTTGTAGCATAATATAAAATAATTAAAATTTAGCTACAAAGCCAAAAATAAATGGGCAAATGCATGTTAATAAAAGAAATAACGTTATAGTGCTTTGTATTTGCTTGCTGATTGATAAGTGAAGAACTAGCTTGGCTTTATCATTTTTATTATCAGTTAATTATTCTTCATATGTTCATGTTTTAGAATGACCCTGAATCTTTTCTTATTATCATTATTCAATTAGAAATTATGCTCCAGTTTCTATCCTTCAATAAATCCTGGAGTGGTGTCTGTTAGTGAGTGTATGTGTAAGAGAATGATAAGACAGCCTCTTTTTCTAAAAATACATTGAAGCAGGAGAAATAGGCTGCACATTAATTTTTTTTCTAAGGAAGCTCAAAATGTCATCTCTCTCAGCGCATTAATTCTAGAAACATCCCCATGAAGATGGCTACCAAGGAACTTTCCTGTTTCACAATGAAGGGGCTGTAAGTAGATAGAAAAAAGAGAGCTCAAAACTTTAGGAAAAGCCATCTTACTAGAAACTAAGTGTCTACCATGAAGGAGCTAAAATCAGATCTTTATTCAAAGCTATAGTTAGAAGATGATTTCTCCCTTTTGGGAGCAGGAGGGAAAGGGCATGGGAAAAGTATTTTTAGAGATAACTTTTTTTTTAATTGAGAAAGAAGAATTTTATATACATGGATATTCATTATATTATTATTCCTACTTTCCTGTAGTTTTTCAAAGTTAATACAAAAATATTTTTAGAGAAATCTGAAAAGAAAGAAAGAAAGAAAGGAAGGAAGGAAGAAGGAAAGAAGAAAGGGAAAGGAAGAAAGAGAAAGAAAGAGAGCAAGGGAGGGGGAGGGAAGGAGAAAAGTAAAGGAGAAAAAATTCATTTTTCTACACATAGATGTCTCTTGTTCCTAAAAGGAAAAAATAATTTTCAGAATCAATTTATAAAAATAATCACCCCCAGCTTTTCTTCCTCTACTACCTGCCAAATTTTAAAACAATCATGAAGAGCAATATCCCCAACAACAGCAGAATAATAAACTTTAAGAAAACCTTGACCTGATCTTCTTGTTCTTTAAGCAGTTCCTTCTTAATAAGAACAATAAAATGACTGACAACAAGCAGTGGGAAATACTGTGCATTTGGGCAGTACAAGAACAACCACTGGCACCAAAATTATCTCTATTGAATCTGCAGCTCTATCATTTACTAGTGGTGTGGGTTTGGCAGGTCATTCAATCTCTCAGCACCTTGCTTTTTTTATCTGCCTTATGGGGATAAGAAAATCTAGCTCCTAGAGTTTCCTTAGGCCTAATTGAGATGATTTCTATATAATGCCTGGCATAAGGTAACAGCCGTTAGTAAACCTTCCTGCCCACCCATCCTTTACAACAAAACTGGTTTAAGAAGGAAGCTTTGTCTGCCTCAGAAGCTGAGCTCTTCAGGTGATTTTCAGCTGCAGCACTTTCCACGTGAGCCCTTCTCTGCAAATGAGCCAGGATGAGTTTATCCTCATCAGTCAGATGACCAGTCTTACGGTCATAACCAGGGAGTATCTCTTCCTTAAGGGTGGCATGGGGAGAAGCAAGTACACACCATGACCTGACTTCCTCACAAGCCTCTAACTTGCCTGGCTCTGGGCCTGTTTGTTTTCTCTGATCTGATGATCCCCGAAGCAGCTCTGATGAGGCTGCCATGCCTTCCACCTCCTGGGCTAAGGCAGGTAAACAAAGGGTGGGCTAGGGAGCAGAAAGCAGGGACAAGGCCTAGGGGAGGAGAGGGTGGATTCAGAGAGAATGAAAAGGGAAAGGAAGCAATCTGCCAAGGTGATTAGAGTCTGCCTTCCCTAGGGTGTAATTCAACACACAGTCGATTTTCCTCCTGACAGCATTTTTCATATCCTGCCAGGTTTGCTGTGAGCAGAATTGGAGAGAGTAAGCCCCAATACCTGAAAGGAGGGAAGAAAGACAAATTTTATATATGCTTGAAAGTCTCGGAAATACTTCTGGAGAAAAAGATAAAAGCTTTTAAACATGCTGCCTGTTAGACTCTCTTGGTTATGAATGGCTTCTACTCTCCATGGAAAGGAGAAAAGCAACTCTGTCTAGAGCAGATTCCTCTCTTGGAACTTCCCTGGCAATCCAGTGGTTAAGACTCTGTGCTTCCACTGCAGGGGGCACAGGTTTGATCCCTGGTTGGGGAGCTAAGATCTCGCATGCATCATGGCCAAAAAAAAAAAAGCAGATTCCTCTCAAGTGGCTCTAGTTGCCCCTTACTGCCCAGCAAGCTGAGCACAAGTGGCCCAAACTGGCAGCCAAACCCTGCTCCAATCTGACTCCAATTCCATGTTTTCAATGTGGTCTCCAATAAAGATCCTCTTCCCAAGACTAGATTGGGGCCAGTATTATTTACCTCTAAAACACCTGTGATTTTCTTTCACAGGGATTACACATTCCTTGTGGAATTATTTGTTTAAAAGGTATTTAACCAAAATACTGGTCAGGGATACACATTCCTTGTGCAATTATTTGTTTAAAAGGTATTTAACCAAAATGCTGATCAGGCAAATTTATTTTCATTTCCACTCACTATGCCTTTACATTTATTCTACGGAGCTCTTTTTCTTCTCCATCCTTGAAAGAAAATTCAGGCAGTCATCATTTCTTATCTGATCGCTTTAGACAACAAAAGATCCTCTGGAAAATGCTAGATTAAAAGGGTCAATCTGGGCTTCCCTGGTGGTGCAGTGGTTGAGAGTCTGCCTGCTGATGCAGGGGACACGGGTTCGTGCCCCGATCCCGGAAGATCCCACATGCCGTGGAGCGGCTGGGCCCGCGAGCCATGGCCGCGGAGCCTGTGTGTCCGGAGCCTGTGCCCCGCAACGGGAGAGGCCACAGCAGTGAGAGGCCCGCGTACAGCAAAAAAAAAAAAAAGGGTCAATCTTCATATACATATATATATATATATATATATATATGTATATATATATATATATATATATATATATATATATATATTTTTTTTTTTTTTTTTTTTTTTTTTTTTTTGCGGCACACGGGTCTCTTACTCTTGTGACCTCTCCCGTTGCAGAGCACAGCCTCCGGACGTGCAGACTCAGCAGCCATGGCTCACAGGCCTAGCCGCTCCGCGGCATGTGGGATCTTCCCGGACCAGGGAACAAATCCGTGTCCCCTGCATCGGCAGGCGGACTCAACCACTGCACCACCAGGGAAGCGCTAAAAGGGTCAGTCTTAAAACCAGGCTTTCTTCCCCACCTCAGGACTGCTGCAAGCAGGAAGGCTGCCACTGGAGGAAGGATGTCTGCTTGGGTGCTTCTCTTTCCCCTTTTACCATCCTTCCTCCTCCACATTGATTACCTGTATTTCCAACAGACAAAAGATAAGGGGAACAGAAAAGTTCTTACCTATATGGTATTTTCTGGGACTTCATCCATGTGTCTATCAGAGACCTCCATCGTCACCCAGAGCCTCTCCATGGAGACAAGTGTGGTGCTGCTCTGGCTGGTTGGTTACTCCTTCCTTGAGCACAGCTCTTCTCACATCGGGTCCAGGGATCCCTGAGGATTCTTGAGACCCTTTCAGGGAGGCTGCAAGGTTAAAAGCATTCTCATCATGATACTAAGATGTGGTTTAACTTTTTCACTTTCTTTCTCTCACAAGTGTACAATGTGTTTTAAAGAGGTTATAGGATGTATTCATAATTATCTGAAAAGGCTATTCAAATATTCCTCCCTTTTCCAACTAGTACATACCTGTATAAGGTTGAACTTTCTTCCATACTTCAACCAAAACAGCACATTGAATGCAGAACAACAACAGGTTGAATGCAGAAGCAGAATCCAGCTTAAATCAGACATTAAAGGGATTTGCAAAAATGTAAAACAGCTCTGAATTATTTTTTTTATTTTTGAAAGCTTGTTATTTTCATATAAAAATGTTATTTATGTTAATATATAATATTGCTGCTTTTTTAAATGAATTTATAAATGAACATTTTAATTTTTTTCAGGTTTAATTTCTAATAAGAATTGATAGCTATACCCCATATAAACAAAACCTCCTCAAGGTCCACAATTATTTTTAAAGGTGTAAAGAGATACTGAGACCAGAAAAACTAGGAACCACTTCTCTACCCTCAAATATCCAGAATCTCCACATTTTCCTGCTGAGACCAGGCCCCTCCAGGGAGTCCCATGTAACGATCGATATCAGATAACGTCATGCTGCGTCCTTGTACGATGTGTCTGGCCTATTAATAACACTTTGCCTCAACTAATCAGTAATGCAGGTTGTATTTAGACTTCTCAGGGTGAATCAGACACATGTTCACTACCCCTCAAACTGCTTGTGTGTCAGGTACACAACTTGAAGAAGCACCAACTTCAACTTTCCTTGTAGGTAAGGAATGGTGACTTAACCTAACAGCTGTGTCCAAAAATTCTCTCCCCTCCTCCAACAACTCTCAGTTCAATATCCACAAGGTGGGGAGGGGTTTAAGAATACTGTAAATTCTCAACCCTAAAATCTGCCTCTTCTGAACCCCTATGATACATTGATTATATTCCTGTTATGATTTTAAGATCTGATTTGCTTACGGTTGTTCATGGTCATAAGGTCATACACAAACTTGACCAAAAGAATGTGATCTACTTCAAGGTCTGATTTATTCATCTTTTAATCCCCAGTACTTAGAAGAGTAATGCTGATTACATATAGGTGGAATTTATAGAGGCTAATTCTAACCTCCTAAAAGGAGATCATCAGAAGGGAGGATCACTCTAAGACTGAATTCTTGCTCATTTTTTGGCATCTATTCTTTTAGATTTCTTCTATATTGTTGGTAAGGAAATTGAAGGGATATTATAGGAAAGATAAATCAGAGCTTGCCTGGGATGAAAGCCCAATCCTTACAACCTACGTGAAACTCTCTAATGAGGCTGTGGTGATTTAGGAACATCATGAGCCTGTTCCAGGGGAGACAGCTGTTCAAGATAAATTATTGACTGTAGCCATTTATGTTACCCTTCAAAACACCCCAAAAACAGTGACACAATTATCTACAATTTTGCACACAGATATGGGCAGTTCATAGAATTGTTGAACCTTTGTGCAAGTAGGAACCTTCAGACATCTTCTCATTTGCAAATGAGTTATGTAAATTGCTCAAGTCCACTGGGCTTACTAATGGT
Organism: Mesoplodon densirostris; assembly: GCF_025265405.1. Taxonomy (NCBI): domain Eukaryota; kingdom Metazoa; phylum Chordata; class Mammalia; order Artiodactyla; family Ziphiidae; genus Mesoplodon; species Mesoplodon densirostris. Next base: position 129,052,159 of record NC_082662.1, on the reverse strand, counting down.
GAAGCTCTTTATGACATCTCTATGACCCTTTCAACTCCACTGATTACAAATGCACATGGCTATAATACAGAAATATATCATGACAGAAGCAGAGATCAAGTCTTACTAGGAAGAGAAACTTCAAAGGAAGATTTATAGAGGGAGGAAGAGAAGGTGGAAGAAAGGAAGAGAAAGAAGGGTGGGGGAAGAGGAAAGAGAACACAGACAAGGACACACAAAAAAATAAAACTATGTTTACTGTTTTAAAAGGAACAAAACAAAGCAAACAAAACCCCTGCCTTTTCCCAAGATTCTTCCACTAGAAGGCTGTGTATTTCGTTTTCTACTGTTATGTAGCAAATTAACACAAACAGCAGCTTAAAACAGCTCTCACTGATTATCTCACAGTTCCATAGGTCAGAAGTCCCAGCGGCACTCAACCAGCTTCTCCGCTCAGGCATCACAAGGCTGCAATCTTGTTTCTAAGGGTCTGTCAGGCTGTGTTCTTACTGGACCTTGGGGTCCTTTCCAAGCTCATTCAGACTGATGGTAGAATTCAGTTCATTTTGGTTGTAGGACTCATAGGAACTTGTCTCGTCAAGACCAGCAAGAGAATGTTCCTACTACTTTGACTCTCTCTGACTTCAGAAGATGCCCAGTACCATGCCTTATAAGGATTCACCTGGTTAGGTCAGGCCCAGTAAGGATAATCTGCCTTTTTCATTAACTCCATCAACTGATTAGTAACCTAATCATGGGAGTAATGTCCCATCACATTCTCTAGCTCCACCTACACTCAAGGCAAGAAAACTATAGAGACTGTGGCACACCAAGGGGTGGGAGTTTGGAGGGCCAGAGTAAAATTCTGCCTGCCATAGCCTACCCTCTGGTCCAGTGATTTATCTTCCTAACAAATACAAAATATAGTCACCTCCTGCCAAGTTTCTCAAGAGTCTTATCCCATTACAGCATCAGTTCAAGCCCTAAAACTAGGTTTATTTTTCCTTTCAATGATTTTCTAAAGATGACAGCAACAATTCTAGCCACGTGTAAGTTAAACAAAAGTAGGTTTATTACTTTAAAATTAAAAAAAACATTTATTACATGGGAATACGGTATCCATCTCAAAAAAGATTCCTTCTGGTTTGCAGATCAGATGTGATTTACTAATTCTGCACAGTCATAAGAGGCTTGGAATTCCCCAGAGTACAAAAAAAAAAAAAAAAAAGGATATCAGAGGCTGTTCTCTGGGTGACATTCACATCAAGTCTCTGTTCTTATAATTCTACCTGCTACTTTGGTTTGGTTTCATAATCTGTGGAACTAAAAGGATGTCACTACAAATGGTCTCATATTCATTGGCTAATCTAAGCTTATGATACAATAGATTCTCCAGTTCCTCCTATGAAAGGAGAAGGTGGCAGGGAAGTGAGCTGGTCAATAGACCACACCAAAGGCAGCAGGGAGAGCCTGGGATTGGCTGCTGCCATTTGCAACCCATGTTGGGACTCAAAGCAGGCATAAGAGAGAACAGGGAGTTAATGGAAAATAACTTTTTGTACTTTATCTTTTCCAGACACATATCCCTTAGATCTGTCTGGACTTCACTAGTACCTCTTTCTTAAATATTATGACATTAAGAGAATTATGAAAGATACTACTTAATTTCTTTTCAAATAGTAACATTCTGACATTTTTGGTTTTAATTTTCATAGCTGTTATTACATATTTATTTTTCAGGATGAATGTTTCAATCATTTTTTAGAGTAGCAAAAGAAATACCATTAGAGCTTATATTAGGACTGCATGAGATTTATCAAAGTTTATTAGATTAATTTTTGGAGAAGATGCACCATGAAAATATTGAATCTTCTCCAAATAGTAGAAGATATGTCTCTCCATTTATTTAAATCTTTGTTTATATCCCTGGAAGGAGTTTTATTGTTTTCTTCATATAGATCTCATTTAAATTTATTCACAGATATTTTATGAATTACTTTAGGTGGAGTCATTTCTTAAATTTTGAACTAGTTTTTGTTGCTAAAAACTAGAAAACTGTTGACATTTTGTATCCAATTTTTAACCAGTCACATTATTGAGCTCCTTTATAGTTTATACTAAAGTTCTAGTTGGTTTAGTTCTTCCTGGTATATAGTCATGTCATCTGCAAATAATAATTTTAAAATTCTTTCTCAACTTTTATTTCTTTCATCTAATAATAGTGGCCAGTACTTCTAGAATTAGTAGCTAAATAAAAGTCAGATAGTGGTTGGCCTTGTCTAACAATTTGAGATGTATGTTTTTAATTGAAGTGAGGAAATACTTTCTTATTTTACTTTATTTTAAAATCAGAACTAGATGATGAACTTAAATATTATTCTGCTAACTGTTGGATAATATAGTTTCTTTTCTCCACTGAACTATTAATACGTGAAGTATAGTGATTTATTTCTATGTATTGAACCATACTTCCATTCTTGGAATGAACTACATGTGGTGACAGTATGTTATTCTTTTAACGTATTCCTGGATTCTACTGGTTTACATTTCGTTTAGAATTTTTGCATCAGTATCCAAAAGTGTGATTCATCTGTAGCTTTCTTTTCTGAACCATCATTTGTTCTTGGTAGTATGTTTTTATGCTGAAATTATATTAATAAAGAGGATTTCTTTCTTCCTATAGACTCCAGAAAGGGTTGAATCACACTGCGATTATATACTCTAAAGTTGGAAGGAACTTAATTATGAAGCTTTAGAAGCTTAGTGCTTTTTGAAATGGTAGATCTTAACAACTTTCAAAATCTTTTTCACAATAATTGGTTTATTTTGTGTGCAGTAAAGGGTTAACTTGGCAGTCCTAGGTTATCCAAAACCTTCATATTCCAAAGGTCTTTAGCAATAGCCCTTGACCAGCTCACCAGAGATAACCTCTAAGTCCTTTAGATACCCTGCCTGAAAAGAGTGTCTCTGCATGTCTGAATCTTCAGGCCAAGCCAGACAATTTATGCTAACAATGTGATTTAAGGTGAATGCCTATTTTTGTTCACCTGGGGCCCTGGGCCATGCTGTATCCGTTTGAGCTCTCAAGGAGCTGGAAACTAAGTAGCAAAAGTCAGTCCCACAGGCAATCCAGGCCTATGTGACTGAGCCTTCATGAAACCTTGGACATCTAGGCTCAAGTGAGCTTCCATGGTTGGCAACACTCAGCTTATTTCCACACAATGTTGCTTTGTGTTTGTGACTCTGCTGGGAGAGGACAAACTTGTGAATGAGTTCTCATGGGCTCCATGAGAAATCCTTTTTCCTTTACTGATTTTAACCTGCGCTTACACTGTAATAAACAGCTTTTCTAAGTTCTGTGACTCTTTCCAACAAATCATCAGTCTAAACCTGGTCTTGGGGACCCCTGACATATTTAATTTATTCTTGAGTCAATTTTGCTTATTTCTAGTGTCCTCAAAAATCTTCCTCCTCATTCAGTTCCAAATTTATTAGCAGAATATTTCTTATAATTATTATTTCTTTTTTCATAACTACAATATTTTTTTCTCTGATTCCTATTTTGTATATTTGTGTTTTCTCTCTTTTTTTGCTCTTAGGATTATTTCTCAAATCTGTGAACTTGTCTCTTTGTTTTTTAATTCATTAATTTCTGCATTTATCTAAATTATTTTATTCCTTTTACTTTACTTATGTAAAGTAAACATAATCTTGAAACCAAGCCGGACCCTGTGGGGCTCCTGGGCATGGAAGCCTTTCTGTGTCCCCCATTTCTTGTTTGTAAGGAGTAGACTCCAGCCTCCAAGACCTTCCCTGAGTCCCAAAGGACAGATTCAAATAGTTGTTAATCAGGGAAGGGAGGGGATGCAGAAACAAGGGAAGAGCAACAATAGTGCAGCCTTGGGGCAGGGTTCTGGTTCTGCCTGAAGGGATACACATAACAATATCTTTGCACAGGCTGGGTCGGGGAAAGTGGGGAGGTCGTTGCAGACTGAGAGGGGGAGGGGCATCACAGGGCGGCCCCTCTGGCCCCTTTCCCAGGGAGCGAGCAGGACTGGAAGGGCGGCGGCACGTGCATGCCACCAACAGCATCCATGCCCGGGTCCTTCACCACCCCTGGTGTGGGAGGTGGACCAGGGGGCCTTGTCAGTTGCAGCCCTTGCACTCTTCCTACAAAAAAAAAAAATATTTGAACTCTTCATAGAACTAAAAATCCCCCTATGAATGAAAGGTATTCGTATTCTTCACTCCAGATTAAAGGAACCAGAGAAGCTCATCAAGATCAGGAGACCACCTGAGGCCAGATTAAAGGAGCACAGACCCTGCGCACACCCTCTTGTTAGCAACCCCACCCTTGAACCATTGCTATATGAACTCCTCACTGAATCCTCCTAGGTTGGGTGGGACACACAGTTTTCAAAGGTAGGAGCCCACTGTGTCCCGATTTCCATGACTAGCAATAAAGCTATTCTTTTCTACTTCACCCAAAACTCTGTCTCTGAGATTTGATTTGGCACCAGTGCACAGAGGCCAAGTTTTTGGCATCAGTCTTTTTTCCAAATTTATGAATTGAGTGCTTAATTAATTGACTTCCACTTTTTCTTTTTTTAAAAAAGAAAATGTTCAGGACTCTGCATTTTTTTCTGATTATACCTTTGGTCACATCTATAGGTTTTGCTATTCAGTATTCTTGTTACCATTATTTTCTAGCACTTTTGAAATCACAATTTTTATTTTTTTCTTTGATCCAAGAGTTATTTAGAAAAGTTTGTTTAAGTTTTTGATTAGAAATGTGAATTCTATTTTTGTTATTTCTAATTTCAATTAATTACATTAAAGGTGTATAGCCTATATTATTTTTACTTTGAGGAAATTATGAACTAGTTTTATCTAATATATGGTCAATGTTTGTAAAAATTTAATGAGTGGTAGAAAAGAATGTGTATTTTCTGTTTGCAACATACAAGGATTGATATATATCTTTAAAAATCAGTATCAATAATTGTACCATTCGTATCCTGTATTTTCTTTTGTCTACATGTTTATCAAGGACTGAGGGGTATATTAACATCTGCCACAACTATTATGCTACTATCAATTTTTACATATATTTCAAAAGATATTTCCTTTTTGTATTTCAAAACTTTTATTTGGTTCTTAGAATTTCATTATTTTAATAGCCTCATTGAGGATTAAAACCCTCACTTTCAATGACCTTCCTGACTATTTAATATCTTTACTTCGTATTTATCTGGCAAACTTTTGTTCATTGTTTTCAAAGTGTTTGAGTCACTCCCTTTTAGCTTTGTCTCTTTTAGACAGCATATTGCTATATGTGTATTTTTAAATCCATTCTAAGAGACTTTTTCTCTCAACAGGTAAGTTCACTCCTTTCTGCTGTTAAAACAGATACATTTAGGGTTTTGTTTGTTTGTTTGTTTGTTTTTGCGGTACGCGGGCCTCTCACTGTTGTGGCCTCTCCCGTTGCGGAGCACAGGCTCTGGACGCTCAGGCTCAGCGGCCATGGTTATCAGCGGCCATGCTCCACGACATGTGAGATCTTCCCGGACCAGGGCACAAACCCGTGTCCCCTGCATCGGCAGGCAGACTCTCAACCACTGCGCCACCAGGGAAGCCCTACATTTAGTTTTGGTTTTCATCTTATAGTTTTCATTTCTTTTATATTTCTAATGCCTTTTTGTTACTTTCTTTGTATTTTATTTTTGTTTATATTATTTTATATTTTCTTTGATATTTTTTCCTTAGATCTTGAAGTTATATTCTGTCTTGGATTCTACATGGTTTTAGCTTTATAACTTTAAGTTATATGCCTGAAGCTATATGACTCAGTACCTCCACTTCTGATATAGGATTAAAAACAAGGAAACATTTAACACAAAATTCAGGAGAGTAATTTTCTTTGTGACGTAGGCAGTAGGATGGGATCAGAGTGGAGTATATGGACGGACTGAATGAATATTTGATCAAAATCTAACTTAGGTGGTGTCATCATTGTACTTTTATGCTTTATGGCTTACATCTATACTTTTATATTGTCAAATATACACCAAATGTTACTTAAAAACTAAAAATCATCCAAAAAATTCATAAGTATTGACTCCGTCTACTCCCTTCCCTGTTTTTTTCTGCTATCAGCACCCTCCCAAATTCTCAGCATACCATTTTTTTATTGCTGCTCTCTTGACTTCTTACCCTTTTTGTTTTAGGTAGACTATTATTTTGACACTATGTGGCTTTTAGTTAAAAATTACAAAAAACAAAATGGCATATATACAATGCCTTCAACAGTACCAAAAAAAATACTTACAAAGCATATGAACAAGGCCTAAAGGATAAGACACAAAAATGAAAATATTTTATGTTAGTGTTGTGGGATTGTGTATGACAATTCTTCCCTGGACTTGTTCTTTGCCACCTCATCATTTGAATTAAAATGCTAAAAAGAAACAATAAATGTAGCAACATAGTCTTATATATATATATGCAGTGATGAAAATATCATATTACAAAAGTTTTCACATTTTGATTATTGTATTGCTTTCTGAAGTATTTTAAATTTTCAGAATAAGAAAGAGTCTCCTTAGATGAATTATTTTAGCAGATTATAAAAAGCCTAAAATTGTTGGCAAACTTGCATCTAATAAAGTAATTTGATGCTAATTAGCTATTTAAGCATGCAGAAGATGGGCAAAATGAGAGAACAGCAGAGAAAGTCAGATGTGTCTCAACAGTAACAACACACGGGAATACAGAATACTTCAGAGCTGGGAATTAAAGTATTCCTCCATCTCCTCACAGAGCAAAAGAGAGAAAATACTCTGAAGTCTTTGTCCCAATAGCATGGAAAACCCATGTTTGAAAGAGCTTATCTGGCAAAGAAATTGTATTTTTAAAATTAGCTCACATTTTACCGATCAAGTTCAAATTAACATAAGAGTGTTCCTACCTTAAATGGATCTAATTCCAACTTAAAGGAAAAAACACCTGATATTTTCGTTAGCCTGAGCAGTCTGACAAGGGTAAACATGAAAGTTCCTTTAGGATTATTGAGATATGAAAAACAGCCCTGGACCCCAGAGCCCAAGACTGGAACTGGAGCTGAAAGTGGATTTTGCAAATCAAACTTCCATCAGCAACAGCAAATGTTACACAGACCCTGAGCCCCTGGAGAGAGTCGAGTGCATATGGCTCACATTATTTTTACCTGAACCCCCTCTCCAAATACAAGTGGCCCCCTGGTGGGGGGGGTGCCAAAATAATTTAAATGTTCCTTATAAAAAAACTTAGGTCATTTTTGTCGTTGTGTTCAACATCAAAAATGTAAAAGTCTCCATCCTGCTGGGCTTCTTCATCCTCCTTGAGACTCAGGGTCACATTCTTTTTCTTCCTAGAATAACTCCCATCAAGAGATAACAGGGCATAATGGAGTAGGACATAGGCATCTGGCTTTGGCTCTCTTTCTCACATCTTTCCCTCCCTCCCAAAGGGCAGGAATATGTCAAAGCTCTGACATTTCTAATGCACCTTTGGCTCAGCACCTTTTCTTCCATGTGTTAGTTGTGGAACCGCTGCCTCAGTCCCAACATCACTCATGCTCGTATGCATCCCCGTGGTCCCCGCTCTCTGTTTCTCCCACAACCGAGGAGTGCCTCCTTCGCTGCTCTCACAGCTGCTGGAACCATGCACATTTGCGGCATTCATGCCACAATCTCTTACTGAGCACCTACTAGACACAAGGTACTAGACACAAGGTGCATAACATACAAAAAATAATCTCCGCATAAAGTAGATAATGAAGAGAGGATTGAAGAAACTGCTTTGTACTCATAGAAACAAGAAGAGATCATTGCATGGAAAAACAGTGAACGTCCATGTAGGAAGCTCTATTTTAGAATGGGAAGGACTCAGAGAAATAGAACATTAATGGATGTTTTCCAAGGCAACCATATGGAAGTATAAAAGTGAGAATGCTCAGGATGTGACTGAGAAAGAATGAGCAGCCCGACTTAGCTAAAGTATAGGGAGCTCAGTGGGAAAAAATGAGAAGGGTGTGGCATAAATTTTGCAGTGGCCTGTTTTCTACATCTTCCAAGGAATACAGTCAGGCAGTTAGTCCCATGGAAATTCTAAGCTACTTTTTCCCTTTATCTGAACAGTATCACTTTTCTAGGATCTTATTTTTATTTTCTTCAAAGGAAATGACAACTGTGGAAATGACTGGTCAGCTTGTAGGGGTGCTGCATGACTCTCACTCAGTGCACTTAACCTAATTTGATTTAGCACTCTTTTCTTTGATCACTCTCCAGCTCTGATGGATTAAACTGACCCCTTTATAGGAGATAATGCAATATTCAGGGCTGAACTCCAGAATCATTATGTTATTAACTGCCCTCACAACAAAAATCAAAAGACAGACCAGTCATAAGGAAAATCAATGGTGCAGGTTGACCTGTGGAAATATTCATAAAACGTTATTCAATGTGATAGCAAATTATGTGCTGGAAGAACATGGTCCTGCACCAACAGTGAGGTTTCCCTTAGTAGAGGGGAAAATAACTGTTTTAGAGTCTCCAGTTGGTAATAGGGACTGGGAAGGTGATGTAAAAATGGAAAACAATAAAAATGGCTGCTTGAGAAATGATAGTAACTGAGAGGATTGTTTAAAATGAGACATGGGAATGGGCTACATCATTGAAAAAAAATCTGAAAAGATACTACTTGTAGTACATTAATTCCATCTCTTTCTCTTGAAAGACATAGAAACTGGCCAAGCTCTTTCCATTCACTATTGGGTATTCGTAAAGTATTAATAATAATGAAACTTTAAAAATTTTCTCTAAAGAAAGATAAGAAGAATTCTGACAGTTTTTAAAAAATGCTTTCCTATAATAAGGATGGTGGTGACTCATTCATTTATTCATTCCACATGGATTTATAGAACTTACATTTTGTTAGGCATTAAAAACATGAAACTAAGTAAAAAATGTCCATTCCCTACTGTACAGCAGGAAAACACTTAGAAAAACAAAAGATTGTACAATACAGAGTGCCAAGTGGCACGATAAAAATATATACAAGATGTCCTAAGAACATGAAAAGTATTTAATCTGTGGTGGTGAGAAAATGATGAGATAATACTTCCAGATGAAGTGTGTCCTAGGCCAAGTGTTAAGTGGTGGGTAGAAATCATCCAAGCAAAGATGAAGAAAAAAAAGTACTTTTCAGGCATGTAGTTACAAAAGATACCCACAGCACTCATGAAATCACCAATGGTGGAGTAAGCCTGAGAAAATTGGGCAAAGAGAGACTGAGGCAGGAAGTCTTAAATGTCATGGCCAGAAGTCTGGACTTTGCCAAAGGCCATGAGGAACCAACGAACAACTTTAAACAGTTAAACATCATGGCCATAAGTGTTTCAGATCACATTTATGGAACACTGAGAACGTACCAGGGAAAGTCAAAAGCATACTTAGAAAAACACGGTAGGAAGCAGAATTGTAATCCTAACAAGAGATGAACTAAGTTCATGGCAATGAAGATAGAGAGGCAAGAATACGTTTAACAAATATGAAAGAGATAAACCTAGAAGACTTGGTTTGAATATGGAGAGTAGAAGAAAGGAACTTGGGATTAGGGAAATAATTGATGGTGGTGTGACTCATCACCCACAAGGGATCCTCAGTAAGACTATCTCTGGATTTCTCAGCAGAAACCTTTCAGACCAGAAGGCAGCAAAATTGATATATTTAAAGTGCTGAAAGAAGAAAACTGTTAAACAAGAAGTCCATCTCTGCAAAACTGTCCTTCCAAAATGAGGGAGAAATTAAGACATTCTCAGTCAAATGAAAGCTGAGTCTGTTAGTACTAGACCTGCTCTACAAGAAAGGTTACGAGAGGCCTTCGGGTTGAAATGAATGGGGAGTTATTTTTTAATGGGTACAGAGTTTCTATTTCAAATGATGAACAAATTCTGGAAATGGATAGTGGTGATGGTTGCACAAAAATGTGAATATACTTAATGTCACTGAAATTGTACAGTTGACTGTTAAAATGGTAAATGTTATGTTATGTATATTTTACCACAATAAAAAAGAAAAAAGAAGCCATGGAGTGTTTATTACTTGCACCTAAACCCTGATTGGTATACAAGTCAACCAGCTGATTCTCTTAATTCAGTCAAATAAACCATCATTCATTTCATTTTTTAAGCTCAATCAATGGCCTGAATAATCAGATAATTAAAAATACTTGCTCTTCTATTTCTGTGTGCACACGTCTGCATGTAGCAGCAAGATGCCATCAATATTCAGAAAATTCTTTAAGTAAGATTACTCTAAATGACCTTATACCACTGTAGGACTTAAATCTCCAAATAGGCCACATCCTTTTTTTTAGCAGTTTCTACAGTGCTACTGACAAATTACAACCCAACTGTAAGAGTTATAAATGACAATTCTTTATGTGACATGATTTTAAGGAGTCTCCCTTAAAACTGTTCCCTCCTGTCTGCCTCATGGTCAACACTTTTTATCTTTAGAAGTAATTTGGGGTCATAGGCATTTTTAGTTATATTAGGACCTCGTGCTCCCTCGCTGCATATAAATTGTTTTATTAAGGCATGAATATCAACTATTGCATGGCACCAAGTAGATACCTAAGGACTCAGGCAAGTAAAATGTGTTTCCTAGAGGTAGGAATATGGAAAAACCAAGACGCCCCATTGGAGGGCCCTTATGGGAAAGACATCAGCTAAAAAGACATGAGAAAGTACCTATGACAAAACTTTGCCTGAGCTATCAAATAAACAACCAGGACTTAGGGCTGTGAACATGAGCAACATCTTCAACCTTGGAGACAAAAAAAAGTCTTGGAGGTCTCACGCTTCAACCTCAGATTCACTCCTGTATTCCCGACAGGAATAAATCCATTTTCAAACAAATATTGGGAGCCTACTGGAGCCACGCACTGTACCAGGAGCTGAGGATTCAATCGTGAACAAAAGAAAGTCCCTGCTCTCATGGAGCTTACAGTCTAGTAAGGGAGACAATGGGAATAAGCAAATAAATACATGTCAAGTGGTGATGAGTGCAGGGAGGAAAAATACAATCAAATGACAGAGAATCATAGGAATCAGGAAGCTGAGCCAAGACAGAGGAAAAGGCATTGAGCCCCAAAGACGCACTGAAACAGTTATTGAGGGGTCTAGCTGAAGCAGGTACAGTCCTAAAGCCTCATGAAAATCACATGCCTTAGGAGCTGTGAATATCCTCATTTTGCAGATGAGGAAACTGAAGCGCTAAACTAAAACTACTTTTTAACTAAAAGCTAAGTAACTTGCCAACACTATCTATGTATCTATCTAGCAAGTGGCAGAGGAGGGGCTGGAACCCAGGCAAACTGGCTCAAGCCCATGTGCTTACCCACCAGATCACACCAACTCTGAGGTTGGAGGATTTCAGGGAGAGGGAACCTGAGTGGAGGCAAAGGCCCTGTGGTGAGGAGAGGGCTTGCCATGTTGTAGGAACAGCCAGAGTAAGAGAGGGAAGATTTATAGAGCTAAGGTCAGGGAGGCGTCAGGGCCACAAACTGTAGGATCCTGAGGACCCTGTCAGTCTTCAGAGCACTCAGAGTGAGTCTGAGGCCATTGGAGGGTTTTGAGCAGAAAAGTATCATGATCCATCCAAGGTTTTCAAAAGTGCCCTCCGGCTGTCAGGTGAAAAATACATAAAGGTGAGTGTATTCGTTTTCTACTGTTGCTATAACAAGTTACCCAAAACTTAGTGGCTCAAGACAACAAGAATTCATTATCTTATAGTTCTGTTGGTAAAAATATCAACACAGGTCTCGCTGCCTTAAAATCAGGGTGTAAGCAGTGCTGCATTTCTTTATGGAAAGGTCTAGGGGCAATCCATTTTCTTCCTTTTCTGGCTTCTAGAGGCCACTTGAACTTCTTAGCTCCCTATGCCCTTCCTCCATCTTCAGAGACAGCAATGGTGGGTAGAATCCTCACATCTCATGGTTCTGACCCTTCCTCTGTCCCCCTCTTCCACTTTTAAGGACCATGTGATTACATTAGACCTACCCAAATAATCCAGGATAATCTCCCCATTTCAAGATCCTCAACTTAAATCACATCTGCAAGATCCCTTTTGCCATGTGAGGTAACACATTCGTAAATTCTAAGGATTGGAAGCTATTACAATAGGGCAGGTGAGTAATGCCTGCATAATTATCTTGGACATTTATTCTTGAATAATGCACATTCTGCATTTCATTATATCATATCTTATAACAATTCCAAGTCAGTATAACCATCATCCCTGCTTTACAGTGGAAGAAAGCAAGAGTTACAGCTTGCCCTGAAATCATGTGGCTTGTATGCCACAGAGCTGGTCTTTACATGCAGGCCAGCTTGCCTCCTTATCCCTGTGCCTTTTCTACTGCACTATACCACCACAATAATAGAAGCAAGGACAAAAAGTAATAATTATTTTAAATGGTTTTTTTTAACCTGTTAGGCTATGGGAGGTATGTATGGTGGGAGGTGGGAGAGCCTAAAAGTCTTCACAGAGGAGCTGATTTTTCAGCAAGACTTGAAGTCAGATACAAGAATCCCCACAAAGAAATCAGCCTGATTCCCAGCACACTACACTTCCAGACATTTCAGTCATGTTGAAAGTCATTATCTACATATATCAGTGTTGTTTGTGTTAATGCTCTAATGGTAATAAAACACAGAATTAAAACTTTCTGGATAACAAGCTGGACACAAAGGATGGATGGAGAGTGAATATATAAATATATTTTTTCCTTGACCTATTTCTAAGAAGCCATTTAGAGGTAATTTCAATAGAAAACGCATTAAGGATTTTCTTTATTTCTGCCTAGCCTACCCTGTTACTCTAATTCACTACTGCTTAATGTGTTCAGGCTTCAAACTGTAGCAATATCCAAATCAGATCAAATAATGCCTCTATCACTCATTTTCAAAACTTTCCTAATTAGGACACTTATCTCCTCTCCACAGAAAAGCACCATTAGCAGATTTGTTTCTTTTCCCATCAAGTAAGCAACACAAGTGAGTCTGTGGGCTAGAGTCCCTGCAGGGCCGGCTTCCCAGGTGTGTGGTACGGCACCGGTGTGTGTGTTGATATGGGAGGACTCGGGGACAAGGGCATTTTTTTCTTGTTCTGTTGTGTGTTACTGTTTATGCTGTGGGCAGAGAGAACACAGTTCATCTGCAGCCCCACCTGATGCTGCTCTTCATTTACATCTTTCCACCCAAGCGGGAGTTTGGGTGGGAGGGGATGAGGTGCTGTCTGAATATCAGGGGCCGGGCTTCCATGGTTTGAAAACCCACTGTGAATGATGGTGAGAGCCCTTCCTACTATGGAGTCCTTATCATTCCTGAAAATTAGATGCCAGCCTGAATGCGTTCATGAGGTGAGGCTCTTTGAGGATTTCTTTGGAGGGGGCAAGATCAATATTCAGCATTCTTCTTTGTGTTCTCTTGGGAGGACCACTTGCAAAGTTTCCCAATCACAGCCAGAGAAGGGAACAAAGTTCCCAGAGCTAGCACCCACCGAGTGGCCACGCAGATTCCGTCACTCTGTTACCCTGGGCTGCTTCCTTCTTTGGTCACAGAAGATGCCTCTGAAGCTCAAGATAGGGGGGATGCTGAAATTCACTACCTTCCCCCCACAGTAAACCTAACGTTGAGAGAGAGTTCGGTCTGCCAAGTTTGACTCAGACCAAACTATAAACAAAACCTTCCAAAAGATGTTTGCTTTCAGTTCTAAGAAAATCGAGAACTATAACCTAACAAAAAACTAGGAGACAGAGAAGCTCAGTTCTGGGTGTCTGAAGAGAAGACCTAAGCTCACACTCATTGGAATACAATGGATTGCTTTTGATTTTCTCTTATCTTGTTCACTGGACTGAAAGAGTGAAAAGAAAGGTAATTGCTTCATGGAAGCCTATGCTTGAAAGGAAAGAACTCTGTCACCTGAGGTCTGGCAGGGGCCAGCAGGAGGCTGCTTCTATTAATGTATTTTAGTTACTGGAGATTCCTTCCTAGAGGGAGAGCCAGTGGAGAGGTGTTCTAACTTTTCATTTTTAATATATTACCAGTTTCCATGGAGACCAAGGTAAAGCTGCTGCACAGATTTTTCTTGTAGAAACCAAAGTGACATTATTGTGCCTGAGGAGGAACTCATGCCTCTGTCTTCCTGCCCCCTTTTCAGTCTACTGCCCTTTGTAGCACCCCTCCCAGGGAGCCGGTGCTGTGTTGGAAGCTCGAGGTTCAGACACCATTGGAATGGGAGCCGGGACAGGGCCAGCTATGTAATTTGCAGGACCCAGCACAAAATTACAATCCAGGCTTCTTGTTCAAAAAGCAAGAAAAAAAGGGTTAAAGATGCTAAAATAAAAAGTTTTATCCTTCCTTCCACAGTCTCTCTCAACTTGTCATGGTGCTTTTTATTTGCAATTTAATGTTGTTCTAAGTAAGATAAAATTTAAATTTTAAATTAATAGGATGAATTTTACTGTTCACCTTTATATTGTTCACCTTTAGAATGCAAACATAAGAGCATTTAACTAGTGCAGAATCACAGAAATTACACAATACCTATTTCATAGGTCAGGCATGCATATGTATTTTGTCTTACCAGAACAACAGAAATGCTGCACAAAACTAATTCAACGGTTTTCTTTTTTCACCTCTTGATATACACTCATTCTATCTACATGCCCTACCTTCTACTTCCTGAGGAGGAATAAAAGACTGAAAAGAAAAGGGTAACCCTCTTTTCCTTTCCGTCTATGGCATCATTTTCAGTGTAAGTGGTTGGCTAATACAGGGAAGTAACAAGAGTAAGAAAGGATATGGTAGGCTCCTTTGTCATATGGACTTTTTTTTTTTTTGTCATATTGACTTCTTAAATGACATTTCCTTTCTATGTTGGGAGCAAATTATGGTTCAAATGGAAAGGATGGCCTTTGGGGTCTCTCAGGGACACTGTTTACTCAGACATGAACCTTCCCACTTGTACTCATTTTGAGACTCATAGTCCCCATGGATCGTGGGGCCACCAGAATACTCGTGCTATACTACAGACACTGTATGTCAGTGGTATGGCACAGGACAATGGATCTGGATATTGCATTTCTCCTCTGTCATGGGCATGCACCATCACCTCATCAGACTTCACTTGCAAAACACAAATTCAAAGATAAAATTATTAAGAATTTCAAAATGCCGACGGTACAGCATTAAACCCCACACTTAGAGCCCTTTAGAGCACAAGGCCTGTCCTGACTACACGGCCCTGAGTTAGTGATCTGAGCTCTTCCTCTGATGCTTTACATGAGCAAGTTATTGAAGCTTCAGTTTCCTTCTCGGTAAACTGAGGGCAGAACATTCGCTCCAGGATGCCTTCCAACATAAAAACTTTGTCTTCTGGACTTATGACTAACCCAAGCCCTAAAACTGTTTTAGTTGGCCCAGTGCAGAGGATTTGAGGGAACCACTGCCCAGCAATAGCCTGAGCCGTTTTACCATCCAGACATTAAAGGGATTTACTAACGTCTGTGCTTTCCCTTCCCACCATCCAACTTCCATTACAGTTTGACAAACTTGCCTGACATAAGACCCATCTGGGATATTTGTTTAAAATAGGATCCTGAGTCTTCATCACCACCACCCCTATTCCCCACCCCCCCCCACCCGCTACCCCACCTGAACACCTCCCTACCCCGTCTCGCAGAATCACATTCAGTGCTATAGGTGTAGTGCTATTTTTATCTTCAGGTAAGTTTGAGAAACCTAATCCTCTAATTAAAAGACTCTTGCAGTAAGAAATAGAAAATTATTTAAAAGATGTCCATTTTAACCAAGAGCTGACCTCTCATCTAACCCAAAAACATAATTCAGCTTAAAGTTGATTTTTGCCGTGCACAGTGATCTTTGCAGCGCACAGTGATCTTGCGGCTCACAGTGATCTTTGCGGCGCGCAGTGATTTCGCAGCGCGCAGTGCTCATTGCGGCGCGCAGTACTAAAGGAGGCAGGCTCAGGGTAGGCAAGGCTCAGTGGCAGAAATGAGTATAGCTTATTAGCAGGACAGTAAAGAGACTGCCTGCCTCACAAGGAGGTTCAAGGTGAAGGCTAGCCTCACTGTGGACCACAAAGAAAATATAAAACCATGCTGTCGCTCAGACTAGCCTCTGGCGTCAATAGCGTCAGTGCCTGAAAAGTGTGTTACTTACAATCAAAACAATACTCAAGTGAAATTTCTTCCAGGTAAACCTGCTACACAATCTAATCACTCAGTTTCTTTTCCCCTCTCTTTGGCAAAAGCTGCTCTGTCTTAAACCACTAGTTCATTCATGCAAAATTTAAGTTCTTCAGCGGAGCTAAGTCAGTAAAGTGGGTGGTTTGGTTCCTTCTTTTAACGATAAATGCTGATTGATTGCATGTTTCCCGTTGAAACCAGTTGTAGAGACCTCATGTAGACACAGCTTAGGACTGTCCTTTGCTAATGTCCCTCTCGGCTGGCAATGCCTCCAGAATACTGAAACCTATTTCCAAACAGTCAATATCGAAAAATGAAAAGAACAGTGCATTCCCCTCGTACAGCTCCTGATCAAAGCACACATAGACTTGAAACTTGATCAGCGCCTTAAAAGTATCTGTGGCTGCCCAGCTTCCCCAGATAATGATTCTTCCTGAAGTCACGTGGTAGAAACCACTGTAAGAATACTTCCTACCAATTTGGCAATAAAGATAGTGTTTATTCCTTAAAAGAAAGAGAGCTATGCTGTCTGCCCAAATGTGTGTTAGGTGAGTTAAACGTGGGACGAGTTGGTCATAAGAAAATTTGTAGCTCGGGGAAAAAAACAAACCCCAGGTAAACTCTTTTTGTATGCATTTTGATGATAAAATTTGTGTAGTGGGCCAAACATAAAATTCATCCGTGAAACCCTGTTTGTGTTACTGTTAGCACAGGTTTACCTTTTAGATAGAATAGTGACTCCTTTTGCACCTCTGTGCTTGTTCTCAAAGAAGAGAAAATCAGTAGTTAGCTGTCAAAATTATAGCCATAATTTTGCTCAGCATGCTATAAGGTTTGACCTTCATTCACCTATCTACTGACTTAGAGCTGAAATTGATGGGAAGCAGAAACTCACAATAAAAAGAGAAGCTTATTTTTGTGGCATGATTTTCCTACATTCCCCCCAAAATGAAAGTTATTATCTCAGTAAATTTCTGCAGTTTGGTTTTAGTATTAAATATTAAATAAGTATTATGAATTTACAAATACTGATTTTCGCAGAACCTTCCACAGCTTCGTACTTAGCTTATATTCAAATCAGCTGATTTCTCTATGAATTTGTTCTTTTGGAGAATAATGTTATATAACTACACTTACTCTATTTCTGGGCTTGTAGTAGCAGCTTAAAATAATTAAGGATTTATTTTATTATCCTGCCAACAGCTGTTGGATTATTTCACCTACTCAGTGCTTGAATTTTACCCCAAATCCTAACCCAGTTTCCTATCCTTGCCACTGCTTTCTGAACAATAAAGAGGGCTCATTCTTTTAACAAATAAAATAGCATTATGTAGCAGGTGCTATTTTAGACATTGCACGATATATACAAGGATGAACAGAATAAAGTCTGTTACATTCTAGTGAATGGAGGTGAGATAAACAAATTTGTTAATTTCAGATAGTCATAAATGCTTTTGAAAAAAATAATACAGGGTGATGCCAGGAGTGATTCCCAAGTGTGTTCACTTGATGATATGCATAAAACTTGATGGCATCTGCAGAATACTAGAAGACAGGCACGAGGCTGTGCATAGCTGAAGGCAACCAGCCCTGGACTCTGGCTACCACAGACTTTCTTAGGGTTGAGCACCCCCTTCATCCACTAGCAACACACCAGTATACTGAGGCACACTGGCTGAGAAGCTCTGCTACAGGTGGTGACTACGGTGGGGAGTCCGTGCCCTGCTGGACAGCATCATCAAGGAAGGTCTTTCTGAGGAGGTGGCATTTGAGCTAAAACATAAGTTGTAAGAAGGAGCCCGTCATATGTGGGTCTGGGGGAAGAGCATTCCAGACAAAGGAAACAGGATGTTCAAAAGCCCTGAGGCAGGAAAGCCACTGGCAAGTTGAGAAAGGAAAGACCAATGAGCTGGGGATGGTGAGCCAGAGGGAGAATGGAAGGCGAAGAGGGAGAGAGGTAGCCAGAGGCTGGCTCACCCAGGGGACTATGAGCCACTGCAAAGACTCAGGATTGGTCAGATCAGCAGACGAGTGACAAGATCTGACTTACATTTTTCAAAGGTCACTCTTGCTGCTCTGTGGAAACTGAGAGACCAGTTAGTGAAAAAGAATACTTAAGTCAGACTAGGTATTTTTTTTAATTGAGGTAACATTGGTTTATAACATTACATAGGTTTCATGGGTACAACATTACGTTTCTACTTCTGTATACACTACACCATGCTCACCACCAAAAGTTTAGTTTCAATCTATCATCACTGCAATTGACCTCTTTTGCCCATTCTGCCCTCCCCCCTCCCCCACCTCTTCCCTTCTGATAACCACTACTCTGTTCTCTGTATCTACCTTTTTGTTTTGATTTGGTTAGGTTTGTTCATTTATTTTGTTTTTTTTTGTTTGCTTTTTTATTATATTCCACATATGAGTGAAATCATACAGTATTTGTCTTTTTGTCTTTCTAGGTCTGAGTTATTTTACTTAGCGTAATACCCTCTAGGTCCATCCATGTTTTCACAAATGGCAAGATTTCCTTCCTTTTTTAAGGCTGAATAGTATTCTATTGTGTGTGTATATATATATATATATATATATATATATATATATATATATATATATATATATATAGTGTGTGTGTGTGTATATATATATATATATATATATATATATATATATATATCTCAAATATTCTTTCTCCATCCATCTGTTGATAGGAACTTAGGTTGTTTACATATCTTGGCTGTTGTAAAAAAAATGCTTCAATGAACATAGGGGTGCATATATCTTTTTGAATTAGTGTTTTCGTATTCTTTGGATAAATACACAGAAATGGGAAAACTGGATCATATGGTAGTTCTATTCTTAATTTTTTGAGGAATATCCATACTGTTTTCCACAGTGGCTGCACCAATTTACGGTCCCACCAACAGTGCACAAGGGCTCTGTTTTCTCTACATCCTCTCCAAACTTGTTATTTCTTGCCTTTTTGATAATAGCCATTCCAACACGTGAGAAGTAATATCTCATTGTGGTTTTGATTTTCATTTCCCTAATAATTAATGATGTTGAACACCTTTTCATGTACCTGTTGGCCATCTGTGTATCTTCTTTGAAAAAAAAATCTTTTTTTTAATTTTTGAATTTTATTGTATTTATTTTTTGGAACAGCAGATTCTTATTACTCATCAATTTTATACACATCAGTGTATACATGTCAAACCCAATAGCCCAATTCATCACACCCCCCCCCAACCGCCTGCTGCTTTCCCCCCTTGGTGTCCATACGTTTGTTGTCTACATCTGTGTCTCAATTTCTGCCCTGAAAACCAGTTCATCTGTACCATTTTCCTAGGTTCCACATATATGCATTAATATATGATATTTGTTTTTCTCTTTCTGATTTACTTCACTCTGTATGACAGTCTCTAGATCCATCCACGTCTCAGCAAATGACCCAATATCCTTCCTTTTTGTGGCTGAGTAATATTCCATTGTATATATGTACCACATCTTCTTTATCCATCTGTCTGTTGATGGGCATTTAGGTTGCTTCCATGACCTGGCTATTGTAAACAGTGCTTCAATGAACATTGGGGTGCATGTGTCTCCTTGAATTATGGTTTTCTCTGGGTATATGCCCTGTAGTGGGATTGCTGGATCATATGGTAATTCCTATTTTTAGTTTTTTAAGGAACCTCCATACTGTTCTCCACAGTGGCTGTATCAATTTACATTCTCACCTACAGTTCAGGAGGGTTCCCTTTTCTCCACACCCTCTCCAGCATTTGTTGTCTGTAGATTTTCTGATGATGCCCATTCTAACTGGTGTGAGGTGATACCTCATTGTAACTTTGATTTTCATTTCTCTAATAATTACTGAAGTTGAACAGCTTTTCATGTGCTTCCTGGCCATCTGTATCTCTTCTTTGGAGAAATGTCTATTTAGGTCTTCTGTCTATTTTTGGATTGGGTTGTTTGTTTTCTTAATATTGAGCTGCATGAGCTGTTTATATATTTTGGAGATTAATCCTTTGTCCGTTGATTCATTTGCAAATATTTTCTCCCATTCTGAGGGTGCCTTTTCATCCTGTTTATAGTTTCCTTTGTGGTGCAAAAGCTTTGAAGTTTTATTAGGTCCCATTTGTTTAGTTTTCTTTTTATTTCCATTACTCTAGGAGGTGGATCAAAAAAGATCTTGTTGTGATTTATTTCAAAGAGTGTTCTTTCTATGTTTTCCTCTAAGAGTTTTAATTAAAGTGTCCGGTCTTACATTTAGGTCTCTAATCCATTTTGGTTTTATTTTTGTGTATGGTGTTAGGGAATGTTCTAATTTCATTCTTTTATATGTAGCTGTCCAGTTTTCCCAGAACCACTTATTGAAGAGACTGTCTTTTCTCCATTGTATATCCTTGCCTCCTTTGTCATAGATTAGTTGACCATAGGTGCGTGGGCTTATCTCTGGGCTTTCTATCTTATTCCATTGATCTGTTTCTGTTTTTGTGCCACTGCCATATTGTCTTGATTACTGTAGCTTTGTAGTACAGTCTGAAGTCAGGGAGTCTGATTCCTCCAGATCGTTTTTTTCCCTCAAGACTGCTTTGGCTATTTGGGGTCTTTTGTGTATCCATACAAATTTTAAGATTTTTTGTTCTAGTTCCATAAAAAATGCCATTGGTAATTTGGTAGGGATTGCATTGAATCTGTAGATTGCTTTGGGTAGTAGAGTCATTTTCACAATATTGATTCTTCCAATCCAAGAACATGGTATATCTCTTCATCTGTTGGTATCATCTTTAATTTCTTTCATTGGTGTCTTATAGTTTTCTGCATACAGGTCTTTTGTCTCCCTAGGTAGGTTTATTCCTAGGTATTTTATTCTTTTTGTCGCAATGGTAAGTGGGAGTGTTTCCATAATTTCTCTTTCAGATTTTTCATCATTAGTGTATAGGCATGCAAGAGATTTCTGTGCATTAATTTTGTATCCTGCAACTTTACCAAATTCATTGATTAGCTCTAGTAGTTTTCTGGTGGCATCTTTAGGATTCTCTATTTATAGTATCATGTCATCTGCAAACAGTGACAGTATTATTTCTTCTTTTCCAATTTGTATTCCTTTTATTTATTTTTCTTCTCTGATTGCCATGGCTAAGACTTCCAAAACTATGTTGAATAATAGTGGTGAGAGTGGACATCCTTGTCTTGTTCCTTATCTTAGAGGAAATGCTTTCAGTTTTTCACCATTGAGAATGATGTTGGCTGTGGGTTTGTTGTATATGACCATTAGTATGTTGAGGTAGGTTCCCCTATGCCCACTTTCTGGAGAGTTTTTATCATAAACGGGTGTTGAATTTTGTCAAAAGCTTTTTCTGCATCTATTGAGATGATCATATGGTTTTTGTTCTTCAATTTTGTTAATATGGTGTATCACATCGATTGATTTGCGTATATTGAAGAATCCTTGCATCCCTGGGATAAATCCCACTTGATCATGGTGTATGATCCTTTTAATGTGTTGTTGGATTCTGTTTGCTAGTATTTTGTTGAAGATTTTTGCATCTATATTCATCAGTGATATTGGCCTGTAATTTTCTTCTTTTGTAGTATCTTTGTCTGGTTTTGGTATCAGGGTGATGGTGGCCTCATAGAATGAGCTTGGATTGTTCCTTCCTCCACAAATTTTTGGAAGAGTTTGAGAAGGATGGGTGTTAGCTCTTCACTAAATGTTTCATAGAATTCACCTGTGAAGCCATCTGGTCGTGGACTTTTGTTTGTTGCAAGGTTTTTAATCACAGTTTCAATTTCATTCCTTGTGATTGGTCCGTTCATATTTTCTATTTCTTCCTGGTTCAGCCTTAGAAGGTTATACCTTTCTAAGAATTTGTCCATTTCTTCCAGGTTGTCCATTTTATTGGCATAGAGTTGCTTGTAGTAGTCTCTTAGGATGCTTTGTATTTTTGTGGTGTCTGTTGTAACTTCTCCTTTTTCATTTTTAATTTTATTGATTTGAGTCCTCTCCCTCTTTTTCTTGATGAGTCTGGCTAATGGTTTATCAATTTTGTTTATCTTCTCAAAGAACCCTGTTTTAGTTTTATTGATCTTTGCTACTGATTTCTTTGTTTCTGTGTTATTTATTTCTGCTCTGATCTTTATGATTTCTTTCCTTCTGCTAACTTTGGGTTTTATTTTTTCTTCTTTGTCTAGTTTCTTTAGGTGTAAGCTTAGATTGTTTTTTTGAGATTTTTCTTGTTTCTTGATGTAGGCTTGTATAGCTATAAACTTCCCTCTTAAGACTGCTTTTGCTGCATCCCATAGGTTTTGGATCATCGTGTGTTCATTGTCATTTGTCTCTAGGTATTTTTTATTTCCTCTTTGATTTCTTGGTTATTTAGTAACCTATTTTTTACCCTCCATGTGTTTGTGTTTTTTTCCCTGTAATTCATTTCTAGTCTCATAGTGTTGTGGTCAGAAAAGATGCTTACTATGATTTCAGTTTTCTTAAATTTACTGAAGTTTGATTAGTGACCCAAGATGTGGTCTCTCTTGGAGAATGTTCCATGTGAACTTGAGAAGAAAGTGTAATCTGCTGTTTTTGGGTGGAATGTCCTTTAAATATCAATTCAATCTCTCTGGTCTATTGTGTCATTTAAAGCTTCTGTTTCCTTATTTATTTTCATTTTGGATGATCTGTCAATTGATGTAAGTGACGTGTTAAAGTCCCCCACTATCATTGTGTTACTGTCGATTTCCTATTTTAGAGCTGTTAGCAGTTGCCTTATGTATTGAGGTGGTGCCATTTTGGGTGCATATATATTTATAATTGTTACATCTTCTTCTTGGATTGATCACTTGATCATTATGTAGTGTCCTTCCTTGTCTCTTGTAACATTCTTTATTTTAAAGTCTATTTTATCTGATATGAGTATTGCTACTCCAGTTTTCTTTTGATTTCCATTTTCATGGAATATCTTTTTCCATCCCCTCACTTTCAGTCTGTATGTGTCCCTAGGTCTGAAGTAGGTCTCTTGTTGACAGCATATATATGGGTCTTGTTTTTGTATCCATTCAGCAAGCCTGTTTCTTTTGGTTGGAGCATTTAATCCATTCACGTTTAAGATAATTATTGATATGTATGTTTTTATTACCATTTTCTTAATTGTTTTGGGTTTGTTTTTGTAGGTCCTTTTCTTCTCTTGTGTTTTCCACTTAGAGAAGTTCCTTTAGCCTTTGTTGTAGAGCTGGTTTGGTGGTGCTGAATTCTCTTAGCTTTTGCTTGTCTGTAAAGCTTTTGATTTCCCCCATTGAATCTGAATGAGATCTTTGCCGGGTAGAGTAATCTTGGTTTTAGGTTCTTCCCTTTCATCATTTTAAGTATATCATGCCACTCCCTTCTGTCTTGTAGAGTTTCTGCCCAGAAATCAGCTGTTAACCTTATGGGAGTTCCCTTGTATATTATTTGTCATTTTTCCCTTGCTGTTTTCAGTAATTTTTCTTTGTCTTTAATTTTTGCCAGTTTGATTACTATGTGTCTCGGCATGTTTCTCCTTGGGTTTATCCTGTATGGAACTCTCTGCACTTCCTGGACTTGGGTGGCTATTTCCTTTACCATGTTAGGGAAGTTTTCTATTATAATCTCCTCAAATATTTTGTTGCATCCTTTCTCTCTCTCTTCTCCTTCTGGGACCCCTATAATGCGAATGTTGTTATCTGTAATGTTGTCCCAGAGGTCTCTTAAGGTGTCTTCATTTCTTTTCATTTCTTTTTCTTTATTCTGTTCCACAGCAGTGAATTCCACCACTCTGTCTTCCAGGTCAGTTATCCGTTCTCCTGCTTCAGTTATTCTGCTATTGATTCCTTCTAGTGTAGTTTTCATTTCAGTTATTTTATTGTTCATCTCTGTTTGTTTGTTCTTAATTCTTCTAAGTCTTTTTTAAACATTTCTTGCATCTTCTTGATCTTTACCTCCGTTCTTTTTCTGAGGTCCTGGATCATCTTCACTGTCATTATTCTGAATTCTTTTTCTGGAAGGTTGCCTATCTCCACTTCATTTCATTGTTTTTCTGGGTTTTATCTTGTTCCTTCATCTGGCACATAACTCTCTGCATTTTTGTCTTGTCTATCTTTCTGTGAATGTCTGGAAAACTTTTTATTCAGCTCCACTGTCCATTTATTAGTCAGGTTGTTGGTTTTTTCATTGTTGAGCTGTATGAGTTCTTTATATATTTTGGATATTACCTCCTTATCAGATATATGGTTTGCAAAAATCTTCTACCAATCACGAGGTTGTCTTTTTGTTTTGTTTATTGTTTCCTTTCCTACGCAGAAGCTTTTTAGTTTGATGTAGTCCCATTTGTTTATATTTACTTTTGTTTTCCTTGCCTGAGGAGATATAACAGAAAAAGACTGTTGAGACTGCTGTCAAAGAATGTATAGCCTATGTTTTCTTCTAGGAGTTTTAAGCTTTTAAGTCTTACATTCAAGTCTTTAATCCATTTTGAGTTGATTTGTGTGTGTGTTGTGAGATAATGGCATAGTTTTATTTATTTTTTTGCATGTAGCTGTACAGTTTTCCCAACATCATTTATTGAAGAGACTATCCTTTATCCATTGTATGTGCTTTTCTGCTTTGTCATAAACTACTTGTGTGTATGTGTGTGTGTGTGTGGGGGGGTTATTTCTGGGATCTTAATTCTGTTCCATTGATCTATGTGTCTGTTTTTCTGCTAATAGCATGCTGTTTTGATTACTATAGCTTTGCAAAATAGTTTGAAATCAGGGAGCATGATACCTCCAGGTTTGTTCTTTTTTCTCAGGATTGCTTTGGCTACTTGGGGTCTTTTGTGGTTCCACATACATTTCAGAGTTTTTTGTTATATTTATGTGAAAAATGTCCTTGGGATTTTGATAGGGATTGCATTGAATCTCCAGATTGCATTAGGTAATATTTAGGACATTCTAACAATGTTAATTCTTCCAGTCCATGAGCATGGAATATCTTTCCATTTATTTGTGTCTTCAATTTCTTTCAATAACATCTTACAGTTTTCACTGTATAGGTCTTTCCCTTCCTTGATTAAATTTATTTCTAGATATTTTATTATTTTTGTTATGATTGTAAATAGAATTGTTTTCTTAATTTCTCTTTATGTTAGCTCATTGTTAGCATATAGAAACACAACAGATTTTTATATGTTGATTTTGTAACTTGCAACTTTACTATTTTATTATTTCTAATAATTTTTTTGGTGGAGTCTTTTGGGTCTTCTGTATATAAAATCATGTCATCCAAATATAGTGACAGTTTTATTTCTTCCTTTCCAATTTGAGTGTCTTTCATTTCTTCTTCTTTCCTAATTGCTCTGGCTAGGACTTCCATGTTGAATAAAAGTGGCAAGAGTGGGCATCTTTGTCTTGCTCCTGATTTTTGAAGGATAGCTTTCAGTTTTTCACCACTGAGTATGATTTTAGCTGTGTGCTTGTCATACATGGCCTTTACTATGTTGAATTGCATTCCTTCTATACCCACTTTATTGAGAGTTTTTATCAAAAGTGGGTGTTGAGTCTTGTCAATGCTTTTTTTGCATCTATTGAGATGATCATATGGTTTTTATCCTTCATTTTGTTTAGGTGGTATATCACATTGATTGATTTGCAGGTGTGAATTATTCTTTCATTTCTGGAATAAGATTATGTGGTTTTTGAGACTTCCGGGTAAGATGGCGGAAGAGTAAGACGCGGAGATCACCTTCCTCCCCACAGATACACCAGAAATACAGCTACACGTGGAACAACTCCTACAGAACACCTACTGAACGCTGGCAGAAGACCCCAGACCTCCCAAAAGACAAGAAACTCCCCACATACCTGGGTAGGGCAAAGCAGAGAGATTCCCGCACAGAAGAGCGGTGCCGAGCGGCACTCACCAGCCCGAGAGGCTTGTCTGCTCGCCCGCCGGGGTGGGCGGCGCTGGAGCTGAGGCTCGGGCTTCGGTCAGAGCGCAGGGAGAGGACTGGGGCTGGCGGCGAGAACTCAGCCTGAAGGGGGCTAATGTGACACAGCTAGCCGGGAGGGAGTCCGGGAAAACTCTGGAGCTGCCGAAGAGGCAGGAGACTTTTTCTTCCCTCTTGGTTTCCTGGTGCGCGAGGAGAGGGGATTAAGAGCGCCGCGTAAAGGAGCTCCAGAGACAGGCGCGAGTCGCGGCTGAAAGCGTGGAGCCCAGAGACGGGCGTGGGACGCTGGGGCTGCTGCTGCCGCCGCCAAGAAGCCTGCGTGCGAGCGCAGGTCACTGTCCACACCGCCCTTACGGGAGCCTGTGCAGCCTGCCACTGCCGGGGTCCCGGGAACTAGGGGCGGCTTCCCTGGGAGAACGCACGGCGCGCCTCAGGCTGGTGCAACGTCACGCCGACCTCTGCCGCTGCAGGCTCGCCCCACACTCCGTGCCCCTCCCTCCCGCCCGGCCTGAGTGAGCCAGAGTCCCCGAAGAGGCTGCTTCTTTAACCCTGTCCTGTCTGAGCGAAGAACAGACGCCCTCCGGCGACCTACGCGCAGAGGCGGGGCCAAATCCAAAGCTGAGACCCAGGAGCTGTGAGAACAAAGAGAAAGGGAAACCTCTCCCAGCAGCCTCAGAAGCAGCGGATTAAAGCTCCACAATCAACTTCATGTACCCTGCATCTGTGGAATACATGAACAGACAACAAATCATCCCAAATTGAGGAGCCAGGAGTCAGTGCTGTGCCTCTGAGGTGGGAGAGCGAACTTCAGGACACTGGTCCACAAGAGACCTCCCAGCTCCACATAATATCAAACGGCGAAAATCTTCCAGAGATCTCCATCTCAACACCAGCACCCAGCTTCACTCAACGACCAGCAAGCTACAGTGCTGGACACCCTATGCCAAACAACTAGCAAGACAGGAACACAACGCCACCCATTAGCAGAGAGGCTGCCTCAAATCATAAAAAGTCCGCAAACACCCCAAAACACACCACCAGACATGGACCTGCCCACCAGAAAGACAAGATCCAGCCTCATCCACCAGAACACAGGCAGTAGTCCCCTCCACCAAGAAGCCTACACAACCCACTAAACCAACCTTAGCCACTGGGGACAGACACCAAAAACAACGGGAACTACAAACCTGCAGCCTGCAAAAAGGAGACCCCAAACA
Organism: Mesoplodon densirostris; assembly: GCF_025265405.1. Lineage (NCBI taxonomy): Eukaryota > Metazoa > Chordata > Mammalia > Artiodactyla > Ziphiidae > Mesoplodon > Mesoplodon densirostris. The sequence continues at coordinate 129,024,705 of NC_082662.1, read as the reverse complement.
CAGTAACATAAGCAAAATGAGAAGACAGAAAAACACACAGCAAGTGAAGGAGCAAGATAAAAACCCACCAGACCTAACAAATGAAGAGGTAATAGGCAGTCTATCTGAAAAAGAATTCAGAATAATGATGGTAAAGATGATCCAAAATCTTGGAAATAGAATAGACAAAATGCAAGAAACAGTTAACAAGGACCTAGAAGAACTAAAGACGAATCAAGCATCGATTAAAAGCACAATAAATGAAATAAAAATTACTCTAGATGGGATCAATAGCAGAATAACTGAGGCAGAAGAACGGATAAGTGAGGTGGAAGATAAAATAGTGGAAATAACTGCTGCACAGCAAAATAAAGAAAAAAGAATGAAAAGAACAGAGGACAGTCTCAGAGACCTCTGGGACAACATTAAACACACCAACATTCGAATTATAGGGGTTCCAGAAGAAGAAGAGAAAAAGAAAGGGACTGAGAAAATATTTGAAGAGATTATAGTTGAAAACTTCCCTAATATGGGAAAGGAAATAGTTAATCAAGTCCAGGAGGCACAGAGAGTCCCATACAGAATAAATCCAAGGAGAAATACACCAAGACACATATTAATCAAACTGTCAAAAATTAAACACAAAGAAATCATATTAAAAGCAGCAAGGCAAAAACAACAAATAACACACAAGGGAATCCCCATCAGGATAACAGCTGATCTCTCAGCAGAAACTCTACAAGCCAGAAGGGAGTGGCAGGACATACTTAAAGTGATGAAGGAGAAAAACCTGCAACCAAGATTACTCTACCCAGCAAGGATCTCATTCAGATTTGATGGAGAAATTAAAACCTTTACAGACAAGCAAAAGCTGAGAGAGTTCAGCACCACCAAACCAGCTTTACAACAAATGCTAAAGGAACTTCTCTAGGCAAGAAACACAACAGAAGGAAACGAACTACAATAACGAACCCAAAACAATTAAGAAAATGGGAATAGGAACATACATATCAATAATTACCTTAAATGTAAATGGACTAAATGCTCCCACCAAAAGACACAGACTGGCTGAATGGATACAAAAACAAGACCCATATATATGCTGTCTACAAGAGACCCACTTCAGACCTAGAGACACATACAGACTGAAAGTAAGGGGATGGAAAAAGATATTCCATGCAAATGGAAACCAAAAGAAAGCTGGAGTAGCAATTCTCATATCAGACAAAATAGACTTTAAAATAAAGACTACTAGAAGAGACAAAGAAGGACACTACATAATGATCAAGGGATCAATCCAAGAAGAAGATATAACAATTGTAAATATTTATGCACCAAACATAGGAGCACCTCAATACATAAGGGAAATATTAACAGCCATAAAAGGAGAAATCGACAGTAACACAATCATAGTAGGGGACTTTAATACCCCACTTTCACCAATGGACAGGTCATCCAAAATGAAAATAAATAAGGAAACACAAGCTTTAAATGATACATTAAACAAGATGGACTTAATTGATATTTATAGGACATTCCATCCAAAAACATCAGAATACACATTTTTCTCAAGTGCTCATGGAACATTCTCCAGGATAGATCATATCTTGGGTCACAAATCAAGCCTTGGTAAATTTAAGAAAATTGAAATTGTATCAAGTATCTTTTCCGACCACAATGCTATGAGACTAGATATCAATTACAGGAAAAGAGCTGTAAAACATACAAACACATGGAGGCTAAACAATACACTACTTAATAACGAAGTGATCACTGAAGAAATCAAAGAGGAAATTAAAATATACCTAGAAACAAATGACAATGGAGACACGACGACCCAAAACCTATGGGATGCAGCAAAAGCAGTTCTAAGAGGGAAGTTTATGGCAATACAATCCCACCTTAAGAAACAGGAAACATCTCGAATAAACAACCTAACCTTGAACCTAAAGCAATTAGAGAAAGAAGAACAAAAACATCCCAAAGTTAGCAGAAGGAAAGAAATCATAAAAATCAGATCAGAAATAAATGAAAAAGAAATGAAGGAAACGATAGCAAAGATCAATAAAACTAAAAGCTGGTTCTTTGAGAAGATAAACAAAATTGATAAACCATTAGCCAGACTCATCAAGAAAAAAAGGGAGAAGACTCAAATCAATAGAATTAGAAATGAAAAAGGAGAAGTAACAACTGACACTGCAGAAATACAAAAGATCATGAGAGATTACTATAAGCAACTCTATGCCAATAAAATGGACAACCTGGAAGAAATGGACAAATTCTTAGAAATGCACAACCTGCCAAGACTGAATCAGGAAGAAATAGAAAATATGAACAGACCAATCACAAGCACTGAAATTGAGACTGTGATTAAAAATCTTCCAACAAACAAAAGCCCAGGACCAGATGGCTTCACAGGGGAATTCTATCAAGCATTTAGAGAAGAGCTAACACCTATCCTTCTCAAACTCTTCCAAAATATAGCAGAGGGAGGAACACTCCCAAACTCATTCAACGAGGCCACCATCACCTTGATACCAAAACCAGACAAGGATGTCACAAAGAAAGAAAACTACAGGCCAATATCACTGATGAACATAGATGCAAAAATCCTCAAGAAAATACTAGCAAACAGAATCCAACAGCACATTAAAAGGATCATACACCATGATCAAGTGGGGTTTATTCCAGGAATGCAAGGATTCTTCAATATACGCAAATCAATCAACGTGATACACCATATTAACAAACTGAAGGAGAAAAACCATATGATCATCTCAATAGATGCAGAGAAAGCTTTCGACAAAATTCAACACCCATTTATGATAAAAACCCTGCAGAAAGTAGGCATAGAGGGAACTTTCCTCAACATAATAAAGGCCATATATGACAAACCCACAGCCAGCATCGTCCTGAATGGTGAAAAACTGAAAGCATTTCCACTAAGATCAGGAACAAGACAAGGTTGCCCACTCTCACCACTCTTATTCAACCTAGTTTTGGAAGTTTTAGCCACAGCAATCAGAGAAGAAAAGGAAATAAAAGGAATCCAAATTGGAAAAGAAGAAGTAAAGCTGTCACTGTTTGCAGATGACATGATACTATACATAGAGAATCCTAACGATGCTACCAGAAAACTACTAGAGTTAATCAATGAATTCGGCAAAGTTGCAGGATACAAAATTAATGCACAGAAATCTCTGGCATTCCTATATACTAATGATGAAAAATCTGAAAGTGAAATCAAGGAAACACTCCCATTTACCACTGCAACAAAAAGAATAAAATATCTAGGAATAAACCTACCTAAGGAGACAAAAGACCTGTATGCAGAAAATTATAAGACACTGATGAAAGAAATTAAAGATGATACAAATAGATGGAGAGATGTACCATGTTCTTGGATTGGAAGAATCAACATTGTGAAAATGACTCTACTACCCAAAGCAATCTACAGATTCAATGCAATCCCTATCAAACTACCACTGGCATTTTTCACAGAACTAGAACAAAAAATTTCACAATTTGTATGGAAACACAAAAGACCCCGAATAGCCAAAGCAATCTTGAGAACGAAAAACGGAGCTGGAGGAATCAGGCTCCCTGACTTCAGACTATACTACAAAGCTACAGTAATCAAGACAGTATGGTACTGGCACAAAAACAGAAAGATAGATCAATGGAACAGGATAGAAAGCCCAGAGATAAACCCACGGACATATGGTCACCTTATCTTTGATAAAGGAGGCAGGAATGTACAGTGGAGAAAGGACAGTCTCTTCAATAAGTGGTGCTGGGAAAACTGGACAGGGACATGTAAAAGTATGAGATTAGATCACTCCCTAACACCATACACAAAAATTAGCTCAAAATGGATTAAAGACCTAAATGTAAGGCCAGACACTATCAAACTCCTAGAGGAAAACATAGGCAGAACACTCTATGACATAAATCACAGCAAGATCCTTTTTGACCCACCTCCTAGAGAAATGGAAATAAAGACAAAAATAAACACATGGGACGTAATGAAACTTCAAAGCTTTTGCACAGCAAAGGAAACCATAAACAAGACGAAAAGACAACCCTCAGAATGGGAGAAAATATTTGCAAATGAAGCAACTGACAAAGGATTAATCTCCAAAATTTATAAGCAGCTCATGCAGCTCAATAGCAAAAAAACAAACAACCCAATCCAAAAATGGGCAGAAGACCTAAATAGACATTTCTCCACAGAAGATATACAGACTGCCAACAAACACATGAAATGATGCTCAACATCTTTACTCATTAGAGAAATGCAAATCAAAACTACAATGAGATATCATCTCACACCAGTCAGAATGGCCATCATCAAAAAATCTAGAAACAATAAATGCTGGAGAGGGTATGGAAAAAAGGGAACACTCTTGCACTGCTGGTGGGAATGCGAATTGGTACAGCCACTATGGAGAACGGTATGGAGGTTCCTTAAAAAACTACAGATAGAACTACCATATGACCCAGCAATCCCACTACTGGGCATATACCCTGAGAAAACCATAATTCAAAAAGAGTCATGTACCAAAATGTTCATTGCAGCTCTATTTACAATAGCCAGGACATGGAAGCAACCTAAGTGTCCATCAACAGATGAATGGATAAAGAAGATGTGGCACATATATACAATGGAATATTACTCAGCCATAAAAAGAAATGAAATTGAGCTATTTGTAATGAGGTGGATGGACCTAGAGTCTGTCATACAGAGTGAAGTAAGTCAGAAAGAGAAAGACAAATACTGTATGCTGACACATATATATGGAATTTAAGAAAAAAATGTCATCAAGAACATAGGGGTAAGACAGGAATAAAGACACAGACCTACTAGAGCATGGACTTGAGGATATGGGGAGGGGGAAGGGTAAGCTGTGACAAAGTGAAAGAGCGGCATGGACATATATACACTACCAAACGTAAGGTAGATAGCTAGTGGGAAGCAGCCGCATAGCACAGGGAGATCAGCTCGGTTCTTTGTGACCGCCTGGAGGGGTGGGATAGGGAGGGTGGGAGGGAGACGCAAAAGGGAGGGGATATGGGAACATATGTATATGTATAACTGATTTAATTTGTAAAATAAAATTTAAAAAAAAAAAAAAAAAGATTATGTGGCTTTTAATCCTATCTCCTCTACAAAACTTGCTCAGTTTCCTTAACTACTAGGTATGTTTTATTATCAATAGAATGGGGACAACAACAATTAACTTACATATCTGCATGAGGTACTGTTAGAACCAAATGAAATCTTATAAGTGAGAGGACTTTGAAAAGTACAAAGAATTTCATGCCTTTTAGGATTAAACCACCTGTTTCTATTCTCCCTAAGCTCCCTGAAACATCACATCTGACACTGCTTCTTACTCTACACATCTTTAGTCCCCTACCCATTAATTCTTTTGGAGCTGCCATCATGTACTCTAATATAGTTTATAGTATAAAGTATTATGCTGGAAATGCATAATCATGAAACACAGTCCCAATTTACATTGCTTGAAATATATGTCTCTATCAGAAAAATTATTATGTTTTCTTCGCCATATAGAAATTATTTGGCTGACAGTAAAACACCATTCTCCACCATGAAATATGGGAAACATAAACACACACAATACATACATACACCTTACACACAGAAATTTCTTAGTGAATCAGAAAAATCAGTATTTCAATTAAGAAATCAGATAATTGGTCTCTGGGCAACCGAATTCAACTGTGTAAAGAAACAATTCAGCAATCAGGAAGAAATTCATAATGACTTGCCTTAGTTCTGTCATTAAACCAAGCTCAAGGCACACTCATCTGCAAATTTACTTATTCAACCAACATTTAACTTGGTGCCCATTTTGAGCACAATGTTTTCTTGTTTAACTTTCACACAGCCTTGTTGTGTGACATAATTGTCATTTTCCCCATTTTACAGATGAGACCACTAAGGCTTTGAGAAGATAAATGACTCACCCAGGTATCCTGCTAGTTAGTATACTACTAGTTAATGGTAGCACCGAGACTCAATCTCAGGCACTCAAAACCCAACTCCAGTGTTTGACCCTCTCTACAGTCTAGACGACACATGTACTGCTTCTAACTGCTGCTGGTGGGGGAAGGTTATGGCAGAAAAGCACTTGAAAAATGAATTTCAAAACAAAAGAAGAATCCAGACCAGAGGAAAGCTAAGATAAAAAAGTTAGTCTTTGAAAAACATCATTGTATATTTTTCCTCCAATGTGCAGGGGTAACTGTAAGAATCTGAAAAGGAATCCAGCATACTTATTCAGCTATAAAGAAAATGTAATTTAATTCATATTTCCTGTACTCTCCTTTCCAAGTGAGTGGACACAGGGAGTAGCTTAGTGAAGCCATACAATAAAGTTTGGTTAGAAGTTGTAAGTGGGTATTGACACAGCCTTTCAGGACAGAGGAATTTGCCAACACAGCCCTGCACCTCCTGGCCTGACCTCACACCTTCTTCAAACATCCGGACTGAGAAGCTCACAGGCCCAGAGCCAAATCCAGAAGTAAAGTTCAACTTCCATAACCCTGCTGACCTTGCCCAGTTGCCTCTTCATCCCTCTGCCCAGGACCAGGGCCTTCCAATTCAATGTGATTGCAGAAAGGACTGGAAGTTCATTCGAACAGAAGCTTCAGTGACTTATTAAGTCTTAAAACATGAGGCCTCAGCAAACCTCCTTTCTCAATCTCTGAAGAATCAGAATCTTAAGAGAAATGTCCTGCTTGACCAATGAAAGGGGGAGAAATTGCTCAGGCTGGCTAAATTCTGAGAAAAGCCTGAGGACACTCTTGTGAAGCAACTGCTCTTGACAGGAATCCATAAACCAGCCATGTCTGAGATGCCCATTCAGGGAAGCAATTCCAGGATTACACAACTCCTAACATCTGTCTAAATCTGCCTGTATAGTTCCCTCCCTTGATCCTTCAGGAAAACAGAACAGCAGTTCCCTTCCCGCCTCTCTCTCCTCTCCTCACTCTCTCTCATTCTCCTTTTCTCCCTCCCCTTCTCTCCTCCCCTTCCTTCTCCCCTTTTCTCCCTTCCTTTCTCCTCTTTTCTCTCTCTCTGTTCTACACACATATAAAACCACAGATACCAAAACTGTTTCAAGACCGTCAGTCTGTCCTTCTCCCGGTCCAGGACAATTAATTGAATTTATCCAAAGAAGAAATTACTTTCTTCACTCCTAAATTACACACATGGATATTTTAACCCCTACATGCCCTCAAAGACATCATCACTACTCTGGGCTGCCACAGTCTTAGAAGGCTAAGTCAAAGTGCTCTTTGAAAGTTTGCCATTAAGTTCTTGTTTTTGACCCACCTTTATCACTAGTACTTAAAAAGGAAATGAAAAGTACAGATAACTCCAAAGGCCCAAGAGGCTGATAACTTAATTTTGCAGCAGTGTGTTGGCCTGGGGACTAAATTTCTGAATTTATTGCCCCTGTCATTTAAAAGGACACATCTTTCGATGAGATGTGTTATTAGTTATATCACCTGAGATAATCACATGAGAGAAGTTAGTCCTAAGTATTTGTGTCACTTATGTGACAAACATTTCTGGATAATGGATATGATATGCTCGGTTTTCCTTCCCACCCTCTCTCATTCTATTCCAGCATAAAAGAGGGTCATGTCCAACACATCCACAGATGAGCACTTATGTTGAATGTGTTTTAAAGTTGCTTTCAGTCGCTTTTATTGGCACATAAGAGCCATTTTGAAAGTAGTTGCTTTCCCCTCTCCTCCCAACTCAAAGACATCAACTTTCAAGATGAGGTTTTAACCAGAACAATATACCACAGCTCCTTAGATCCTGTTTCTTTAAGCCCTCCTGCTACCCACGCCTCCCACCTTGCTTGGCTGACCCTTTCATTTATTTAGCAAGTTGTTCTAAGGAGCATTTTATGGGTACCTGCCATGTGGTAGACCATGGACAGTCCCTGGGCCATGAAGATGAATCATCTCTGCCCACCAGAAGCCCATAGTCTAGCTGGGAATGGACTGAAACTGCCAAACTGACACACCATCATGTGAAAGAGGAAGGTGCCAAGGGATGCCACGGGAACACACTGAAGGAGAAATCAATTCAGCACGGGTAAGTCAAGAAAGTCCCTTCAGAGAAGATGGTTTTAACTGTGGGACTGAGGAAAGCATAGATATTTACCAGGTAGAAATACAGAAAGGGGAGAGGGAATCAGTACTGACTGACAACTATAAGTATCAGGTGCTAAGTATTCTCACCCCCTCAATTCCAGCACTCGACCAAGCTCCAGGTGCTCCCCACCAAGGGTCTACACTTGTCTTAGTCTCTGTACATTGAGAATCACAGACTGCCTTTTCAGGAAGCCCCTTATTTAAGCAGGAAACGCCTGCCTCACCTGCAAGGCCACCAGCATAGTTGGTTTTAGTTCTTCCCCCTTCTACCCCAAAATAAAACAAACCCTTTGTGAAAGCATCCTGTTCTTCACTTTAAAGTTTCCCTTGCTGAAAGAAAAGCACCGAAACATCAACGATTTGTAGGAAACAATAGAAACATCATCTCAGCCAGTGATACATATGAGCCATTACTAACTCTCATAGCGGTAATCATACTAGCTCAGGCAGAAATAAATAAAACTTAAATGTAATGAATGTGATCCTCTGTTTTTGTTCAGAATCATTAGTACATGTTCAGTAGCCAACTAATATCATATAGGAGACCACCCATGGCCAGAGAGTCATGTTCTAAGACAGCAGTTCTCAACACTGACTCCACTCCACCTGGGGAGCTCTTTATGAAAGAACTGATGCTACAGAGCAATGGAAACAAGGGTCTTGAGTTGAGAGAGCTGGTCCTCAGGCAAGTGGGGAGCCACTTGTCCCAGAGAATGCTGGCCCAGCAGTAAGAAGACCAGAGACCCGCTGCCTGTGGATTGACAGTGAATAAATTGTTCCTCTCTGCTGCTTAACACTGGTTTCCTGATCTGTAAAATGGGAAGAAACCTTATGGTTTACGAGATTATAGTCTTGGGTTGTGGGAGATAGTTTGGGTACAGATGCTTTAAAACTGTCAAGAATAATTCAGAGAAAAAGGAAGGCCATTCATCAGTAGCAACCCTTTTAATTTGTTTATTGGGTTTGGGGGACATGAATTGTTATGTTGCTATTTCTAGTAGTTGTTTACTTCAAACATCTTGAAGGAAATGGTCCATCAATAAAAAATTATCAGTGCAGAAGAACACATTTGTGGGGGGAGTTACTGACTTCAATTTTCATCTCTTAGCTTTGAGGTACAGGAAGAGACGCTAACCAGGCAGTTGGACAGGCAGATTGCAGCTTGAGAGAGATTAGGGCTAAAAATATACGTTGGGTCAATATCTGTGTGGAACTTGGGTTAAGACTGTTCTTTGTAACCCACAAGTCTGCTGCCTAATTGTCTTCTAAACCTGCCTTGAGTAATTAAGAAAAATGACTCAAGTTTCCATCTCATATACCGTGGAAAATTCAGGGAGCTCACTCAGATTTCTGTAGATTCCCAAGAAATAAGGGATGAAGGGATGCAGATTACATCCTTCTTACACCTTTTCCTTCCACTGAATTTTCTATGACCCACGTATTTGGCCCCTTCTGACTCCCCAAACACCACTTCCTTCCACTTAATTTTCTATGACCCATGTATTTGGCCCCTTCTGACTCCCCAAACACCACTAACACAATGTTCCATACTTTTATTACATGTGGCAGTAATGAAAGAAAGTCAAGACCAGAAACAACTTCACCTTGAAAGTTGTACATTCCACCCCACCCCCATCACAGGAAATTTTTCCCTGGATGGATTGTTCTTCAACCCTTGCCTGGTTTCCTATTGCTAGCTCATTCTTCCACCTCCGTCTATAGACTCTCTTCAGAGCTCTGCAATTCTTTGCATATCCTACTGTCTTTTTCACTCCTTTCTGGATTGCCCACCAAATCTCAAAATTCTTCTTTCTTTACTATGCAGATGAATTCAATTCCAACTTGTACATAATGTTGTCCAAATAGGCTATGTCAAAGGGAGCTTCACCATTCCTCTCATAAAAGTTTCTTCAAGCTCCATCAAGGCATATGCTTAAACACTGGAAAAACCTGCTGTGCTATTTATATAGATGACAAAAGCAGCAGCAGCTATCTTTGAAAAGACATGTTCTCTTCCTACTACACAGAGGAAGAAGAGAAGGCTGGCATTATTAACAATTATGTTAGCCATATTTTTAAAGCACATTCCATGTGATGAGCTAAGAATTGTGATCAGTGGCTTATATGCATACCACTATTTGATCCTTACAACAAATTTATTTTACAGACAAGGAAGCTAAAGCTCAGAGAGACTAGGCATCTCATCCAAGGTGAGATAGTTGTTAACCAGAGATGCAGATCCTGCCATGTCATTCTCCTGTGGCTATACCTGTGCTAGTAACGTTTAGCAGGTGGCTCTACTGAGAAAAAATCTCTGCCTTGTGCAGCTTACAAATTTCCATGGTGAAAATACTCCCACCAAGGCTGACTTCAATCTAATGTGAATCTAATCACTGCACACAGAATTGGGAAGATATGGACAGAAGCACACCATTATATAGTAATTCCATCAATGGACCAATAATCCCAAGAGCATAGATAACAGTAGCAAAAGGTAGTAATTACAAAGTGATGTTTTACATATTTATTACCTGCTTTTAACACGTTATTTAATTGTAAGTTTAAATAATTTAAGTTTTAATAATGGCTGTATTTAATAACCAGCTTGCAAAAATTCTTGAAAATTTAAGTTAGCTCCAGCAAGCCAGTATGAGCCCACACACAACTGTTCTTGAGTATACCTTAAATATAATCCATACTTAAAGAAATTAGAGAAGGAAATAAATCAAGATGGAAGGAAAATCAGAAATGTGTTCCACAATGAAAGTTAAAAAATTCAAGATTCTGGGACTTCTTGAAGTTCTGGAGATTAGGGAAGGCAAACATTTGCTGTTAAATAACATGATAAGGTTTGGAGTTCAGACACATTTTTCATAAGTCTCAGAATTTTGTTCAATAGATAAAATGATTAGGGGAAACCATGTGGTTGTTTGCTTATTGATCATTGTGAAGTTATAAACAAAATATGAGCCTGATGACTTCTTAAAAAAGAAAGAAAACATGAAATAATGAATGTTATTACTCTGGATTTAGGAAATGTTTGGCTTGGTTTTGGGAAATAGAAAGATATCAAGTCAACTCCAGATATCTTTTAATTCATTATCAATTTTAAAATATTTTCATATTGGAACATTCATACAAGGGTTTCACAGCAGCTAAAGACAATAATTCTCCAAAACTATTCACATCAGTCCCCTTAGGTGTGGGGAATAGGAACAAGGTGCCACATCTGCAACTCCTGTCCTGTCTCGTAGAATAAGGACAGGCTCAGAGATATGAGCCCTGGGTTCCAGCCTCTGCTGTTTCACTTATTGGCTTTTTAACTTTAAGACAGGTAAGTTGACTTCTTCCTGCCTCAGTTTACATGCTCCCAAAATATTGATAATCATATCTGCCTTATCTGGCTATTTATTTGTATATAGTGATTACAATGGAAATAGAAACCAAAGCTCCTGGAATCCAGTTCACATTGAGAAATACTGGCTGAGCAGAGACTTTTTGCCAGACACTGGGGCTACAATAATAAGCAAACAGGCAAGGTCCCTGCCCATGAGGAACATTCAGTCTACTGGTAAAGCAAAGGGTGGTTAGAGAAGCAAAAATCTGTAAAATATATGCAATTCTGTTGCCATTTCTTATTCAAGAACATTCATTGCAAAGTTGAGAATTTTTAAAAAATCTATGAACATGCAGAACTTGCAGAATTTTCTACACCGCCTCTGAAATCTATTCAGTGCTACACCTTCAGGCTGGATGAACTGTGTTTATTTAATTAAAAGGACAGAGTTACACTGAGATAATGATTTTCATAATTAAGAAAACTTATAATCAGTATCAGCTCCAAATCCAAGACAACTTCTACTTCCTGACAATGTTGTCTTTTTTTTTTTTTTTTGGTTTTAAGATACTAAATAGTTTCATTACAAACAGAAAGCATCTAGAAGATAATTATATGGTGAAAAAAAGTCAAGGTAAATGCCTAAAAGCCTTTCCATCCTCTCTTGCAAGGCTGATGTTGGTGATAAGGTAAGTTTTAAGTTTGATGCTTGGTATCTAACCTTGAATGTCTTGTTTTTCACACAGCAATAAGTTCTGGCTATTGTACACTCTGTCCAAAAATCTAAAAGTATATCTTGACTTAATGGCCTGTGTAACCTAATTTAAAATGGGAAAGTGAACTTCAGGTTTTCTCTCTTCAGCTTACTGTGAAGTAAGTATTAGCCTATTATTGTCTTCTTTTTTTTTTTTTTTTTTTTTTTTGCGGTATGCGGGCCTCTCACTGTTGTGGCCTCCCCCGTTGCAGAGCACAGGCTCCGGACGCGCAGGCCCAGCGGCCATGGCTCACGGGCCCAGCCGCTCCGCGGCATATGGGATCCTCCCAGACCGGGGCACGAACCCGTATCCCCTGCATCGGCAGGCGGACTCTCAACCACTTGCGCCACCAGGGAGGCCCTGTCTTCTTGTTATCATTTATCATTTACGTTTTCCAGCAGGCAGAACCTGCCACATCATGATGTTTGGTTCAAAGGTAGCTGGGTACACCTGCTCAGAGAGACAAAAGGGAACACAGTAGAACGTGGATGGAGAGATTGTAGGCTTGAAAAGGAACAGAAATTTACATTTTAAACTAAGTTCTATGTCTCACTGATGACTCAGTGTGACCTTGAACATGTAACCTAACATATCTGATGTTTAGTTAGTTGCCTCATCTGTAAAATGGGACCACCGACTGCAGTAGGCAGCTCCTGAAAAGTCTGTCTTCTCTGTAAACACAGTGATATGGGTTCCTGTGGGCCATGTCTGTACCAAATAATCTTCCCACCTCTGCCTCACCCAACTTAACCCAAAGTGACACCTGGCTCAATATAGGCAGCTCAATTCTCTTCCTTGAAAATTGATGTTTGCACAGAGACACAGAAACCTGGAAGTCTCTGGTAATTATAATAATAATAATAATATTAAAAATAATAATAAAGCAAACACAGATAGAGTTTTCTGCCTGACACTCTTCTAAGCTCTCAGAACCAGTCTGTGTAAATGTACTGTTACTATTATCACCTCCATTTAACAGATGAGGAAACTGAGACCCAGAGAGGCAATGCTATGGGGAGAAGATGCAAAAAGTCCTGCTTCTCAGGACTTTATCATCTTATCTCAACTATCCAGGTCATCTAGCCCCCGAATATAGATACAATACTACTACTACTAATAGTTATTGAAAGATTGTCCTGTGCCTGGCACTGTGTCATGGGTTTTGCTTACATTATTTCCATATTATCTTGGGGAAGTACCTATGAGGCAAATACTTTCATTGTCTTTATTATACCTGTGGAAGAATGCAGTTCTGGCTCCTTTCACCCTTCCCCTTTCCTCCCCTTCCTCACCTCTGAGTAGAAGGAAGGTCTGACTTGGTGTAAATAGCCAGAACTTCTGGGCATGTTATTGGCTGAGGATCTGGCTAACATCAGCAGGAGAAAAGCTGGCTTGTCTTGCAGATGCTACAATTTACAGAATGTGAAAGCCCTACAGCCATTCATACATAGGGCGTCTGAAGCTAGAAACACTGCTCATGGAGACTGGAAGCAACCACCAGAGGGAGGTGGGACACTAAAATGGATGAAGCGGATGGAGGAGAAGAGATGGGGGTGGGGGGAGGTTTCAAGGAGAGAAGGGGCTCCCCAACACTGCCCAAGTCCAGCCCGGGGACTCGATGAGGAAAGAAGAGACATTGGATGCTGGAGTACCCACCATCGGCCAAAGCCAAGATGGTTTCCAAGCTGATCATGAATGGGCAAAACCTACGAGATGCTGTGGGCAGTGCTGTGGGTTTCCATATAAATGAGGACACCTCAGCTGAGAGAAGTGAAGTAATTTGCTCAAAGTTACAGAGCAGGAGTGGCAGAGGCAGAACTGGAACCCCAGCTGTCTGGTTCTGGGGTACATGCTCTTAGCCCACTACTCCATTTGCGACTTCCCTGGCTATATAGAATTACTGATTCTTCTAGGTTTTATACCTTGGAGCTTTTCTTGGACTGCGTTTGTTCACATCCACCCCCAAAACCTCTTTCAAATCTGTCTCAGCCTTCAAAGCCAGGCACAAATGCCATTTCTTTCCATGCTAAGCTTTTCCTAGCCCCACAAGCCTCAGTACTCTCTCTCTTTCTGATCCCCCAGAGCACTTTTTCCTATCTAACCATACAAAATGGATTCTGCTTGGCACAAGAGCTGGGTAGGCATGTCCAATCTCTTCTACTAACTGAGGTCCTCAAGGCCAGAGGTATTTTATACGTCACCTGCTTTCCCCCACTCCACCCAAAACACACCACCACCACCACCAGGATATTGCCTTGCAGTAGCAGCACTGAAGTAATATGTATTATGAATAAGTTCTGGGGATCTAATGTACAGCATGATGACTATAGGTACTAATACCATATTGTGTACTTGAAATTTGCTAAAGAGAGTAGATGGTAAATGTGCTCACCACAAACAAGCCTTACATAAAGTGATGACTCTGTTAATTACCTTGGCTTGTGGTAACCATTTCACAGTGTACACATGTATCAAATCATCATGTTGTATACCTGAAATGCAAATTTATTTATTTTATTTATTGAAGTCAATTATACCTCAATAAAGTTGGGGAGAAAAAAGAAATAAGTATTGAAGGAGGCAGACATTCAAAGGATTCAAACAACCACAAACACAACACAACCTCAGAGAAATATGTCAGTAGTGAGTATTTGCTCTAGCTCCACCCCTCAGGCTGAAAGGCCAGCTTGAGTCTTTGAGTCAATCAGTTTGGGAAAGCTTCTTCCAAAGATGGGGATATGGCATCGTATGAATAAGTCATCTGCTGACTCTCTGTATAGGAAGAGTTAATTTGTTATCTAATTTAAATGCACAAAAAAGAAATCAGAAAGAAAACAGGATTTGTGTTCCCCGAGTAGAATCAATGGAATTTACCACATTTACTCTGGTGCCAATTTGGTGCAGGAAATACTTTGAGAACTTCGCATGCCTCCCAGCTCAGGGCCTGAGGTCAGCAAGGCCCAGGGCACCATCTTGTCCACCTGGTCAGGGGTCGCCACTGTGGGATGTTACTGCAGCTTTTCAATGTGCCACACTCTGAGCATCGGCCCCCAGAGCAATCTACCTAGTTTTGGGGGTAAAATATCTCACAAAAGGAGTGTGGAGGAAGAGAGGACAGTATAAGTGAAGACCACACCATAACTCCTTAACTTAAACCACCACAAATTCTTGTCAATGGGCTGCCAGGATCGTGCCTCAGAGAATCTGTTCCACAAGCCTGAGTGACAACCAGCTGGGGAGCAACCTCAGCTTCAGTTTGCACCTTTACACGTGCTGCCCTTCAATTCACATACCCATTTGTGGGGGGGTAATTGCAAAATTGCAAAGCAAGAGAGAAATGAAGAAGTGGTGTGAGCCTTCTCCCTGGCGGCCAGGTCTGGGTTTTTACAAGGGCAGCAATATCCAGGAGAAAGTCAAGATGGTTGATTGGGTTCATCCTTCTTGCTCTGCAAGTCTCCCTAGCCCGCAGACTAAACAGGGAATATCTGCTGTCGCTGGGGTTGTTATTTTCTGAGAGTTTAATGAAACATCTGTGCTCAAGGCTCTTCAGATGGATTGTATTATTTCATTTTCTTCCCATTTATTTTGTACCTGGTGCAGGCAGGTTTACTGCAGAGATTAAACTCTCATGTTTAGAGATTTCAGGAAGTAATCTGCCCTCTTCAACTCACATGATTGTTAGTCTATGGCTAATCCACAGGTTCCAAATAAAACAACTCTCTATCTCATGTCTCTTTTGAGCTCTATTAAAAAAAATAATAAATCACCTCAGAGCCCAGTATCATGACCTCCACTTCTTTGAAAGAGCACTTTTCATAGCCCACTCTCAGCATCACCAAGAAATCACCTCTCCAGCCTAGAATTAGCTACAGGCAGCCTCATTTTATTATGCTTCACTTTATTGCACTTTGCGGATAGATACTGTGTTTTTTACAAATTGAAGTTTTGTGGCAACCCTGCATCCAGCAAGCCTATTGCCACCATTGTTACAACAGCATTTGCTCACTTCAGATTTTTGTGTCACATTTTGGTAATTCTAGCAATATTTCAAGTTTTTTCATTATCATTATATTTGTTATGGTGATCTGTGATCACTGATCTTTGCTGCTACTATTGTAATTGTTCTCAACACCACAAACCTCACCCATATAAAATGATGAACTTCATCAATATATGTTGTATGTGTTCTGACTGCTCCGATGACTGGCTGTTCCCATATCTCTCCCTCTCCTTGGGCCTCCCTATCCCCTGAGACACAACAGTATGGGAATTAAGCCACTTAACAACCCTATAATAGCCTCCAAGCAAAAGGAAGAGTCACATGTCTCTCAGTTTAAATCAAAAGCTAGAAATGATTATGCTTAGCAAGGAAGGCGTGTAGAAAACCGAGATAGGCTGAAAGCTAGGCCTTGTGTGCCAAGCAGTTAGTCAAGTTGTGAATGCAAAGGAAAAGTTCTTGAAAGAAATTAAAAGTGCTACTTCAGTGAACACATAAATGCTAAGAAAGCAAAACAGCCTTATTCTGGTACAGAGTAAGTTTTAGTGCTCTGAATAGAAGATTAAACCAACCACAACATTACCTTAAGACAAAGCCTAATCCAGAGCAGGGTCTCTTCAATTCTATGAAGGCTGAGAGAGGTGAGGAAGCTGAAGAAGAAAAGTTTGTAGCTAAGAATTGATTCATGAAGTTTAAGGAAAGAAGCTGTCTCCATAACAGCAATTGCTGTTGCCGAAGCTATAGCAAGTTATCCAGAAGACCTAGCTAAGACAATTATAATGGAGGTGACTACACTAACAACAGATTTTCAATGTAGATTAAACAGCCTTCTCTTGGAAGAAGATGCCCTATAGGATTTTCATAGCTAGAGAGGAGAAGTCAATGCCTTGGTGTCAAAGTTTCAAAGGGCAGGATGACTCTCTTGTTAGGGGCTAATGCAGCTGGTGACTTTAAGTTGAAGCCAATGCTTACTTACCATTCTGAAAATCCTAGGGCCCAGAATTATGCTAAATCTACTCTGCCTGTGCTCTGTCAGTGGAAAAATAAAGCCTGGATGACAGCACATCTGTTTACAGAAGGTTTAGTGAATATTTTAAGCCCACTGTTTGAGAACTACTGCTGAGAAAATAAGACTCTTTTCAAAATATTTCTGCTCATTGACAATGCACCTGGCCATGCAAGAGCTCTGATGGAGATGTACAAGATTAATGTTGTTTTCATGCCTGCTAACAACAACATCCATTCTGCAGCCCATGGATCAAGGAGTCATTTTGACTTTCAAGTCTTATTATTGAATAAATACATTTCATAAGGCTACAGCTACCACAGTGATTCCTCTGCTGGACCTGAGAAAAGTCATTTGAAAGCCTTCTGGAAAAGACTCACCATTCTAGATGCCATTAAGAACATTCGAGAGTCATGGGAAGAGTCAAAATATCAACACTAACAAGAGTTTGGAAGAAGTTGATTCCAGACCTCATGGATGACTTTGAGGGGTTCAAGACTTCAGTGGGAGAAGTAATTGCAGATGTGGTGGAAAGAGCAAGAGAAATAGAATTAGAAGTGGAGCCTGAAGATGTGGTTGAATTGCTGCAATCTCATGATAACACTTGAATGAATGAGAAGTTGCTTTTTATGAATGGGCAAAGAAAGTGGTTTCTTGAGACAGAATGTACTCCTGGTAAAGGTGCTGTGAAGACTGTTGACATGACAACAAAGGATCTAGAATATTATATGAACTCAGTTGATAAAGCAGCAGCAGGGTTTGAGAGGATTGACTCCAATTTTGAATGAAGTCCTGCTTTGGGTAAAATGCTATCAAAGAGCACTGTGTGCTACAGAGAAGTCATTTGTGAAGGGAAGAGTCAATAGGTGTGGGAAACTTCACTGTTGTCCTATTTTAAGAAATGACCACAGCCACTCCAACTTTCAGCAGCTACCACCGTGATTATTCAGCAGCTGTCAACACTGAGGCAAGACCCTGCATCCTCAATGAGATTATGACTCATTGAATGCTCAGATGATTGCATCTGAGCAACAAAACATTTTTTAATTAAGGTATGTACATTTTTTAGACATAATGCTATTGCATACTTAATAGACTACAGTATAGTATAAACATAATTTTTATATGTACCAGGAAACAAACAAATTAATGTGACTTGCTTTATTGTGATATTAGCTTTATTGCAGTGGTCTGGAACTGAACCCACAATATCTCCAAGGTATGCCTGTACTTAGGGGATATTCCTATATTTGCAACAGTTCCGAGTAATGTGTCTAGTCCTCTTCTAAGGAGAAAGAAAGCAAACCCAGGTGCAGTTATGGTATATGGTCCAAGTCAACCACAAGAAGTGCTAAGCTGCAGTCTCCAGGGGCTGCAGAATTTAGAGGAGAAAAGGAAATAAATGAAGTCAAGTAGTCAGGGATACATGGATGGAAGATTGGACTTGAGCTGGAACTGGAAGATGGATAAGCTATAGATCAACAGAACAGCATGAGGGGAGAGCATTCTAGAAGAGGGGGAGACATGAAGATGGATATGAGCCCAGGGAGTTCATGAGACTATGAGAACAGCTCAGTGAGAGTTGAAGAGAATGTTGGTCCATTGTAGAGAACAAATTTTGGAAAAGGAGCAAGATAGTAGAAGGATCTTGAAAATATTCTTGGTGATTTAAAGTTGATGTATAGAGTTTTCAAAGATTCCTCACCTTTCTTCCCAAGTGGACCAGCTGGCTACTTTTTATATTTTTAGATATATCTTTTACTTAAATGCCAGATGCTTAACTAAAGCTTTAGCAAACATTTATTGAGTGTCAGCTGTGTCAGGTGCCCTGTCTGGGGCTGGAGATTCATAGATGAAAGTTTTAATCACAAGCTCAAGTTCTCATGTGTATGGAGGAGATGGCACCACCCAGGTACAAGCAGTGGCTATCTTTATGTGGTGGAATTATGGGTGGCTTTTATTTTCTTATTTGTAATTTTCTATTTTTTTTTCCAACTTTCTGCAAGGAGAAAAGATTACATTGTGATTAAAATAACAATAATATCTATATAAAATATGATGTGATAAATGAGATAATGGAGATAAGAAACAGGGTATTTAGGGAAAGAAATGAGATTTCCCTTGTGCCAAGAAAAACATAAAAGCTGAAAAATCTAAGCCAAACTACTTTGGGGCTGACATTATTTTCAAATATATTCACAGAGAATTACTATACAGGTAGGTTCTGAAGTTACACAAGAGAAAATGTCTAGGGTGGATGTTCTAAATACACAGGTCATTCCTGTTTGAGACAGTGCCCTGGGATCAGCTATATGAAATGTCCAACTCTTTAGGCCTCTTTTTTCACTCTGAGAAGGCGACATTTGAAGGCAGATACTCAGTCCTAGTTCCCTTTCTTCTCTTAATAGCTCTGGAGTGGCTCCCTCCATTCATCTGCCCTCCTACAGCAGTCTGTGAACAGAGAGCTCTATAAATCACATCTGCCACAGTGTCCCCCTGGGCAACACTTAGAGTCACAGAAGATAGAAACAACCTTCAAAGAACATCTCATTTGTTCCTCTTGTCTGTTGCCCACTCCCTTCACTCTTTTCCTCTCACTTGCTCTTTTAGGGCAGCAAAGGAGAGTGATCAGGGGCTCTGGTGTTAGAGTCAGACTGCTTTCTGGCTCCTCCCTCTGCTGGCTCTGTGGCTTATTAACTTCTATAAGTCTCCTAGGCCTCATTTTCACCTTCTGTAAAATGGATATACGAATAGATGGATAAACTGACAGATAGACAAAGATACATTCCTATCTCCATGCCTCCACTGCTACCTCCAAACTCATTTTAAACTTCATCAAAATTATACTTGCACATACTTTTAAAAAATCAAATAATTCTACAAGTATTCTTACAAAAAATGGCATTCAATCATCCCTCTACCTTCCATTTTCTCCCCCCTAGAATAAGCCACCTTCAACTATTTTGATCTGTTGTATTTACCTTCAAATCTCAAAATAGATCATGATTGGTCAGTTTTAGGCATTAACTATTGACTTTTCAAAGTGGAGAATGAAGATTTGGCTCTCGTATGCACCCCTCCTTTGTCTACACACCCTGTAGTCACTCTATATTCACAGTTCAATTTTGATTTTATTTATAATTAGGACTTACATTATTATGACTCTGTAAACTAGTGATTTTCAATGTAGCTCAGTAATACTCCTTAAAAGGGAATTTGAAATCTGGGGCAGCATTTAGTTTGTCCGTGTTAGGGGGGTTGGGTGGGAGGGGCTGGGTCAGTCAGTGGCATTTAGTGGGTGAGAACCAGGTATGCTAAAAGTCCTGCAATGGGCAGGACATTGCTGCACAACAATGCCTAAAATGCTACAAAGCCCTCCTGAGAAGCAGTGCACACTACTTACTACTAAGCCATGCAGTGTACCATGGTTACTTTCTTTCTTGGGCAAATTTTGGTTTTCTCTGAAGTTAATAATTGTCTTAATGTTTTTATTTTTTCTTCCCCGGAAGCTTTTATGATTCGCTCTTTGTTCCTCAGTATTCTGATATTTCACAATGATGTGTCTTGATCTGTTTTCATCCACAGTTTTGGGCATCTAAGGGGAACTTACAACCTGGAGATTTCTGTACTTTAGTTTTGGATTATTTTCTGAAATTATTTCATGAATGGTTTTCTTCCTTCTACTTTCCCTGACTCTTATTAATTCATGTTATTTAAGTTTTGGGATTTCTGATCCTCAAGTTTTTCTCTTTTTCTCCTGTTTTTAATCTTTTTGCTTGCTCTATTTCAAGGAAGATTTCCTGAACTTTTCCCTCCAATCCTTCTACTGAGTTGATTTTTGTATTGTTGCATTATGTTTTTATCACAGTTATTAGTTTTTTTAGATCCTAAGATCTTTTTTCCAAATGTTTTATCTTATAGCATTCTATTACTCATCCATGGATGCAATACCTTTTAAAAATATGTTCTTAAGGAAATTAATAATAGAGAAAATTTTGTTTGATTTTAAGTTCTCTCTTCCTTTTACAGAAATCTTCCCCATGCCACTTTATTTTCCTTGCTTGTTTGTTTGTTTGTGACTCTGGCTTTTATATTTTGTATGATGATATTAAAAAATAGAGTCCAAATGTCTGATGATTTTTAGCAGTCTGAGACTATTTAAGTGGGTACTAAAAAGCTGGTTAGAAGCTCTTTGCACAAAGACAAGAATTTAACTATGCAGAAAACTAGGGACTTTCCCACAAGATAATTTATCTGGGCTATTTCCTTGAGAACTCCCATGTCAATATCTTATGTCTCTTCTTTAACTAGTAAAATTCCCCCAGAGAGAGCTTTTCCAATATCCATCCTTTCCCAATATCCATCCTGAGCTTTTCCAACATATACCTGAGAGATATAAGTTTGGGTGTCAACTTTCTGGGAACTCAGTGGGGTCCCAATATATTGCATGTAAACTTTCATTTAATTCCCCTCTTATTTGTACCACAACTGTCCCTAAGTAATTCCAGAGACCCTCAATTTTACCCTCTCCAGAGAATGGATCACCAGTCTCCTGTAAGAGTCGGGGTGGGGGGGCAATCACAAGCTTCATGGAAAGGGGGAATCAATTTGAAGTCCTGTTTGCTGCTTAAACTGACTTTCGACCAATGCTTCTGTAACTTCACTTTGACCTCCCTTCTAGAGGTACCTGATCATAGTGATCCCTAAGTCTTAAAAGGGTCTTTGGGCAGGGGATTGTCTGCACTGTAAATCAGATTTTTCTCTGCTTCCCTCATTGCCAGTTTATACCTGACAAGTCACATACTACTCATCTGTCAGGTTTTAGCCTCCAATTCCTGTTGCTGTCACATCCTCTTCCATTATCATTGTATTTGTGAGCTTTGCCTCTTTATTTACATTTCTTTATAGTCATTTTGTGGGGCGCTTGGGAAGAAGCAGAAAATGGGTAAATGGAACCCACCATCATTTTGGAAGTCCTATGATTCATTCTCTACACAGCAACCAGAGAAATCTTTTAAAAAATCCAAATCAGATCCAATTACTACCTGGAACTCAACCTTTCAATGGCCTTTGCTTGTCATTATAATAATATTCAAAATCTTTCTCTGGTTTACAGTTTACAAAACCCATTGTTACCTGACAAATCTTTGATTTTGTCTTCTACCACCTTGCCTCTTACTCACTAGGGCTAATCATGCTGGCCTTTTTGTTACTCATACCATGCTTGTTTCTACCTCAGGGCCTTTGCGCTTACTATTCTCTCTGTTGGGAAGGCTTTTCTCCGAGGACTTTTGTCAAGCTGTTTTTTGTCACTCAAAACTCAGTTTAAATGTCATCTCCTCAGAAAGACCTTCCCTGACCACCCAACTTAAAAGAGCCATCCAGTCACTTACTATCACACCATTTTGTTTGAATTCTTCTGTAGGAATCACAGCCTTGATCATAACAGTCTTTCTTGTCCACTTGTTGTGTTTGTTTGTTTGCTTTGTTTATTATCTGTCTCACCCAACAGGAATGTAAGATCAGTTAGACCAGGGACCATTATGGAGGCTAAGAAGTTAAGACTCTAGAGAGCCAGTGGTATAGTTCCAGTCCAAATCTAAAGACCTGAGAAGCAGGAGAGCTGATGGTGTAAGTTCCATTCAGAGTTCAAGTCTAAAAGCAGGAGAAAACCAAAGTCCCAACTTGAAGACAATCAGGCAGAGAGAAATAATTTTTTCTTACTTAGGCTTTTATTCTATTCAGGACTTCAGTGGCTTGGATCAGGCCTACCCACATTGGGGAGGAAAATTTGCTTTACTCAGTCTACCTATTCAAATGTTAATCTCATCTAGAAACACCCTCACAGACACATGCAGGATGTTTGACCAACCCATGACCCAGTCAAGTTGACACTTGAAATTAGCCATCATAATGCCTGCCATTTGCTGAAAGAACAAATAAATAAATTCTCTGCTCTTAACAGAGGTAGACCCTCTTCAGATATACTTGAAAGTGAGTGGAGACTGGCCCTTTGTCCTCCCTCAACTCTACCCATTGACTTAATGCTTCTATCAAGTATCCCCAACTGCTTGCAAAATTATTTCTAAGCCTCTGCTTAGCATCAGGGCCAACGAAGCCCCCTCTTCTCCCCAGGCTCACAGCCTCTGCCTTGGCACCATCACCATGGTAAACTCTTGAGAATCTGCCCCAGAGTCTAGCTTAGTTAGAGGCTGTCAGTTCCAGCTCAGTAATCCCCTGCTCATGCTTGGCATATAGAGAAGATCACTGGAGAAGAGCATATAGAGGGAGGATTTGGTACCCCTGAGTTTCAGAAGGAGGCTTCTGCAGGGATGGAAGGAAACCTGAACATAAGAGATTTAGAACAATTGAAAACACTTCCTCCATGCTACTGTGGACCAGAGTGTGACCTTGGACAGTCCACCCCCACAACCCTTACCAAAACTATTACCAAATGACCTTCCCTCCATAATCAAGGGGTAAGAGTACTTCTAGGGAATCCTCTGATTGACAGGGCATCTCTCTTCCAAGATGCTTTCTAACTGATGTTCCACATAGCAGTTCCTTTCTCTGGTGTCTGTTTATGGAATTCTAACTCCTAAGCTTGTGTGAGCACTTGATCAAAGCAGTACCATTTTAGATATAGGGATACTATGGAAGAAATAAAACATCATTACAGCTGCAAGTCATAACTTTTCTGTTTGGCAGGACACAATCCATCACTAATGCAGTGGTAGATTATGCGCCTGCTATTTAACTTGTCAGCCCATGGTTCTGGGTGTGGGGAGGATGGAAGATTGTACAGTAGGGAGAGAACTTCATTCATGTGATTAGTATGTTTAATAGACATGTATCTAAATAATTAATGACTTCAATAATCCCCCAAGTCCTCAGGTCTGAGCCCTTGGTGAGGAAGCATTACACTCTAGCATCACATCCCTTGATATGGAAATATTCTTCCCCGATGACCCAGGTATTCCCATGCCTGTTTTCTACAGAGGGTTCCAGTCCTTCAGCTGGAAAAAAAAATCACAGGGAAAAACGTCACAGGGAAGCACCTCCTGTGCCTTTTCCCTTGACCAGCACTCTATCCACAGCATTTACTCCAGAGCTTTGATATTAGTTGTCTATTCCTTTGCCTCCCACACTAAGCAGTGAGCCCCTGAGGACACAGGCTATGCCTTATTCATTGCAATGTCCCAAGTGAATGTTTCAGAATTCATTAATAATCAACTGCCACAATGAATCCAGGCACTAGTCATCATAAAACTGTGGAGAATAAAATTGTTGGCTATCTAGAAATAAAGTAGTAGTATATAGAGTCAACTATTTTTCTTCATTCTTAGCATTAATAAGTAGCTATTAAGCAATTTTAGCAGTCATGTGCTAGGCACAGAATGGAAAACTGAAATAGCATAGAAACAGTGCATTTTATTAAAAATTGCTTTAGAACTTTCAGGAACTACTGATGATTGTGAGAATGGAAAATATACTGGGGCAACCGTGAATTCACTGAGGTTTCGCTCTGCTGTATCAACCTCCCCAATGGAAGCCCACAGATGTCTGAACAACAGTAAACAGCCACACATTTAGAAGCCTTATAATCATTTCGTGATCTCTTCCTACCTCCTCCTTCTCTCCCAACACACAAACTAATTAGAAGGGATAATGCCCACCTTGACAACATCAGGTGCTGGGCAATGTTTTTGGTGTACTTTATGGTTACTGTGCTGCCCATATCCCACTAAATGGAGAGTGAGTTAATGTGCAACCTCTCCCAGGAAACTCCTAATTCGAGGCATACTTTCTTCAGTTGCCTGAAGTAAAAATGTTTTTTATTTTAAAAATTTAAGAAGCTTCTCATTTTAGAATGTGCACATTTCACAAAGAAACTGCTGATAGCCATTCGAAAAGAATGCCTTATTTTCCCAGCTACTTACTTCCTAAGGCACCTGCTTTTTCAGACCTGAAGACTCAATGCCATTAATTATTAGATGACATCCAATCAAGTTTGAAATCCGTGGGAATGTTAGAAAAGTGCAATTTGGGACCTACCAGCTCCTACCTTGAGCTTGGAGTTTACGAATATTATCCAGTTCAGGCAACTGAGTAGTTTCAAAGGAATGATTTAACTTGATATCCAGTCCCCAGGTATGAATTCTGTGTGTAAAGACAGTCTCTTCTGTATTGTCAATAAGGTTTTGCCGTCTATTTTGACAAGAAAACAAGATCCCTAGACTTGAACCTAAGAGTGATGGTGTAGACTTCCTGCTCAGAGCATCACTTTCCATCTCACATACTTCCTAAATTCAACCGAGGTCAAGCCAGGCACATTTCAACTTACACAGAACAGAAGTAGAGCCTCTCAGCATGTAAGAGTTTCCCTGGGAAAAGTAAGCCAGGCAGCTTGCACACAGCAGCCCACACCCACGTGGGGAGCCAGACTTCTCCAGTCTAGCTGCTTGTTACTGCTCTTCATCATCTATACACATGAAGCATAGAAGTCAGGGATACTTCTTTCAGAACCCTGGCATGTGTCTCATGTCCTACTCTGCAGAACATTTCACCTAAGCACGATGAAGCAAGATTTGCTGTTCTTTTCCTCTCCCTTAACCTTTATCCAATGGTGCTAACAAATTCAAAAATAGCCAAAAGTGGGCTGGTAGAAGGAAATAGAAGGAAAAAGAGTTCAAATGAGAGTAGCTGGTTCCTTACCCCTGTAAAAAGTTATTCTCTCAATGAGTGTATATATTGATACTAAATGACTTTACACTCATTAACTGATTGCACCTTACCTGGCGTCTTCCCTCAGAGACCTCAACTGACATTTCAAACAGTGATACCCACAGATCTGTACAGGATTCCTATTGCTCCCCTTTCTCAGAGAAAGATCCCAAGATGGAAAGATTTAAACATTAAGAGAGAGATGGCAGATCAGAAAATTATCTTCAATCCAGTGAACTTTCTAAGTCAGCCTAGGCTGTCCCAGTGCGGATTCAATTTTGACTGAAATTTTCTTACCAACTTAGAGAAGCACAAGCAGGGGGACTAGGGAAAGCAGTCTGCCTCCTCTATTTATGTGAAATTAGGGCACCAACCTCTGACTGTTGTGCAGAGGTATCAGGAATGCCAGGGAACTCCCAGAAAGAGTTTGTCTGTAGAGAAAGATATACTTACCTTGGCCAAGGCGTGAAAAGAGTTCCCTTTGCAGAACTTGCAACTTAAAGGCTAATTTGGTGCTTGATACACAGAGGACAATCACTCAATCAATGCCATTGACTGGCTGACTGCAAATAACTTGAAAAGCAGTCTGAATGCTACTGGAATTGATTTCTTAACCTTTTTCATCCTGTCTTCGGGTTAGCGGTTGAAGCATCATCCTCAGGGATTCTGTTTTTTTTTTTTTTTTTTTTAAAGAAGACGTTGGGGGTAGGAGTTTTTATTTATTTATTTATTTTTGCTGTGTTGCATCTTCGTTTCTGTGCGAGGGCTTTCTCTAGTTGTGGCAAGCGGGGGCCACTCTTCATCGCGGTGCGCGGGCCTCTCACTATCGCGGCCTCTTGTTGCGGAGCACAGGCTCCAGACGCGCAGGCTCAGTAGTCGTGGCTCACGGGCCTAGTTGCTCCGCGGCATGTGGGATCCTCCCAGACCAGGGCTCGAACCCATGTCCCCTGCATTAGCAGGCAGATTCTCAACCACTGCGCCACCAGGGAAGCGCAGGGATTCTGTTTTAAAGAACAGAGTCATTGTGGATTCTTTTCGATCCTTAATATGCCTTATAATTTTATTGACCTCAAAGGCTTGGGGTCAGTCCACTTAGATGACTAATGTAAATGGAGGAGTCATGCTTTCTAAGATTTAAAACAATTCTCCTTCAAACTGGGGTGACAGTCACCACCAAGTACACAGAGAACTAAACCGCCCTTCTCCTACTTCCAACTGATGTTCTGGCTGCCCTGGTAAGTAGAAGATTCCAGAAAGCACAGAGTGGTGCTCACTTTCTCTTCCTACAAGCCTTAATCTGTCACCTCTAATTTTTAAATAGGTCAGGCAACATAACCAGAAAAATAACATTATAACCTCACACCCTCTTTTATCTGTTAAAGTGAATTCTGTCTTTGTGACCTTTCTTGCATAGAAACAGGGTGGTGTGTGAAAGGGAGAATTAGAAGTTATTAAAATGAACTGAATAGATTTACACTGTTGATAAGAGAGAACTGTTGGCCAGTGAGTACAGACTACACATAGCAGATGAGATGGGAGGGAAAGAACAGGAGCAACCAGGGCAGGATTGGAAAGAGTTTTTTGGAGGTAAATAGGGATGAGTTCAGATAAGAGAAGAGGGAGTTATTTGGGTAGTTGTCATGTTCATGAGTTGCTGAGAAAGACAGCAAGAGGGAAAGAGATTTCAATAGGCTTTCTCTGTATTAAGAATGCTTTGCAAAATTATTCATAATATTTAAATTGCTTTTCAAATATCGTTGTTGGATGTCAGCCTGATGTTCCTGTGAATGCCACACTGTGCTAAACCTGGGCCACCAGGGAGCTTGGCTTTATATGAATTAAAGAGGTTTGTTACGGTTTTATCCAAATTTACTCTCATCAGTTGGAAATGCATCATGCGGTTTTACTTCTCTCAACATTGGCTAAAAGGAGGCTCCTCCTTAAATATTATTTCCATAGAATCTGAGTGCTGTTCAGGACTTTAGAGTAACTCAAATCTAGTCCTAATAGACTTGATTTTTTTTTAACTGAAGGAGAAAACTTCTGTGATTTCTAAAGGTTTTATTGATTAATTTAAAACTTGGATATGTACTTTATCTCTTTATCTATTTGTGTGATAGACTTTATTCAAATCCCCAAACTCTCAAGTTATTAATTCATTCTCATTTTTTGGTAACAGCTTTATTGAGATAAAATTCACATACCATATAATTTAGAGTGTACAATTAAATTGTTTTTGGTATATTTACAGTTGGGCAACCATCACCCCAATCAGTTTTAGAACATTTTTGTTACTCCAAAAAGAAAACCAGACCCTTTAGTTATCATTCCACCACCACTCCATTGTCCCGACCCACAGGCAACCACAAATCTACTTTTTGTCTCTATAAATTGACCTATTCTGGACATTTCATATAAGAGTAATCATAATATGTTGTCCTTCATGACTGATATCTTTCACTTAGCACAATGTTTTTAATGTTCATTCATGCTGTAGCATGTATTAGTAATTTGTATGTACCTTTTTGGCCAAATAATATTTCATTGTATGGATATACCACTTTTGTTTATTCATTCATCGGCTCATGGACAGTTGGGTTGTTCCCACCTTTTGACTATTTCAGCACTTATTAATAATGCTGCAATGAGCATTCATGTATGTGTTTTTATGTAGATACATGTTTCATTTCTCTTGGGAATATACCTAATAGAACTGGAATTGCAGGATTATATGGTAACTCTGTGTTTAACTTTTCGAGGAATTTTCAGAATGCTTCCAAAGTGGCCATACCATTTCACATTCCCACCAGCAGTTTGTGAGGGTTCCAATTTCTCCACATCCTCACCAACACTTGTTTTTATCTGACTTTTTAATTATAGCCATCTTTGTTGGTATGAAGTGGTATCTCATTGTCTCATTGTGGTTTTGATTTGTATTTCCATGATGACCAATGGTGCCAAGCATCTTTTTGTTTGCTATTGGCCATTTGTATATCCTCTTTGGAGAAATGTTTATATAGATTATTTGACTGTTATTTATTTGGGAAAGTTTTTTCTTATTCTTGACTTGTACGAATTTTTTATATATTCTGACATAACTCCCTTATCAGATATATGATTTGCAAAATTTTTTTCCCATTCTGTTGGCTATCTTTTCAGTTTCTTGATAGTGTTCTTTGGAACACAGAAGTTTTTAATCTTGATGAATTTCATTTATCTATTTTTTTTCCCTTTGGTTGCTTGTGCTTTTGGTCTACTAAGAAACTTGCTAATTCCAAGGTCAGGAAGATTTACCTCTGTTTTTTTTCTAAGAGTATTATAAAATTAGCTCTTACATTTAGTCATTTGATCCATTTTGAATTAATGTTATAAACAGTGTGAGGCAGGGGTCCAACTTCATTCTTTGGCACATGGATATCTAATTATCCCAGTACCATTTGTTGAAGACTATTATTAATTAAATGGTCTTCACACGTTTGTTGAAAATCTATTGACCATAGATGCATAGGTTTATTTCTGGGCTCTCAATTCTACTCCATTGATCTATAGACCTATAATTATGCCAGGACTATACTCTCTTGATTACCACTGGTTTATAGTAAGTTTTGAAATCAGAAAGCCTGAATCTCCTACTGTGTTCCTATTTTTAAACTGTTTTGGCTATTTTGGATCCCTAACAATTTCATATGAAATTTAGAATCAGCTTGTCAGTTTCTACAAAGAAGCCAGTAGGGATTCTGATAAGGATTGTGTTGAACCTGTAGACCAATTTGGAGAGGTTTGTCATCTTAACAACATTCCAATCCATGAAAATGGAATATCTTTCATTTTACTGAGATCTTCTTTAATTTTTTTCAACAATATTTTGTAGTTTCCAGAGTATAAACTTTGCATTTCTTCTGCTAAATTTATTCTTAAGTATTTTATTCTTTTTGATGTCATTGTAAATGTATTCATTTCACTTCATTTTCAGATTGTTCATTGCAAATGTGTAAGAATATGATTAATATAAATGTATAAGGACATGGTTAATATTTATATATTGATCTTCAATTCTGAACCATTGCTGAACTCATTTATTCATTCTAATAGATTTTTAGTGGGTTCCTTAGAATTTTCTATATACAAGATCAGATCATCTGTAAATAGAGAGAGTTTTACTTCTTCCTTTCCAATCTGGATGCCTTTTATTTCCTTTTCTTGCCAAATTGCACTGGCTAGAACCTCCAGGATAATGTTGGGTAGAAATGGTGAGAGCAGACATCCTTGATTTTTTTTTTCTCTCTCATCTTAAGGGGAAAACATCTAGTCTTTCACCATTAAGTATAATATTAGCTGTGGGTTTCTTATAAATGCCCTTTATCAGGTTGAGGAAGTTCTCTTCTACTCCACATTTGTAGAGTATTTTTATCATTGAAGAGTGCTGGATTTTACCAGATTACTTTCTGTTTGGATAATTCTGTGAATTTTATTTATTCTATTGATATGGTATATTACATTAATTTCAAATTTTAAACCAACATTGTATTCCTAGGATAAATCCCACTTCATCACAGTATTTGTATCATCTTTTGTATATGTTGCTGGATTCAGTTTGCTAGTATATTGTTGAAATTTTTCATCTGTATTCATAAGAGATGTTGGTCTGTGGTTTTCTTGTGATGTCTTTGGTTGGGCATCAGGATGGTAATGGCTTCATAAAATGAGATAGGAAATATTCTCCCTTATTTTTTTTCTTGTAAGAGTTTGTAAAGACTTGGTATTAATTCTTCTGTAAATATTTGGTAGTGGTTAATTCATTTTTTATTCATATACATTTGTCCAGGGCCTACTAGGTACAAAGCACCTTCCTAGGCACTGGGGATACAGCAGTAAATAAGTTTCTGCCCCTAAAAGGCTAACATTTTTTGCCAGTTTTTGTTTAGCTAACTAAAATGGCAATATTAAGTTAATTTGTGCCCTTCCTCACATTAACTTAAGATTTAACAACAAAAAAAAGAAGTAGGAACATAAGTAAATTTAGTACTCCGATTCCTGTGGGCTCCATTTAGCATTTAGCATAAAATGACCTCTCTCTGTCTCTCTTTCTCTCTCTCTCTGTCACACACACACATGCACACACACATTTTCTTCTTCCCTCTCTTCCTGTCCCTCTCTTCTTTAATTCTAAGCTCTGCCCCTGATTCCTACCCTACCTCCCTACTGACGCCTACTCTCTGAATCTAATACAGGATTCTAAAAAATATGGGTACATTTTTCTAAAATAGTCCCTGCTACTGTGTAAACTAGCAAATGTGTCATCTTCTTTAAACTTCTCAGTTTTGAGAAGTGATGAGAATTGTATGCTCTGTGGCACAAAGGAGGTATTCTTGGGTGTGTGGAGAGTGTCAAGGTCTTTCCCTATCACTTTAATCACTGCATTTTGACAGTTCTTACAAACATGCCTTTTTCTGGCCTTGCCTATAAAGATTTTCCTTAGGGATTGCAGGAACTTGTTTGTATTCAAAGCCAGACAACCAGATATCTACCACAGATTCTGGGCATAGCCAAGGCTACCTGAGATCACTGAAGCAGTGAGGAACCTTTCAAATGGCATCCCCCAGCAAAAGAACATGATTTGTCCCCATCTAAACAACAGAATTGAGTTCAACCCCAGGAAGCCACATGATCCGCTTTGACAGATTGATTTAATGCTCTAAGTCAAGTCTTTTCCAGACAGTATTATCATCAGTGTCTAACAACAGTACTGATAACTGAATCTTCAGAAGCTGACTCTGAACAAGGAGCAAATCTCTACAGAATTGACCACTCACTGCTCTGGTGATCACAGTCATGGAACTGGTACAATTCCTTCTCTGGTAATACATTTATTCACGGCCATCCACAAACATATGTTGACCACTTACTATGTACTGTACCAAATAATTATAAAAATAAGCTCAAAAGAGATTCTGTTCTCCAAGAGTCCAGAATTGGTCAGGAACTCCTAGCCCCATGGAGTGTGTAGGACAGGGTACTTGATCCCCGATTAAACCCTTCATGCCACCAGAGGATGTGGAGGAGAAGACCCCGTACAATTGCCCAGAGTTATGAGATGCATGTAAAGCTTCACTACAATGTGGCCAACCTAAGACTATAAACAGAAACATTTCCAGGAAATATCTATATATTCTAGAATTCCATAATAAACATCTGGGAGCACCTCTATGTGCCAGGCACAGTGCCAAGCACTGGAATACAACATTAAATAAGACGTAATCCCCTTCCATAGAATGGGCTAGATGTAACTCAGTAACCCAAATAAGACAGCAACTCTGTCAATACTGATGAATTTCCAAAAGACCTAAAGAAAACGGTAAACCAAAGCGATTTCTGTTACAGAACACTCTAAACCCCATGCAAGGTGCAACTTACTAATTAACAATGTTCTATAAAGACTCAACGTCTCTGGCATTCCCCAAACCAAGTGTCAGATTACTCTCTCGATTGATCTGTTTCTTTTTTAACCTAAAGCATGACCAGAAAGACAACTTCCCCAGACCCCTGTAGCACAAGCCATTCAATATCTTATAATAAGACAGAAAATAATGTAAAATAAACCCACCCAGGCCAAAATATATACTTAATCGGGTTTTTTTTCCCTGACTTAGACCGTTAGTCCTAACATTTGCCATGTACTCACCCTGTGACAATTGTGCAGCAGTGCTGAGTGATTGGAAAGAGCAAGGAAAATAGACTGAGGTCTCAGTCTTGGGTGATGTCTATGCTGGGTACATAGGATGATTCAACCCTGAATAGTGACCCTAGGAGCTTACAATCCAGGATGGGAGTGAAGATATAGCCATAATAAAATAATATTTTAGGTGGAAAGTGAAGTTCTGATTCAGCTCCATTAGAGCAGAGAACTAACAAAGGAAGATATAAGGTACAAACAGTACAAAAAGATCAATTTTCATATGATTGTAAATGTGCTTTTATTATTTGAGAATCCTATCGCATATGTGAAAAGGCTATAAGAAAAAAAAAGATTTTAGTATATACAGTATTAGCTACTCAGGGATATATACACATATTCTTAGGAATCCTGGAAAGATTGCCCCATCTGAGCTCAAGCCAGGCACAAGCTTGGCAGGAAAGGGGCTCAGAAAGGACACCTGGACCAGAAACCACATCCTCTAGAGAGGAATAGGTAGAATTATAGTTCATTAAACAGAAAAAGTATTCTACAATACTAGTGATAATTTCAGTGCAAACTCCCCCACAACTCACCACCAGCCTCTTGATCAATCCCATGCACTCCCCCTCCCCAGCCACATTGGCCTTCTAGTTCCTGGATGTGACAAGCTTCCTACTTCAGCATCTCCACACATGTTGCTCCCTTTAACAGAATATTATTTCCCTTCTCTCCCCTGGCTAACAGCTACTCATCTATCAAATCTCACATTTTCAAAACTCCTTTCTCTGAGTCTTCATTCTAAACAGAATGCCTCTGTTGGTCTTTTTAATGGCATCTTTTATATATTCACTTCATGTCATTTATCACAGTCTTTGGTTATATATATTGTTGATTTAAAAAATGTGCACAACGTGAGAGCTATGCATTGTTTTATTTGGGGCCTAATGAGAACATGGCCCAGGAGACAGCCTCTCAGATGGCTCTGAGGAACTTCTCTGAAGAGGTACAGGGGAGGTCAGTATATATGTGATTTTGGTGAAGGGAGTATGTGTAATCCAGTACACATCTCGGTAGACAGTTGCTGCTAGTCACGAGGAACAGATGTCTCTGTTAATGATCTTAGTGCTTTTCTAGGTATGAGAAGATGCAAAAAACTGGGTTCATAAAACTTTCTCCTGAAAATATCTAACTATTTGAAGGCCTGTTCTGCCAGTTTTTCCCAGAGCACAGAGTGCCTCATTCCTGCTCTCCACCCTGAACAGCAACTGCAGTGGCTAGTGACTTCATTCTTATAGAACCAGATGGTGGATGACATTCTTTAGTTGACTATATATATCTTTTTTTCATCTGTCCCCTTCTACCAGACTACCTAAATGAGGGCAGGAACCACATCTGCTCACCATTCTATACCAGTACCTAATATGTAATTGGGTGCCAAAAGATATCTGATGACTAAATAATAGGTTTTACATGTAAGAGAAATTAAATTATTTTCATACACCAGAGCTAAAACCAATTGAAAGAAGATTTTTCCAAGACTATAAATAAGAAATTTTTATTTCCTTTTTATAATTTTAATCTAAATTATATTCATAATATATATTAATTATAATTGTATATGTCTTAATCATTATGCTAAGTAAAGAAATTGCCATGTCAGTAAGTAATGAGCTCTCCAGAAGTGTCTAAAAGGAAGCAAGATGATCACTTTGATTCTGAAAATAAGGTTTGTTGAGCATCTTCTACTTGGCAGTTACTTTTTAAAATGTTGAATAAATGAGATAATGTTCCTGATCTCAAGAGTACCTAGTTGAAGTGCATTCTTAGAGAAAGCATTTAGACTAGAAGATCCATAGTAATCCAGATAGAAATTTGTTGATAAGCTTATTGTATTTACCTAGCAAACTCCAGTGGGACTGACCTAGAGAGAGGTCAACTGAGAGGGTGCTGTGAGAACTTTGAAACAGCATCTTCTCTGCTCCCTGGTACCTTTGAGAGCACCTGTTACATGGGCAGATGATCTCTGAATTGAATCAAAGACACACATATAGAACTTACAGTCCTGTATAGTAGGCACAGCTCAGATGAAGCAGTTCTGCTGAGGACACCTGGGAGTTCAGAGAGAGTAAGCTGCCCCTGGATGGGGAAGGTGAGGAGTAAAGAGAGGCTGCAGATAGGAGAGTGTATTAGTTTGCTAGGGCTGCCCATACAAAGTATCACAGACTGGGTGGCTTAAACAACCTAAATTTATTTTCTTATGATTTATTTTCTTAAGATTCTTATGATTCTGGAGGCTAGAACTTCAAGATCAAGTTGCTGGCAAGTTTGATTTCTTCTGAGGCCTCTCTTGGCTTGTAGGTGGCCACCTTCTCTTTGTGTCCTCACATGGTCTTCCCTCTGTCTGTGTGTATGTCCTAATTTCCTCTTTTTATTAGCATACTAATCAGTTTGAGCTAGGGCTCACCCTAATGAACTTGTTTTACCTCTTTAAAGACCTTATCTCCAAATACAATCACATTCTGAGGTATTGGGGTTAGGACTTCAACATAGGAGTTTGAGGGAGACACAATTCAGCCCATAAGAGAGAGGAAGCAGAACACTGGAGACAAATCTCATTTATTTCACAATTTTCACTTTAAAATCAACGTGGTCCCTTATCCTTAGTCTTGTCAATACTAAAATGGTGCAATTTCCCAGAAAAAGCAAAGAAACCCAAAGCAGCACTAAGCCCATATTCACGTTCATGAGGAAGGTGGAACACAATGGGCCAGTGGTTTCCAACACCTAGCTCATCAACAGAATATTTTAGGCTGGTTGTTTTCTTAAATCCAGATAATTGGGGGCCATTTGAAACCAGTTAATTAAAACTAGGAGTTATTAAGGAATCTGTATTCTTTTAAATCTCCCCATAGGTTTCTAATGATTATTTTTGAGAACCACTGCTTTTGAACTTCTGGAAAAACTAAGGCCTGTTTCATAGCAAAAAGGTGTTGTGCCCTTTCTATATTACTCCTCATTTTTTTCTTTACCCTTGAGGAAATTCTGCAGATAAATATAAGTAAAATAATTATTTGGATTGAACTTTACCATTACGCTTTCAAATAAGCTTGAAGCTAAAGCTTAAAGAATTTATAGTCATTCATCCAATCATTTATTAGACTCATTTATTTATCAATTGTTGTGGAGTATTTACTACATGCCAGGCTTGGTGCTGGATACTGGACATGGAGCGGAGGACACAACATGGTCCTTGTCCTTGGTCCTGCCCTTATATGTTTCTCTGCACAAAGTCTCAGAGAAGGAGGGATTTTCTTTTTGCTTCTGGCTGCTGTCTAAGGCTGAAACTGGTTTTAGAATTCTCAAGGCAAAGAATGTATTTGTTGCCAGGGGGAGGAGGGGGCTTCTCCTGAAAGTTGCAACTCAGTTGGAAAGCCAGCCACAAATCATACTCAGGTTGATAGTACTCTTAAGAAATAAACTGCATCCTGTTCTTATGTGGATGGTTATTGTTGTCAAATGGACATTAATCCTATCCTCCCTTTAATCACACACCAGAACTGCATACAAGCCAACTGAGGCAATAAAGGTAGCTATGGCCCCTGGACATACTAAATTGCTTAAGTGACAGCTCTGGCTCAAACCTCTTTTCCAGGATTTTTTTTTTTTTTGATGCTCATGGGCAGCTATGGATCTATTCCCAACTCAGGTCTAAGGCTAACCAACAGGCCTGATCTGCTGGCCTGAGAGTAATAGCAGGGGCACAGCATTGAGCCGAGCTCCATTTCCCTGTCTGGCTTCTGCCTCCAGGGTCCCGACTGCAGCTCTCTTTGCTCCTTCCCTAATGACCAGCAGGTTAAGTACATTAAGATGCTTTTGATCCTTAAAGACACTCAGCAGGTACTAAAGGGATAATGACACAAATCAGCTTTATCTGGGATATTGCTCTTTAGATAAGCCTTCCCGTTAATGAGTTAGGTGGGTGCAGATTGCCTCCTGGTTTGAGACTTTATATCCTGATCCAGCTGATGCTCACACAGAGGAGATTTTTTTTTTTTTTTTTTTTTTTTTGCGGTACACGGGCCTCTCACTGCTGTGGCCTCCCCCGTTGCAGAGCACAGGCTCCGGACGCGCAGGCCCAGCTGCCATGGCTCACGGGCTTAGCTGCTTCGCGGCATGTGGGATCTTCCTGGACCGGGGCATGAACCCATGTCCCCTGCATTGGCAGGCGGACTCTCAACCACTGTGCCACCAGGGAAGCCCACAAAGAGGTGATTCTTTGAGGCTAATCAAACAGGACTCATTCATTCTTATCTTGGCCTCGTGTTTATTGCTCAGCTCTCCCCCTGTGTTATGAAGGAAGTCCTATTTTTCTAGGACTCTATCCCAACCTACCTCTGCTTTGGAACTTGCTGAGTCTCTCCTCTTCCCCCACCACTCCTTGCAACATTGTTTTTCTTGCCTCTTTAATGTACCTACTCCCTTTACTTATATGACTGAATCCTTCCCCTCCCTAGTGTATGTAGCCTTAAACAAATGACTCCAGATGATCAGAAGTAAACACCAGAAATGCTAAGGTCTGTCCTTGCCTTGACTGAGAGCTCTTTGTTTTTGGACCCTCAATGGGCCAGAGAAAAATGGATTTCTCTTAGAACCTGGAGGACTATGAGTGTGACTGCAGTTCACTGATGAGAGGTTTGGTCTCTTTCTAACCTTAATTTGATTCAAATACTTTCATGCTGTAGTTTAGTTGAGTGCATCTTAGTTTCTCACATCTGGGGAGAGAATTGGGTCCTTGAGATAGGCCGGAACAGTTGCTTTCAATTTACCCCAGCAGTCTCTGACAAAAACTCATCATCAGATATAAACCACTTTAAACTCCCACTAACTCTCTGCAGACCCTGACTCTCAACAGTGAATTTCAAGATTAAAGAGCTGTCCTCCTAAGGTATGAAATGTGGGATTATATAACGTGCAGAGCGCAACTACTAGTTATACTTATTTATTTTTAATCTAAGTGTTCCTTTCATTATCTGAGTGTGGGCTCAGGAAAATAATGGGGTTAAAGAGGTAAAGAGAATACAAGTGGCTAAGGTTATATAATACCATTCTAATAAGGTAATAAAAATGAAATTCCCTGGTATTTAAAATTCAGAAGCAACCTCCGGATTAAACAGCTTGAGAAATTCCCTTTGGGGTTGGCAAACATGTCTGTGGACTTGGGCCCCCATTTGCATTTTATTATGACAGAATGGTTTGCTTATACATTGAGAAAATAAACTATGTCCATATGTGCTGGATGCAGGGTAAAACTGGGAAAACAAATCTGCTTATATTTGCCTTTTTGAGTGAAATGGAAGCTTTCAGTAGAGTTGCTGATTAGTTTTCAGGGTTTTCTTTTGATTTTGCATCTTTGTTTTAATCATAAAGAAAAGAGAAAGGGAAAGAAAGGAACAAAGTCCACTGCCCTATGAGAGAAGGATCATAGGACCTTCAGAACCTTTTTTTTGGGGGGGGGGATACACACATTTTTATACAAGGAAGCACTCCTGGGTTTGGGCTGTATTAGGAAATGTGTCCAACAACCTGGTCACTAATAAGAAAGCATAGAATAAACGGTTGAGAACTTGACCCATATATTTTCAAGGTACCTTGAAAAGAAATCTCTTTAAAGATACTCATTTCTCATGGTGATTCACTATGTAGGCAATGGTCCAATTTAGCCATTTAGTCTTTTTTCATGAACCATCTCTCAGCAGTGGTCAGAGCAGTAGCACTCAGTGATGTTAAGGGAGCCCTTCAGGGACTTGCCCTCTGGCTTAGGAAGTGAAAAGTCACAAGAGAATGTCACTGCCACCACAACAACCCCAACAAGCCACAGAGTCTACCCAAGAATACCATTTTTCAGCCTCTAAGAGAGCAGAGATTGTAAATGAAAATCTTCCTTCTCCAAGGAGAAATATACCACCTCAGGAAAAGAAGTTGAAAGTTATTAAGCAATAAGGAGCTTAGGCATCCAAATGTTCCTTTCATGGAACATTTAGTCTTCATATATCTTTAATTTTCCTGCACAATTCCTTTAAGCGTTCAAATTATCAGTTCAGATGATTTTAGACAATTAACATATACATATGCTTAAAACCTTCATGTTTTTTCATTTCCCTGGGATTGTCACAGTGATTTCTTAGGACTTAAAAGAAAATCTGCCACACATATGCAGAAAATTTTAGCAATATAAGCACCCTGATCATAAGCAGCAAGGGCAGAGTGTTATGATCCAAAGACTCAAGGCTTTGTAGAACAGCAGACCTGGATTCCACTGAAAGAATTATTTCACTTTTGCTATGCTTTGATTTCCTATCTATAAAACAGTTTTACTTACTGGTTGACTCAAGACTTGAAAGGTATAAAGCATGCAAAGTTTGGCACGTAACATGATAAACATTAGCCATTTTCAATGAACAATTGTCAAATGACTAATAGACTTTTTATTTCTAAAATTACTAAAGAAGTTATTATTAAAGTTATAAAGTAGAAATCAAAATGTAAATAATCACTCCACACATGCATTTTTCAGGAATGTTACAAATATTTACAACAAGAGTAACCTATAATAGCAATGGTATCAGCAACACATCACTGACAAAGTTTTAATATTTAAGATTTAAGCAAATTTCTATTTTAATAAACTAGATCAGGGTGGTATTGCCTGCTTTTCTCACTTAAACAAATTGTGGTAAAATCTGTTCAAAAAGAGAAAACATATTTCCTAATGTAGATACAAAAGTAACCATTTTTTGCCTCTTTTGAACTGTTGTGATTGCTTATCAGCTACCTATTTCCATTAGTTTTATAACTGTTTCCCATGCTTTGTTGGGAAACAAGGACTCACAGGACTTGACTGGGATTTACTCAGAATATCAGCAATCCCCACCAGTGACTAGAAAGATTATGTGATGGTGATGACAATAATAATTGATAATTATTAAGTAGATCATCTAATTTAAGAGTCACAATGGATTTATGAGGAGGTATTGTTATTGTTACTATTCCAATTTTACAGGTGAAGAAACAGCCAAAAGAACCTAAATGACTTGCTTAAGATCTCACAGCTAGAAAGTGATGATCCATAGACGTAAACCCAAGTAGGCTTCCAAAGCCATATCTTTCCTCTACTGTGCCTCTGAGCCACTGGAGCTCACCATGATGGATACAATCTTTGGAACTCCTTGTCTTAACTTGTCAAATGAAATCTTTGGACTAGCTTAAGATTCTGGGATCCTAGCAAGTTCCATCATAAAAATAAAGTATGTAGATAGGTGAAATGCATTGGAATTGGAATACTCCTGGGTCCTCTATCAAGTCAATCCATTGATTAGCAAGTGCTTATTGCATGGTGACAGCCTTGATCTGGGTCCTGGGGAATGCTCCTAGTTCAGGTCTTTAGCATCTGCTTAGAAATAACCATCTTACTACTATCCTGCAAATTAGAATTTGCTTGGAGATACTTTCTGAAGCATCTTCATGCCATCAAACAATAATTAGGTACTCAGATCTCCAATGTTAGAAAAGAATTTTTTAAAACATGACCATGTTCTTTAAAATAAAAAGCTTGGATAATTATCAACTGATGTCTGATGTCAGTTTATGTAGTCACCTACTCCAAGCTGTCCTGCTCTGAATCATTTTTAAGCAAACTTAAGATACTAAAGCATTTCATTTGTAAGTATTTCAGCACGTGATAAGGGGTCAAGAAAAAACCCACAGACTGAATCTCATTATCACACTTAAAAATTAATAACATTGGGCTTCCCTGGTGGCGCAGTGGTTGAGAGTCCTCCTGCCGATGCAGGGGACACGGGTTCGTGCCCCGGTCCGGGAAGATCCCACATGCCACGGAGCAGCTGGGCCCGTGAGCCATGGCCGCTGAGCCTGCGTGTCCGGAGCCTGTGCTCCTCAATGGGAGAGGCCACAACAGTGAGAGGCCCACGTACTGCAAAAAAAAAAAAAAAAAAAAAAATTAATAACATTAATATCATCAAATATTCAATCAATATTCAGTTTTCTCTGGCTCCTAATTTTTAATAGTTTATTTGAATAACATATTCTTCTTTATAGTAATTATAGGTCATAATTTTTCAAAGTGCCTTCCCTGAGAAACTGATGTTATACAATTTTTAAAAGACATTTTGTAGGCCAGTAAATTTAGCAAACACTGAATTAAACAAAGTTAAACAAATTTCTTTACTGCAGGACCTTCCTAAGCCTTCAATATGTTAACGTGCATTGAGGCCTTCGAAAAGAAGGATCTGGTGTGCAGTTTTACCAAATATGTTGGAACCTTGACCTCTTTTCTCTGATACACATCTTAGGAAATACTACTAGAGGTTAGGAAATACTATTAAAGGTAAGTCACTTAATTTTTGTGTCAATTTTCTTTCCCCTTTGTGAAATTTAATAGAGCTTGTTTTTGTACTCCTAGAAATCTTAATGGGAATCAATATGGTCCTTACAAAGCCTGAATTCTGTTAACTAAGTGAATTCCAGGACTATGGTCATTTATAGAGGTAACGTGTGGACACAGCAATGACGACCGCATGTTTGGAAACAAAAGTTTAATATATGCTGGACTGATGTAGGGTCAGAACATACACTAGCAAAGG
The DNA here is from genome assembly GCF_025265405.1 of Mesoplodon densirostris. Classification (NCBI taxonomy): domain Eukaryota; kingdom Metazoa; phylum Chordata; class Mammalia; order Artiodactyla; family Ziphiidae; genus Mesoplodon; species Mesoplodon densirostris. The sequence continues at coordinate 128,983,369 of NC_082662.1, read as the reverse complement.
TGTAGAAAATGTAAATGAACACTGTTCTTGGAACTCAGAGCATGAGGTCAGACTCTCTGACAAAAAGAAGCTGTTCTGTATCAGGAAAACAGACCATTCTTGCTTTGCAACAATGTCCACAGTGATGACACTTTCCAAAAACTAATAGAACCCAGTGTATGAGAAAGGAGTTTTGTAGCACAAGGGGTTAGAGATAAGACATTGAGAAATACAGATTCAATTTGGAGACAAAAGAATAACCAGGACATTTTATCAGTTTGCAGGAAACCTCTGAAATTAGGAGTCTCCAAGAGGTTTGAGATGTGCTATCTGTCTTTGAAAGAGGAAAGGCCACATAGATTTATCTAGTTAAAGTACTTACTTTTCTGTTTATCCTAAGGCACATGTTATATTTCTAGCATTCACTCCGTAATCCTGAAAACAATACTGTAGAGAAAAAAATGACTCTTGTTTCCAAGTGAAGAAAGCTGCACTGGTAGAGGACAATTCTTTTCCATCTCCTGGCAAATAGGGGTCAGGAAAAGAATGGAAAACTGAGAAGAATATTAGATTAGGATTGCTCTTAGTTGGCCCAGGTGACCCTGATGTTTTTGTAAAATCCCCAGGAACTCACCCTCCACCAGGGCTAGTCTTGGAAATGCCCCTTACGTATTGGAACAGTGCATATATGCCAAGAACCTTTCCCCCAAGATCTCTGTCTTTTAGGACAATTAAGAGTTCATTACCCCAGGGGTTATGTTTTGTTTCAGGATGTTACTTAGCTGACTTGCTTAGGCTTAGGCAGTAGCAGCAATCAATATGAGTGATGCTAATTGGGATGCTGGTTGATTCCTGTTTTCTTTTGCACTAACCACTCTGGGAGCAAAGTTTAAAAAACTGGTTTTTGCTGGTAGCCATCAGGAACATGGCTGCAATTACTACCCACTCATTTTCCAAACCAGAACTATAAAGAGTGAAGGATGTCATACATATCTCCTTCCACTTCAGCAACACTTTCGGGACTCCTAGTCTGTGCAAGTTTCTCCATTGTCTCCTGATTAGTGATTAGACATCTGTACTGAGGCATCATTGCCAGAAACCTTCAAGGTTCTGGGCACTGGCCTTGATACAGGAGCTAGACGGGTACAGATTGGGCCCTAGACCTTCAGAGTTTGCAGTCTAATTGCAGAGACAAAACTAAAATTATAAATCATGGAGCTTCTTATCTCTTCCTTCCAACTTTTTATTATGAAAAATGTCAACAGTCACAAAAGCTGAAACAGTAACATATAGTGAGCACCCATACACATATTCATCACCTGTATTTAAAAACTCACATCTTCCATTCCATTACTTACTTGCATTATCTGTGTGTGTGTGTGTGTGTGTGTGTGTGTGTGTGTGTGTGTGAGAGAGAGAGAGAGAGAGAGAGAGAGAGAGATTGGAGAGACTGTTGAACAACTTGAAAGAAGTTGCAGATATCATGACACTTAAAGTCCCTAAATAATTCAGCTGCATCTCTTAAAAATAAGAACATTCTCCTCCTATTTAACTACAATATTAATACCATATCTAAGAAATTTTACAATAATTCCCTAATACCATCTAATATCCATTCAAATATCCCAACTTATTCCAAAAATGTCTTTTAGAGCTGATTTTTGTTGTTGTTGTTCTAAGCAGGATCTAATTAAGATTTACACATTAGATTTGGTTGTTATGTTTCTTTAGTATCTTTTAATCTAAAATAGCCTCCATCATCCTTCTTTTTTAAAGGACATTGACTCACTGAATTTTTGAAGAGATCAATTAGAAAATGTCTCACTTTCTGGATTTTTCTGATTGCTTCCTCATGGTATCCGTTAACTCTTTTCTCTGTCAATGTTTCCTGTAAACTGAAAGTTAGGCCTAAGGCTTTACTGAACATGTTTGACAAAACTTCATATTTTCATACATTTCTCATGGGAATGTAAGATGGTGCAGCCACTTTGGAAAACAGTCTGGCAGTTCCTTAAAACATTAAGTGTATTAGGAACAAGGAAAGAATGGCCACTCTCAACATTCCTTTTCACCGTTGTGCTAGAAACCCTAGTTAATTAAATAAGAAAAGGGAATAAAAAGTATACAGACTTGGAAGAAAGAAATAAAAGTGTCTTTGTTTTCAGATGACATAATCATCTATGTAGAAAATCCAAGAGAGTTAACAAAAACAAACAAACAAAAAAACACCCTCCTGGAACTAATAAGCAGTTACAGCAAAGTTGCAGGATATAAAGTTAATATACAAAAGTACAAAAGTCTGTTGTTTTCCTATACACCAGCAATGGGACAAGTGGAATTTGAAATTACAAACACATTATTTACATTATTACCCCCCCAAAAGAAATAAGTATAAATTAACAAAATATGTATATGATCTATATGCAAATGTATATGATCTGTATACAAATCTCTGATGAATTAAATCAAAGAAAAACTAAATAAATGGAGACATATTTCATGTTCATGGTTAGGAAGACTCAATATTTTCAAGATGTCAGGTCTTTCTAAATTGATTTATAGATTCAGTGAAATCCCAGTCAAAATCACAGCAAGTTATTTAGTGGTTATCAACAAACTGATTCTAAAGTTTATATAGAGAAGCAAAAGCCCAAGAATAATGAACACAATATTGAAGGAGAAGAACAAAATTGGAGGATTAATGCTACTCAACTTAAAGACTTACTATAAAGCTATAGTAATCAAGACAGTGTGGTATTGGTGATAGACCAGACAAATATATCAATGGAACAGAATAGAGAGCCCAGAAGTAGACCCACATAAATATAGGCAACTGACCTTTGACAAAGGAACAAAGACAATACCATGGAGCAAAGATAGTCTTTTCAACAAATGGTGCTGGAACAACTGGATATTTGCATGCAAAAAAATGAATCTAGACACAGACCTTACATACTTCAAAAAAATTAACTCAAAATCAATTTTAGACTTAAATGTAAAACACAAAACTATAAAACCCCTAGAAGATAATAGGAGCAAACTAGATGACCTTGGGTATGGTGATGGCTTTTTAGATACAACACCAAAGCCATGATTCATAAAAGAAATAATTGATAAGCTGTACTTCATTAAAATTAAAAACTTCTGGTTCACAAAAAAACAATGTCAAGAGAATGAGAAGACAAGCCAGAGACTGGGAGAAAATATTTGCAAAAGATACTTATATCAAAGGACTGTTATCCAAAATCTATGAAGAACTCTTAAAAATCAACAAGAAAACAAACAACCCAATTAAAAAATGGTACAAAGACCTTAACAGTCACCACACCGAAGAAGATATACAGATGGCAAATAAGCATATGAAAAGATGTTCCTCCTCATATGTCATCAGGGAAATGCAAATTAAAATAATAAGGTCTCACTACATACCTATTAGAATGGCCAAAATCGAGGACACTGACAACACCAAATGTTGGTGAGGTTATGGAGCAACAGAAACTCTCATTCGTTGTTGGTGGGAATGCAAAATTGTATGGCCACTTGGAAAGACAGTTTGGCAGTTTCTTATAAAACTAAATGTACTCCTTAACACGCAATCCAGCAATCGTGCTCCTCGGTAACCAAAGGGGTTGAAAATATATGTCCACACAAAAACCTACACAGGGATGTCTATAGACGTTTTATTCATAATTGCCAAAAACTGGAAACAACCAAAATGTCTTTCAGTAGGTGAGTGGATAAATAAGCTGTGGTGTATCCAGACAATGGAATATTATCCAGCACTAAGAAGAAATGAATTATCCAGCCATGAAAAGACATGGAGGAACTTTAAATTCATATTACTAAGTGATAAAAGCCAATCTGAAAAGGCTACATACTGTATTATTCCAACTATGTGACATTCTGGAAAAGGCAAAATTATGGAGAAAGTAAAAAAAAATAGTGGTGGCAAGGTGTGGGGTGGAAGGGAAGAATGAGTAGGTGGAGCACAGAGGACTTTCAGGGCAGTGAAAATACTCTTCATGACGCCATATAATGGATACATGTCCAAACCCACAGAATGTACAACACCAAGAGTGAACCCTAATGTAAGCTGCGGACTTTGGGTGATTACGATGTGTCAATGTAGGTTCCTCAGTTGTGACAAATGTACCACTCTAGTGGGTATGTTAATGAGGAGAGAGGGAACACTATGCATGTGTGGTGGCAAGGGGTATATGGGAAATCTCTAGACATTCCTTTCAGTTTTGTGAACCTAAAACTGCTCTAAAAAACAAAGTCTTTTTTTAAAAAAAATGTAATAATATACAATATTAACAGAATAAAAGAGAAAAATAAAAATATTTTTTCTTTCAAAAAAATATATTTTTATGAAACACAGAGTTACCATATGATCCAGCAATTACACTTTGAGGGATACAGCCGAGAGAGAATTGAAAAAATATGTCCACATAAAAATTTGTACACGTAGTAGCAATATTTATAATAAACAAAAAACAGAAACAACCCAAGTGTCCATCAACTGATAGATAAATAAAATGCAGTACATTTCATTCCATACAATAGGATATTATTAAACCATAAAATGAATGGAATACTGATATGTGAATGAACCTTGAAAACATACTACGTGAAAGAAATCAGTCACAAAGGACCGTATGTTATGTTATTTTATTTACATGAATGTCCAGAATAAGCAATCTATACAAACATAAAGTAGATTAGTGGTTGCCTAGGAATGGGGGCAGGAGAAGTAGGATATGTGAATGACTGCTAATGGGTATAGAGCTTCTTTTTGGGACGATGAAAAATGTTCTAAAATTCGATTCCAGTGATGGCTGTACAATTCTATAAATATAAAAAAAGCATCCAACTGGACACTTTAAATGGGTGAATTATCTGGTATGTGAATTACATCTCAGTAAGCCTGTTAGAAAAGAAAGAAAACTTCATAGATGGTGTTGTGTGCATTTTGTATTGCATCACATCATGAGGCTCATAAATTTTAGTTTTTCCCTCAGTCAATGATGCTCAGTTTGACCTCTTGGTTAAGATGGTGGCCTCAGATCTCTCCAGAGTAATAGTATGCTTTCTCTTTGCAAACAGGAAGTAATCTGTGGGGTGATAGAGTAAAAGCACACAGACAGCCTGCCCCCCGACACTTTCTCACCTAACGTTTTAGCATATATTAGGAACCTTACCTGAATCAATAATGTCACTGGGCATTGCCGGATAGCCAACACTGCCTTCTACAGATTCCAAAGCCCACGTGGCTTGACAGTCTTTGCAGGGTCACTAGGCAAGTTGTGGTACAACAGGGACTGGAACCCAGGCCTTCTTATTTCTAATCCAGTGCTCATGCCATTGCCTCAGGCTATTGTTCACTTGTGTGTGAAGAAAGCTTCTGGTGCAGTGAGGGCTAGGAAAGTGCTAAATGAGGAGTACTGCAAGGACCCTGGATCAAAAATTATTGCCTCACAACAAGGAGGGAATCCAGGAAGACTTCTTGAAAAATGTTGGACTTGTTGTGGGTCCTAAAGGCTAATTAGGGGTACACAGAACGATTCCAGGCTAGGACATAGCACAAGTGAAGACACCTTCCCCCTCAACAGGAACAGCTTAAGCACAAAGAGGAAAAACGTTGGTGAGCAGAATTGCAATTAATAATAGCCTAGGGCTAAAGGGCATGAGATCTAGAGCCAAATTGCTGAGATTTGAACACCAGCTCTGCCACTCACTACCTAAGCAACCCTGGGCAAGTTACATACCCTCTCAGTGCCTGGATTCCTTGGCTATAAAAATAGAATCATAGTAATAACAACCTCACTGGATTTTTGTGAGAATTAAATAAGATTAAGGACAATTCCTGGCAGTAGTGAGTCCTCAAAAATATTGGCTATCATTACATTCCACAAAATGTTTGGGTAGCAATTTGTAAAGAATAAGAATGTTGCAGAGGCTTACAACAGCCAACTGCCTTTCACTCTGCAAATATGGCATTCTCCTGCTCAGAAGGCACCCAGGGGGACTGCTACTGCAAGAGGCAAGGTGGACAATAGAGAAAGAAGTCAAGATTGAAACCAGGAAATCTGATTTGTAATCTTACATCTGCCACTGACAACTGGATGATCCAGGGCAAGTCCCCTCTCTTCTCTAAGCCTCAGTCTCTACAATGGCAAAATGGAGATGTTTGACTAGTTTACATCTCAAGGCCCTTTCCACCTCTTTGACTGTGGGATTCTAGGAGTCTTCGGTGGGTGCCACAGCCAGTCCATTTTGCTCAGGTCTGCTAGGGTGATATAAAATTGGATCTTAGAATTGTAAGGCATTGCTTCCCTGAAGTAGAATTGGCACCTGTCAGAGCACTGAAGGTTACCCAAGGTCACCTCCATTTATCCATTTATCAAGAGGGAGTAGTTTAAAGGGAGCCACCTGAATTAATCCATACCACAGTGAGTATGTAATCTTTTAGGTAGTTACTATTATTATGTCACATGTGGCTCATTGTGTTGATATCACAAAAGTTATGTTAACTTTCATTAGTTTGTTTTCTACTTCTTACTCTATCTGAAACTTATCAAAAAGAATGTTTGGTCAGAGAACACAATTTGTGTGGAAAAACTGTAAATCTTTGGTTGAATGAAGTCCCTTTGATGCTAATCGGTATGCAGTATGAATCATGTCTAAATATGCATGTTATATTTATGATTGAGAGATGGGTAGAAAACTGTATATTTAGTGTATAATCAAGCAGACATTCCATATACAATATTTTCCTTCTTTGCACTGCCCATGACTTAGTAAGTATTCAATCAGCAGATATAACTTGTTGACTGACTGATATTACAGCCTATGGTGGGAAAAGGGGGTTGGAAAAATGTCTCCAAGTTGATCCTTAACATCCGTTGCTAGTTTATGACAGACATGCTTTTGAAGTATTCATTATTTTCTTTATTCCTGGATCTTCAGCACATCAAAGAGTGCTGGTACAAAGAAGGTAACTATCAAATGCTGGGGTGGTTTTAAAATACATCCACAAATTGTTTGATACTTTTTCTTTCAAGAGGTGGCATTTACTTCCTCTTCCTTTGTGTGTGGGCTGGATTTAGTGACTCACTTCTTTTTTTTTTTAACATCTTTATTGGAGTATAATTGCTTTACAATGGTGTGTTAGTTTCTGCTTTATAACAAAGTGAATCAGTTATACATATACATATGTTCCCATATCTTTTCCCTCTTGCATCTCCCTCCCTCCCACCCTCTCTAACTCACCCCTCTATGTGGTCACAAACCACCGAGCTGATCTCCCTGTGCTATACGGTCACTTCTAATTAAAAGAATAAAGCAAACATGATGGTGTATGATTTCAGGGACTAAGTCATGAAAGGAACCATGGCTTCCTCCTCACTCACTCTCTCTTGAATCGCTTACTCTGGGTGAAGTGAGCTGACATGTCATGAGCAGACCTATGGTAAGGGCCACATAATTAGGAACTGAGGCCTCCAGACAACAGACACGTGAGTGTGTGATCTTGGAATCAGATCCTCTGGCCACAGTCAAGCCTTCACATGATGCAGGCCCCAGCCAACATCTTGCCTGAAACTTCACGAAAGACCCTGAGCCAGAATCATTCAGCTAAGCCACTCCCAGATTCCTGACCTTCAGAAACAGTGAGATAATGAAATGACTGATGTTGTAAGACACCAAGTTTTGGAATAATTTGTTACTTAGCATTAGGTAACTAATACAGATGCTTAAATGAATGAATAGAAAATGTGTTGCATATATATGAACTAGAGAAATGTCAGTATTCAGACATCTCTCTTTTTTCTTTAGAATTCTCCAATTTATTCCTTATTTGATTGTGTCCTTATTTGATTTGACTGAAGTCTGTGGGTTATTTTGTGGCAGAAATGTCAGAAGTGACAATAAAATTATAATGAAATATGATGTGATCTGATTAAGATCAAGTTAGGGATGTGAAAGAAAGCCGAGCTAACTGGGGAAAAAGCCCTGAAAAATCACACTGACAACAGACAAAATATTTTTCCTTCTTTGCCTTTTCCATACCCATACATAGGCTGCCAGTCCTCTTTCCCTTCTCTGTATAAGGAGTAAAGTTGCTTCCTGCTCCTTCCTTTTTGCTTACAAAGAAAAAAAAAAGCAAGCTGTAGATTTTTAGCAGCAGCAACCAGCTGTAGAGTAAGCCATGTTATCTATGGGAAACAGGAACATTTCAATCAAAGCTAAAATGATTTCTTCAAGGATAAGGAGCCAAATCTATTTCAAATGGAATTTTCCAAGAGAGGAGCAAATTGTGAGTCTAGCTCCCAAGTTAGCTCATTGTCTAGTAGACTAAGAACCCAGGATTACCGGCTGTACTTTTTTCAGACTGGCTTGGCTAGTTTGTTTGGTTTCAACATGCTGTAAATAAATCCCAACTTCTGAGTTTAGTTAATTGCAATAGTAGTAACACCAACTGCTTCAACAACAAAAAATTAACCCCAAAATGTGTAATGGCTTAAACATAATAGAAACTTATTTCTCACATTCATAAAGTCTGAAATACGTGTATGTGATCAGCAGGAGGCTCACTTCTGACCAGGGACCCAGCCCCTTCCATCTTGCGGCTCTACATCTGCAACATGTGCCTTCCAGTTCACTGCCTGTGTCTGCATCTAGCCTGCAGATGGAGGAAGCACACGAAGAGTTGCATGTCAGAGAATTAGTGGTCTGAGCCTTGAAGTAGCATTTATGACTTCTGCTTACATTTAATTGGCTAAAACTCAGTCACATGGCCTCCTGATCATAAGGAGGGCTGGTGTGCACAGGAAGAAGGAGAAACAGCTTCTTGAACAACCAGCCACTGTCTGTCACAGTAATGGTACCACTTACCTTTGTAGAGCCGCAGATCACTTCCTCAACTGACTCTCTTCCTAGGTCCACACGTACCCCTACCTGAACCCCCGACCTAAGGTAGATTAAACCTCCTTCCTCTGTGCTTCTAGAAAACCATATGCACCTGTCTCCACTGTATTAATTATTGCCCAGTTACCATTGTTCATAGATCTGTCCTTCCACTTTTTCATTAGCATCTGGAGAGAAGAGAGCATGTCTTTTTGTTTGTGTATCCACAGTATCTGGCAAAGAATAAGGACTAATTTTGAGCAACAAATGGATAGATTGAAGAATGAATAAAATGTTATTCATAATAAGACCGGGTTAGAGAATAAGGATGATTGTATGTCATGACCCCTTTTTACCCAAATGTGAAAAGGAAATATAAGAAATAGCTCCATGCCATGTTTATAAAGGGCAGCATTTCTGGTTCTATAACCTATCTGTGGAGTACTTAGAAGTGCCAAGAAAAAGACAAGAATTCTAATATTTATTAAAATCTGATAATGGACAATGTGAAATCTCATTTCAACCCTCTTGTTTTAAAAGGATCCAGTATTTATTGCTGGTGCCAATGACAGGGAGAAAGTTGGACCCGCAGGGAAGAATTACAGGGAGGTAGCCTTTGACATAATTTAAGAAAGGAAAAGACACTGGAGTCAATGCCAGGGGCTCTGAAGTTCTAGTGTTGGTTCTGCCCTTGACTAGTGGTATACCCTTGGGTAAATCATTTAATCCTTCTGTGCCTTAGATTTCTTGCTTGTGAACTAATGAGACTGAACTAATTGTTCTCCTATATATCAAACTGTAGGATTCCTGGAACTAGAGCTTTCCAACAAGTTGCTTTATGAGGTAGTTAGCTCCTCATCACTGAAAGTTTTGAACAAAGATGAGATGACCTTAATAACAATAATAGGTGCATTTACTGAGTGCTTACTATGTTCCCAGCAGTATGCTAAGCACTACTTTACATATTTCCTCTTAAGAATATGAAGAGGTGGTTACCAATATTATCCTCATTTTATAGATAAGGAAATCAGTGCTTACAGGAGTTAAATAACTTCATAAAAGTCATCCTGCTGCTGAGTGGTAGTCCCAGGACCTGGACCCAGGTAAGCACTCTAGCTCTGCAGGCAGGATTTCCATGCTCAGATTAGAAATATGACTGAATAGCCTTGTGGGGATTCCTCCTCCTTAAAGATTTTATGCAGTAAGAACTTGAGTGACCAGCCTAGGAAGGAGAAAGGGGAAACCCCTTACCAAACTCAACCCTCATATTTTGTTTAGGATCTCAGAGTTTCTAATTGTGTTTCAGATATCAGGTAGGGCTATCATGGGTCGAGGAAAGCTTTCTGAGCTTGGAGAAGTTGTTCTGTTTCTCAACCAAAGTAAACCACTAGTGCTTTGGAAGGTTCTCTGCTCAGCAACAGTGTGTGAAGCAGCCAAGGCTCAATTTAACTGGTGAGAAACAAGTAGAGGACTTGAGAGGGTCTCTCTCAATGGGTTACTTTTTGATTCTTTTGCTTGTTTGTTCTTGTAATGAATGAAATTGCTATTTGAAAGAGCTACAGAAATGTGACATAACAGAGTAACCCAAAAAGCATCCTTGGCCCTGTGCCTCCAAAGGCCCCCAGCACATATAAGCAACTGTCCATAGGAAAGGCAGTAGCAGTGGCTTGTGAGGAGCACAGGCTCTTGAACTCTTGCCTTGACTGTGTGCTTTGGGGTAAGTGACCTATCCTCTCGGTATCTCACCTCCCCCACCTGCAAAGTAGGAATAGTGAGAGGACCTGCCTCATTGGGGTTGCTGTGAGGATGACATGAGTTAAAACATGTAAGGTGTTGACAACAATGGCTGGCACATAATGAATACCTAATACAGCCATTCCTTTAAGAGTCAAGTTGGTGATGGGTAGTTTATTCTTTTTTCACAACTTGGGACCAAGGATTCAGGAAATAAATTCATCTCCAAGTCATAAAGTAAAAGAGTGACAAATGTGGGCAGGCAAGAACTAACTCAGCAGCATAGATCTGGCCCTGGAATCCAGGATTATTTCATAGTCATCTGAACTTGGTTTCACAGGAATCACCAGACTAGCCAGTCCTGTCCTTGGCAAAGTCCTGATTCTAGGAAGGCCCTCCCAAACAGCCTCTACCTTGTGAAACAGCTTACAATTCAGCAGAGAGTGTTTTATTTTTAAAAGACACATCCAACAGGATATATAACATCACTATTTTCATCACCTTATGAAAGCCTAGGGGTGTATTAATAATACAGGGTTGACAGGCACATAACTATAAAGCAATGTCAGGTGTTATCCATATATATTAATGGAAGCAGGATCCCAGGGACAGACAGAGAATGTGCCCAGAAGGAGCTGGCCCACTTTATTATTTTTTGTAGACTCAAGTTATTTCTCAGATATGGTATAAAATGATGCATTATTCCATCAACTATAACCCGGACATACAGAGTCATCCCATTTCCAGAGCAATACAAGCAAATAACCCTGTAGACAACAAATGGAAATACACTCTCTCTTTTCTCCTGGACTTCCTTTGTGGATCAGAATTAGAAGATTTTCCTAAGAGTAGGCTTTGCTCTCTTGGACCACATCCCCAATCTCCAAGGGAAACACAATGAGACCAACTCCCCCATATATTTCAAAATTGGGGGCATTTTAATTCATAAGCTTTAATAAAAGGATTCAATAAAATCTGTGCTGGCATGACATTCAACTGCTCAATTCTTTTTTTTTTTTTTTTTTTTTTTTTTTTTTTTTTTTTTTTGCGGTATGCGGGCCTCTCACTGTTGTGGCCTCCCCCGTCGCGGAGCACAGGCTCCGGACGCGCAGGCTCCGGACGCGCAGGCTCAGCGGCCATGGCTCACGGGCCCAGCCGCTCCGCGGCATATGGGATCCTCCCAGACCGGGGCACGAACCCGTATCCCCTGCATCGGCAGGCGGACTCTCAACCACTTGCGCCACCAGGGAGGCCCCTCAACTGCTCAATTCTTTGAAGACTCAATAGAGATGATTATTTTACATGCTGTAAAACAAACATCTTGATGACTGACTTAATTACTTAAATGTTGATCTGTGTGTTTTTGATGTAAAAAGCTTAAGACAGTTACCTTTAAGCCAAAGTGCTAGTTCATTTCTGAGCAGAACTATTTGAGTAGGCAAGAGTTTCTGGGGGGGGCTTCCCTGGTGGCACGGTGGTTGAGAGTCCACCTGCCAATGCAGGGGACACGGGTTCGTGCCCTGGTCTGGGAAGATCCCACATGCTGCTGAGCGGCTGGGCCCATGAGCCATGGCTGCTGAGCCTGCGCGTCCGGAGCCTGTGTTCCGCAACGGGAGAGGCCACAACAGTGAGAGGACCGCGTACCGCAAAAAAAAAAAAAAAAAAAAAAAAAAAGAGTTTCTGGGGATATCTGAACTATTTGTACCCTCAGTTGAGGGGACAGAGCAGCAATGACCAGACATTTGTGGAAATATCTTTGTGGCCTGGGCTCACTGGAATTTTTTCAGTTTGTTTTGTAAAATCCATTTTGTTCTATTGATTAAAACAAAAGAAGTCATATGATGTGTTCAAGAAAACAAATTATTCCCCAAATGGGCAGGGTAGGTCAGTGGAAGCAAACATGGAATTTTAATCCCTTGCTCATCTCATCACCCAACCAAAACCAAAACAAAAAAGTAACATTGGTGTCACGTATCATACACTGTGCTCACATAGAGATGCAAAGAACTTTAACATATGCTCCCTGCCTGGACTCTTTTCACTGGATTAGACACTCGGATGTCTGAGTCTGATAGGCATCCTTTGCTAATGCACTTTAAATAATTGAATCAATAATTTGATATATTGCTTTTGATAAGATTCCAGTATTCCTTGAAACACCATTGAAAAATTCATATTTCTGTACCCCTGATGTAACCCTACTGTTCACAACCAATATTGGTTCTCTGGCAAGAAGACCAAAAGCAGCTCTTTAAGATATTCCTCATTGATATTCTTTCATTTTTCAGCAGCCAAAGAGATTTGGGTAAAAAGCAAATCTGTAGCCCTACACCCAAGAATGGGGTGCTATCAAAGGCACTGCCAGCGGGTTCCTGGGCAGCATCTGAGACCAACACCAGTGTGGAAGCAAAGCAGGCTAGCCAGAAGAGCTGTGACCCTCCTCCTCCTTACTGCCCATGGTTCTATTCCTGCTGAATTGGTCTTCAACTGGGGACCTTCAACTGGTCCTTCAATTCCTACCCAGGGAAGACTGGGGAAATCCCCAGATCTCGGCATTGCAAGTTCCTTTCTCCCAATGGTCCTGCTGCTCCCATCTCACATGTCCCTGGGAAAAATCTCCTGGATCTTGAGAGATTCCGGTCTAGGCTCAATCACCTCCCCACTTCCTCCATCCCAGAGCGAGAGTAGAAAAACTGTCAGCTGTTGATAACAAGTTCCTTTAGGTCCTACCAACAAGGGCTTAATTTCCAAAATATACAAACAGTTCATACAACTCAATATCAAAAAAACCAAATAATTCAATCCAAAAAATGGGGAGAAGACCTAAATAAACATTTCTCCAAAGAAGACATACAGATGGCCAACAGGCACATGAAAAGATGCTCAACATCGTTAATTATTAGAGAAATGCAAATCAAAACTACAATAAGGGGACTTGCCTGGTGGCATAGTGCTTAAGAATCTGCCTGCCAATGCAGGGGACATGGGTTTGAGCCCTGGTCCAGGAAGATCCCACATGCCGCGGAGCAACTAAGCCCATGTGCCACAACTACTGAGCTGCATTCTAAAGCCCGCGTGCCACAACTACTGAAGCCTGCACACCTAGAGCCAGTGCTCTGCAACAAGAGAAGCAACCACAATAAGAAGGCCACACACTGCAACGAAGAGTAGCCCCCATTCGCCACACTAGAGAAAGCATGCACACAGCAATGAAGACCCAAAGACCCAATTTATAAATAAATAAATAAATAAATTTAAAACTAATAATAATAAAGTTTAGTTCAATCCAATAATTTATTTTAAAAACCCTACAATGAGATATCACCTCACACTGGTCAGAATGGCCATCATCAAAAAGTCTACAAATAATAAATGCTGGAGAGGATGTGAAGAAAAGGAAACCCTTCTACACTGTTGTTGTAAATTGGTGCAGTCACTATGGAAAACAGTATGGAGGTTTCTTTAAAAACTAAAAATAAAGTTACCATATGATCCAGCAATCCCACTCCTGGGCATATATCCAAAAAAGATGAAAACTCTATTTTGAAAAGACACATGCCCCCCTATGTTCATAGCAGCACTATTACAATAGCCCAGACATGGAACCAACCTAAATGTCCATCAACAGATGAATGGATAAAGAAGATGTGATTATATATATATATATATATATATATATATATATATATATATATATATGAAATGGAATATTACTCAGCCATAAAAAAGAATGAAATACACATGGAGCTCAGCTTGGTGCTCTATGATGGCCTAGTTGGGTGGGATGGGGGCGGGAAGGGAGGTTCAAGAGGGAGGAGATGTGTATACACACATATGGCAGATTCACTTCGCTGTATGGCAGAAACCAACACAACACTGTAAAGCAATTATACTCCAATAAAAAATAAAAGTAAATGAATGCAATAATGCCATTTTCAGCAACGTGGATGGACCTAGAGATTACCATACTAAGTGAAGTAAGTCAGACAAAGACAAATATCATGTGATATCACTTATATGTGGAATCTAAAAAAAATGATATAAATGAACTTATTTACAAAACAGAAATAGACTCACAGACATAGAAAACAAACTTAAGGTTACCAAAGGGGAAGGGGGGAGGGGTAAATTAGAAGTTTGGGATTAACAGATACACACTACTATCTATAAAGTAGATAAACAGCAAGGACCTACTGTATAGCACAGGGAACTATATTCAATGTTCTGTAATGATCTATAATGGAAAGAATCTGAAAAAGAATACATCACTTTGCTGTACACCTGAAACTAACACAATATTGTAAATCAACTATACTTGAATTAAAAAATAAAAGATAAATAATGTACAGTACATAAACCTAACCTCCCAAAAAAATCCCTTTTGGCCCTAAAGTTTAGGGGGAAGCATCCATATTTTGCCTTCCTCACTGTCATTCTGCACAATGGTTAGTTGAAACAATCCAGTTTCAAGCACTGACAGAGCTTCCTCCTTGGACACACCAAAAACATATTCCAGAGTGTGGGGTCCACAGCTTCTAAATTGAAGGAGGTTTAGAGCTAAGCACAGGATCAGTGGTGCAGCTCTCACTCCCAGGGTTAGCTCTGCCCAGGCCTGGCAAGGACAGCCTCAGCCCCTGTTTCCTGGCTGTTCATATGTATAAACCACTTAGGGGGTTGCCCTGAATTAGGGCTTCAAAGCTTTGTTTTTGTCTCATCTAATTACATTTGCCCAGTGGGAAATATCCTCTGTCCTGTAGTTATACTCTGTCTGGAAATTTGTCTCAGCCCAAATAAAGGTGAGAGAAGGTGAGCAGCTAATCTCTAATCTCTCCCCCTACAGTGTAATGCAGATGATTTGACCCCTGTTGGAATCCCATCCTGAACCAAAAGAGCACACAGCGCTGTAAGCTTCAGGCTACTGGAGTCTCTTCCAGCTGTGGTGTGTAGCCCAGAGAACAAAATCTCCTCCTGGCCAAGGCTCCTTCTTTGCTTAATTCTTTTCTTTATGTCTAACCCCAGTGTCAGCCCCCAGGCAGCCTGCTGCATTGTCACCTCTGCAGGACAGGGAATGGACTCAATCTGTAGCTCTTTCCTGGGGAACAAAGTGCAGCCTCTCATCTTGCCATCAACCCCTGTGCTTCAGGCCTGCTGGCTATTCCCTTTCAGTGCAGCCTGGTGGGGGGTGAATTATCCTGAGCTTTTAAGAGTTTGAGTGAAATCACCTCTGACAGAGGGATAGGGCTTTAATAAAAGAGGTTCCCTTACCCTCAGTTATGTCTGAATCCAGCTGATCATCTTCTACTTTGGATTTCAAAAGAAATTTCTGTTTTGCTTCTGGGTTTGGCTATGGGTAATAATGGATGGTAGGGGAAACTGGGCCTGTTGTAACAGCTGGCACTCAGAAGGGCAGGGCTGATATGGCTAGAGTGGGACAGGGCACAGATGTGAGGAAGGCATGGGGAAGCCAGGTGCCTTATCACAGATACAGGAGCTGACCCACAAGGTCAGATCATCAGACAGAGTGCTGTGGGCCTGAGTCACAGCAGTTTCGGGGAGAGTCCAAATTTCACAAAAGGAGTAAATGGACATTTGCACCTGGGGTCATTTAGCAACCATTTACCTTACTTCTGAGAAAAGCCTACAATTTTCATTTGGGAATGCACCCGATTCCCCCACCAACCCCACCTTAGTCTATGTTTTTGAAAGCTAACCACCACTGAACCATGGTCACTGAGAGGCACTCATCCCCCTGAAATGTGTGGCTGGCTCAAGGATGCACAGGTGACCCCATCAGAGCCAGAGAGAGTCTGTGTAAGACTTTGATGAGAATCTTGGACTTAAACTTTCCACCAGGCTAAAATCTGATAGGCTATAAGATCTAGATCCTCTGTAGCCATTCTGTGAGCACAGAATCAATTCTTTTTGAGCATGAAACAAAGAGGAGAGAGTAGCCAAGTGAGGAGATAGAGAAAAACAGAGCATGTGCCCCTGGATCAAGCCATGCCTGAAAGCAGTCTATTCCTGAACTTCTACAATAAAGTTTCTTTTTGTTTAAATTATTTTGGATTGAGTTTTTGTTCATTTGTAAGTAACAGTGCACTAATCATACAAGGAAGTACAAGATAAGTATCAGAAACCAAGAAATAGGGAGTACCCGATACCAGAGTCCAGGCCAGCCAGGGAAGCAAAGAGACAGGCAGCATCTGAGAGGTCTACGTTCAGTATCCAAGCCCTGGATCAGTGGTGTTCAAACGTTAATGTGCAGAAGAATCACATGAAGAACTTAATAACAGCATAGATTCCCAGTCACTCCAAAAGCCAATTCTGATCCATAAGTCTGGAATTTGACCCAAGGATACGGTTTTTAACTAGGATCCAGGCAAGTTGGTGGCAGATGATACAGGGAACACACTTTGAGAAATATTACTTTACACTCTGGGATGGGAGTTAAAAGACAGGGTTCTGGTCCTGGTGTGAGGCAATGGCAAGAGCCACGTAGGGGAGAAGAGTAGTATTAGGCCACAGCTTAGAACAGGACTGTGGAGACAAGCATGGCAGCAGCAGCTCAGCTGCTGACTGTGGCACACAGTGAGCCCACAGGTCATGAGCCACAGTTTTAGAGCTGGAACATCACACTAGTTTGGATCAGCAGGAATGATGGGTTGATCAGAAGTGCCACGTGAACACGTCCAAGTTTGCAAATGCTTCCATGGGTCCATCTAAGCTGCTCCTACCAACCCATTTGTCTGGCAACTAGAGATTACGAAATCAAAACTCAGAGCATCTAAATTGTATGCACAAAGTAGCACAACTAAGTAGTCTGGTAGCCTAGACCTGGGTCCCATGCCAAACCCCACACTACTTCAGCTGGGTCTCAAGAAAGGTCACCCTCCCAGCTGTGACAAAGAAGGGGCACAGAGGGTGGCGATCAGTGAGAACACTGTGTTCAGGGAACCCAGCTTAAGGAGGGACAATTTTCATGTTAGAGATTTCAACAACTCATTTTGCTCAAAATATCCTGGCCCAGCTTGGGGATGGAAAGTGGAGGAAGGCAGGATGGCCAGCCTTTGGGAGAAAAGCAGATAATTATTTTATCATTCTGAGTCAGCCCCTGGCATTGGGATAAGCCCCATTTGTGCTCCTGACTCTTCCCTTGGGATAAGAGAAATGGATTCTGCACTCAGTAGGGTTGGAAGTCACCCTGATCCTTAACAACACTGAGTACTTTTAACAGACTTTTCTTTTTAAATGGAAAATCCAAAGAAAAAAAAATAATGCAGATTCAATATAAGAAAGAAATAATAATACTTCCAAAAATTTCATCCCCTGAACCACTGTCAATATTTTGGTATAAATCCTTCTAGAACTCTTAAAAAATGCAAACATATCATACAAACCATATTTGTAAATTAATTTTCATACTATTTACTATAAGCATATTTCCATGTCAAATATTTAAATGCAAAAGAATGTTAACACTTAAATAATATCTCATTTATCATTAAACAATCCCTTATTGTTAAATACTTAGATTATTTCCAATTTTATACTACCATAATCTTTGTACATTCATTAAATCCTTAAACAAAAAATCAATTAAATGCTTAAAAGAAATCCCTAGAAATGTTATCCTGGGGTCAACTTGCTTGGACATTTTTTACACTCCTGATATATATTGGAAAATTGCTTTCCAGAAAGGCTATGGCAATTTACTTGTTCCCAACAGCAGAAGACTCTGGAAGGTACATAGTATCTAATATTGAACTCTGATAGATGTGAACTTTTACCTTCCTTTTCCACTCAAAATATTGTCTCCTACTCACCTAGTGTCTCTTCACACTGATAATTGGTAAATGCTAACACTTCACAGTTTGCAAAACATTTTTACATACTTTTCATCCTCCTAAATACTGTTAAAAACAGCACTTATTATTATAATCCTCTTTGCACATAAGACCCAAAGAAGTTGAGTGATTTCTCTAAGGTCTCATGGTCAAGAGACACTGGTAATGAGATAAAAACCAAGGTCACTTATCTTCCAAGCCCAGTGTTCCTTGCACTTGGTGGTTTTCCACTTAGACTACCATTAGAATTTACCATCTGCAGTGACTCTGATTTAATTCACCTGGTGTGGGTGTCTGTGATGAGTGAACACTTCCAGAATGTTTGAGAATCTAATGAAAATCATGTATCTTCTTCCCAGAAAAAGGGATACATGTATGCACACACACAAAATTGTAAATATATCAGGAGGGAATCAAAAAGAGTTGTGACCATAAACACACCCAAAGTCCAATGGCCCAAAGATAGGATTTAGTTAGTGCATTATTGATTAATATTTGTGTGGTAGGCAGAATTCCAAGATGACTTCAATGACCCTTATATAATCTCCTCTTGTTTGAGTGTGGGTAGAACCTATGTATCAATCCCAGGATATATTATGGCAAAACATATGGCAAAAGAGATTATCCTGGGTGGGCCTGATCTAATCACACGAGTCTGTTAAATTTGAGCCTAGAGGTCAGAGACCAGAGAAGTCTGTGCAAACCTGAGAGCAATTCAGTTCAAGAGACGTTCTTCTGCTGGCTTTGACGATGGATGGGCCTTTGTGGCAAGAATCTGAGAGTGGCCTTTAGGAGATATTGACCTAAAACAAGTAGACTGCCAGTTATTTCTCTAGCTAAAAAAGTGTTTATTTGGGAATGGCAGAGAACTGCAATTAGGGGTCTGCAACCACAGTGAGCCACATGTAAGTGCCTGCATAACAAGGGAAGAACTCTTTTACAGAGGGAAAAAGGAAGTTGGGAGGGATACATAAGCAAAGAGTCCATGGCTTTTCACTGGCTGTGTTCTTACCAGGAACGAAGAGGAGACTTTCATCTTCTTGTAAGGGTCTGCTAGTGTCATAGGACATGAGAACTCCCCTTTCTGGTCTCCCAACTCTATGTAATTGAGGTTTCTGTTTATTAAATATTTTACATTTTCCCCCTTTTGATCAAGATCCTTCTCTGAAAGCATTGCTGATCAAGAGTCAGGTTTTCTGGTTTCAGTGGCTCTTTGTCTCTAAATGTCAAATGGAACTTCCCTGGATGTAGTGTCTCAGGTCAAAGGGAAAGTGAACAGATTGGAAACGTATTGAGGTCATATTCAAATAACAAAGAAGGGTAAGAGGGAGAACTCTCGGGCATTTTAATCTAAACTTCATATACTGGGTTGGCCAGAAAGTTCATTTGGGGTTTTCCATGACAGCTTATGGAAAGACCCAAACAAACTTTTGGGCCAACACAATATTATCAAGATCATAGAAATTAGAGATCATCTGAAGCATTATGTCATCATCAAAGGTTTGGCAACAAACTTCCAACAAGTCCGATCGAGATATATTGGGAAAGCTGTCTCATCAGATGTTGTCTGCTTCAATTCCAGGAAATCTTTACTTTCAAGTCATCAGATAATGTGTAGGTCCAGTCAGGTTTCTGTGCTTTGTTTAGGTGTGTCATGTGAATCCAAGAGTTTATTCCTTGGAGTTTGGTGGCACAAGGGTTGGATAGCAGTATTTGATAGGGACCTTTCCACTGAGCTTGAAGAGAGTTCTTCTGGAAGTATCTTTCCCAATAGACAAAATCTTCTGACTGCAAGGTGTGATGCTTGAGGTCTTCATCTCCCAAGGGTACACTTTGAAAAGATGGTTCTACCAAAACATGGTTATTTTAATAGAAGTGATTAGGCCTTTTCAATATTAGAATATTTCTCCTTTTATTAGTTATGGGTCAAAAGAATCAGAAGCCAAGTATATTGGGCGTCCTGTGACTATCTCAATGGGTGAGAGTTCATGAGTTCCAAAAGGGCCACCCCTGAGATTTAGAAGGACCAATGAAAATGCTTTTAGCCAAGGCATTTGGAGGGCCTCTACAAATTTTGCCAGTTGAGTATTAATAATGCCATTACTGTGTCCGACTAAACCAGAGGATTGAGGGAGGTAAGTACAGGGAAAGTGTTGTAAAACTGGCCAAACAACACAGACTTCTGAAAGTACCTGGCCCATAAAATGGGTTCCTTAATCACTGTGAAGTTTGAGAGGAGTTCCCCACGTAGGGATACTGTTTTCCAAAAGGCCTTTAGCCACAGAAGAGGTATTAGCCTGTCTGTAAGAGAAGGCTTCAGTCCAGTGTGAAAACATACAGACCATGACTTAAACATATTTATATCCATGAGATGGAGGAAGTTGTATGAAATCCATTTGCCAGAACTTGAATGGCCCAGGCATTTGAAATATCCAGGAGAAGTACAAACAGTCTTCCCTGGGTTGCACTTTGGAAAAGTGGAACAAATGAGGTAGGCACTTTCTGCAGCCTTGTTAATGTTTCCCCACCAATATTGATGCATGAAGGCTATCATTTTGTCACTAGACTGATAGTGTAATGTATGTACAATGGTGAGGAGTGGGAATTTTAGGGTCTCTGGTAAGACTGGGTTGTTACATAGTCCAAACCAGAGCTTGCTCTTTTTATCAAACCAAAAACTGTTGGATTTCCAATCTTGTTTATCCTTTCTGAGGCCAATTATTGGGCCTCTCTAGCCAGTTTTTCTAAATTATCATTTGGAGAAATATCCCTTTGGACCATGACAGATGTTTGGCTGATGTTAATCCCTTTAAGGGCAGCATTCCTTGCAAAAATGTCAGCAAGGTGATTTCCCTTAATTTTCAGAGAATCAAGATTAGAATGTCCTAGAATCTTAATAATAGCTAAAGTGGCAGGTAGAAGTATTGCATTCAATAATTCCTAAACATAGGGACCATTTTTAATTTTATTCCCACTGAAAGTAAAAAAAGCCACATTGCTTCAAGAACATTCCAAAATCATGAACTACGCCAAAAGCATATCTACTATCAGTATAAATATTGGCAGTTTTGTCCTTAGATAAAGTACAAGCCTGTATAAAATCATGTTGGGCTAAAGTAGCCATAGGTAAAGATGCTGCCTCAATAACATCAAAAGAAGTTGTAATGGCATGCCCAGCATAATAGTTGCCACTGTCACCTTTTAAATAAGAACCATGAGAAGTCAATATTACCTAATGGAATTTCCTGTAGATCATTATAAAGAATCAGGAGGTGGTCCATCAGCATTAAGCAGTCATGACAAACTTCATCAGTGATGAAGAGGAGAAGAGTAGTTAGGCTAAGAATTACAACATAAAACAGTTATGTGAGGGACAGTTAACAAAAGGATTTCATAGGAGGTGAGGCTGCTGGGTGAGAAATGTTGATTGTGATGAGAATTCAGGAGAGCTTCTACTGCATGAGGTACAAAAATGGTTAAAGGGGATCCCACAACAAATTTCTCAGTGGTCTTAACCAAAAGGGCAGTGACTGCAATGGCTCTAAGGCAAGGGGGCCATCCCTGTGCCGCAGGGTCCAGTTGCTGGCTATAATACCCCATGGGTTGGTGGTGGTCCCCATGATTTGGGGTGAGTACCCTAAGGGCATTCCCTTCCTTCCCATATATACAAAGGAAAAGGGGGATCTGATAATTGGGATACCAAGGGCAGATGGGTTCATCAGACTCTCTTTTATGGCCATGAAGGCTATGTTGTCTGGTTCTTCCTATAAAATTGGGTCAGGGCTGTTAATGTTGAGTAAAGGACACAGAGGTTTTGCTGTAGGAGAGAAATTTGGAATCCGTTTCAGCAATAACCAACTAGCCCAAGAAAAACTCACAGTTGACTCTTAGCTTTAAGTTTTGGAAAACTTAGGACACCGTGAATCTGGATCTAGGTGTATCCCTTGTTCTATATCAGATACCCTAAATATTAAACCTGGGTTTGGGCAAACTGCAATTTTTCTTTGGCAACTTTATGTCCCTTTAAGGCTAAAAGCTTTAGTAAGTGGATGCTGTCTTCCTGTGAGGAATCTTGAGGAGAAGAGCAAGAAGCAAATCAAATCATCCATGTATTGCAACAAAGTAAAACCCCTAGGGAACTTTATATCATCCAGATCAGCCTTCAAGATTTGTGAGAAATAGGAGAATCCTCAGTAAAACCCTGAGGCATTACTGTTCAGGTGAATTGTTTTTCTTCCCAAGTGAAGGCAAAAAGGTATTGGCTAGCTTCATCAACTGGAATACTAAAGAATGCACTGCATAAATCAATTACAGTAAAGAATTTGCTTCCAGTGGGATATTAGCAGCATATGGGGATTAGAAATAACAGGGGTTGAGGAATAACAATGTCATTTATTGGTCCTGGACAAAAGTCTAGGTTTTCTCACTGGTAAAATGGGAGTAATTCAGGGACTAGTACAAGGGATAATGAGGCACTGAGTCTTATAATATTCTGTTATGGGCTTTATGCATTGAAGAGTTTCTTTGCTTATAGGATATTGATTCATTCTGGGAAGAGGTTTTGGGGGATCTATTTGAATCTTGATGGGAAACATGCTGTGACCTTTGCCAACATCAGTGGGAGATTTAGTCCATAAGGAAAGTGGTAGCTGATCCAATAGGGACAAATGATTGATGTCAATAACAAATAAAAGATGTCAAAGGTCATTTAATTCACCTGGTGGGTTACTTTGATGACTACTGTCAAATTCTAGAATTATTCCCCCATTTTGGGAGAAAGAAATTCTGACACGATGCTTTTCTACGAAGTCTCTGCCTAGGAAATGGACAGAGAGAGAGGAACTAAGGAGAAAAGGGCGAGTATCTCTCAAAGAGCCTAAACAAAAGGGAATAGGTTCAGAGGCAGGGATCTCTTGAAGTTCATCAGAGATCCCCGTTATTTGAACTATTTTAGTACTCCAAGGCAGAGGATGTTTTATAATAGTGGGACTGAGCACTAAGACATTGGCTCTGGTGTCAAGTGGGACTGGAAGAGATGCGTGCCATTCTGAAGAAATGTTTTTCCAAGCTGATAAAGAGGGAGGATTGGGAAGAGCCCATCATTGAGAATTGTGAGGATGTTGGAAAGGCTAGTTAGAGGGCTGAAGACACCTACAGTGCTTCAATTTGTAACAATCTCTTTTCCAATATCCTGGCTACTTGTAATAATAGCAGAAACCAGGAGGGCATTGGTTTTGTTTAGGGGCTTTCAATTGCTGGTGTTGAAGATTAAGAATTTTGGTGGTCTTTCTTTGAGGTGACACACCTAGAGTACAAGAGAGCTGGTTTGCCAGATTAAGTAAATCTAGAGTAGACATAGTTTCCGGTTCCATCCTGCTCCTTTTTACTAGAAGGGAAAGGTTCCAGTTCACCCCATTAATAAGCAAAGAGTTAAAAGCTGCCCAGATAGAATCAACATCTGAAGGAAGACTAGAATTTTCTTTAAAAACAATCAAGTTGATTGTAATAGTCCTGAACATGTTCATCAGATTTTTGTGTGAAAGTCTGAATTTTGTTCCCATCAACACGCTTTAGAAAAGTCCTAAGAATTGCTTGATGAATTCACCTAGCAATTGCCTGAGACTGACCATATAATAAGTTAGCAGGCTGGTCTCCCAGTTGTAATTCTAGAGACTTTTCAGGATTTTCCCAATTAGTGGTTTTCATCTAACAACATCCTGGCCTTCACCAACAACAATATGAACTAGCTGATGTTAAGTCAGAGAAACCAGGTTAATAAGTTTGAATAACTATATTAAATACTTCAGCAAATCTGTGAGGATCTTTGGTTACTTTGGGAACATCTTTGACGATGGCTCACAATTCAGCTTCAGTCCAGAGTATATAAGAAATTAAGGGTTTAGCCTCTTTGGATTCTCAGAAGGCTTAATTCTAAAGGGACAGGTGCAGAGGAAATGGTGTGGGGAGTGTTTCAGAGAAAAAGGAAAGTTTGGTGAGAGAATTAAAGTGGGAGAACAAAAAAAGCCAAGAAGAAGAGCCTGAGGCTTCAAGAGCTGTTTGATCTTTCTTTAATCATTTGTTTGCCTCAGTCAATCTTAAAATATTATTCTGCAGAAAGAGGTCACTTTAGGCTCTGGATAATGTTTGGAAGTCTCAAATACCAGTCAAAATAGGCAGTCCATTTTTTTCTGGAAAACTTCGAGCTATTGTAGTCCAATTCAGCTTTCAGAAAATTAAGCTTGGGTGTTTCAAAATTTCCCCATAATGGCAATTGATTTTCTAAATTGCTTTCGGTCAGGTCAGTTCATTTAGTTAAAAATGCATGTGAGGAAGGACCACAGTTTTTAAACATAAAATCTGCTGGAGGCCCTTTTGGGGGAGAGGGCAGTCCTCAAAATATTTAGATAACTGGGTCCTTGTTTCTCATAGGATTTTCTCTAGAGTAAAAGAACAGTTTTCAAACAGCTCCAACAGTTGACAGCTCAAACAGCTAGCAATTCAAACAGCATAAACAGTTCAAATATCTCAAACAGCTTGCAACTCAATAGCCAGCAGGCCTAATACCAGCCAGTTAAAAGGGAGCAGCTTGGTCCTGGAGGAGCCAGGCCACAGGCTTTCCACCTAGTCCCATAGAACAGTCCCTGTGTCAAATGAATGGGCCGATGGCTGAACTGGCACAGTTTCAGTGAAGTAGCCCCTGTTCCCAAAGGAATGGGCTAGAGGCTTCTCAGCCAATTTCAGTAAACGGCCTGATCCCAAAATCAAACCAAGTGTCAAATGAGTACTTGCATACAGAACAAGCCCTTAACCAGAAAGACAAAACCTTTAACTAGATCTCACGTAAAGCCTGGAGAGCTTCAGATGCAAAGAGGGCATGAGCTTGGATCCAGGAGAAGAGCTACCTTCAAACTCCAGGGTCAGTGAAAAAAATCAGTGAGCATATGGGTCAACCTGTGGGTAACGGCACCTGTTTGCTTACCTACCCCAGAGCTGTCGAGAGTCTTCTCTGGCCCCCATATAGGCCACCAAAACTTTGGCCTAAAACAAATAGACTGCCAGCTATTTCTCCGGGGGAAAAAAAAAAAAAGGATTCATTCAGAATGAGCAGAGAATTGCAATTCAAGGTCTGCAACTATGGTGAGCCAACATGCAAGTCCCCTCATGGCAAGGGAAGGAGAACGCTTTTATTAGGAGGAAAAGGAAGTTGGGAGGGCTACAGTAAGAAAGAGTCCATGGCTTTTCATTGGTTGAGTTCATGCCAGGAAAGAAGAGGAGTCTTTCTTCTTCCTGTTCAGCTCTGCTGCTGTCACAGGGTGTGAGAGCTGCTCCCCCGGTCTCCTGACTCTATTTAATTGAAGTTTCTGTTTATTAATTTTTTTTTACAGAGCTGAGAGCAACCCTTGGTTGACAGCCAGAAAGAAATATGGGGACCTCAGTCCTACAACTACAGGAAATGAATTCTATCAATAGCAACAAACACAGGAAATGAGCTTGGACAAGGACCAGCTAACACCTGATTTCAGCCCTTTGAGACCATGAGCAGAAATCCATCCCCACACCTTACCCAAACTTCTGACCTACAAAAACTGTAAGATAATAAATGAGTATTGTTTTAAGCCACTAAGATTGCAGTAATACATTATGCAGCAGTTGTAAACTAATCAACTTGAGATACCTAAGCACTTGCCAGGTTATCATTACGATTACTCATATAAGGGATAAAAGGATTTTTTTAATGTATTCTGCTCTAATTTTTATGAGCATCTAGTGATGGACAGAACACACACACCCAAAGAAGGTAGATTGTGGAGTGCTGTAAACAAGGTTGCAACTAACTCTGCTTTGTGAGTCCAAGGAAAGCAGGCTTCAGTATACCTGGAAGCCGTGAAAAGACCACTAACAAACAGGAGGAGTGTGAACTGGGCTTTGAGGAAAGCAGGGACTTGGGTAGCTATGGGGGGAGGGCATGCACTGAGGGTGGAGGACATGTAGAGCGCCCTGGCCAGTGAGACTAGCCTCAGAGCATTTTCAGAAAATGGCCATTAGATCCAACTTGCTGAAACCCAAGGTTGGTGGAGGGTAAGTGAAAATAACACCAGAAAAGTAGAGAAAGATCCAATTGGGGAGTGTGTTGGATCTTTGAATGAGGGGTGTGGATACCACTCTTTGAGAGACATCATGGAAAATTCATGTGCTGGAGTGGCTTTTTCAGAGGTAGGATAATTTCGGAAGACTGCAGCCATTACTTGGATGGGAAAGACTATTCCAGAATCAAGGCACACGGTGGACCAACACATGAATAGCCTTCTTGTCTGTTTCTCCCTGTGGTTTTATTTGCCTGAGGAAGTGGGGATGTGTTGAGCTAGACAGTTCATTGATCTGTGTCGTTCCCCACCTCACTCTACCTGTCACAGATCTGTTTGACCATCCATAGTGTGGTCCCCAGAAGACACACCCTGTTTTTCCCTAACATAATCCTTACCAGGGCCCATTCTCCTCCTATCAGAGCCATGCCCAAGTGCAACACTCTTGAATTACTGGGCTTCAGCCCTTAAATCCAATGTAACTTGTTTGAAGGTTTGGAATTGGCTCTTTAAGGTGGAAATTTGGAAAAGCTCTAATTTGTAGATCCTGAAGTGCTAGCTCTGGCATGCCACAACTTACATAGAGTGAAATTCATTCCTGGTCTCCCCTCTGCTCTAACAGTAGAGTCTTCAGCACATACACATTGTTCTGCTCCTTCTAGCTGAGTGTACTAGGGAATTTTGCCTATCCTTACTGAGCCCCAGTTTCCTCCTCTGTAAAAAGGGAATAAGATCATGATTCAGAATATGGCTGCCACATGCTATGCCACAGAAGAAGGTTCTCTCTTCCCCGAGAATGTCATGCTATTGATCCATCATGGGTTCATGTGTTCACTGCCCAGAAACATAAGCACATGTCTACTGTGAGATCGAGACCAGCTCACTCTTATGACTCTTAGGACAGTGGTTCTCCAGCTTGTCTGAGTATTAGAATCACCTGGGGAGATTTTTCAAATTACTGATGCCTGGTCCCATCTACCCCTGATTTTTTTTTTTAATCTCTCCAGGTGATCCCAATGTGTAGGCAAGTTTGAGAATACACAGAGCCAGAGTTAGCAGAGCCGTCAGAGGCTAGGAAGCAGCCAGCCCAGAGTAACTGGCCTCACCAAATCCATGACCTGCTGTAACCCCTGAACACAAGAAGGAGAGCTGGATCCGGTGATGCCACTGGGAGGCATGAGGAAATTAAGAAACAGGAGCCCATCCCGGAAGCTGAGCCCTATTGACCAAGATGCCAGTACACAGACCATAGTCTCAGCAATCCAGACCAGTCCCCCAAAGAAGTGCAAAACCAGGGCTCTCCTGGAAGGGCCTGTGTGCGGCCTCTCAAGACTCACTGTCCATCTCATCCTATTCTCTTTCCCTCCAGGCCTTTGGTTAGCAATCCCTGGCCTCTTCTCTTCCTTCACACTCAGAATCGGGCAGGGGTGAGAGGAGGGTGGTGAGGATTCCTTGAAGGAGTTAAAATACAAAGTTGGTATTTAGAGGCCCCATTAATGCGGGAAAAAAAAAGGCCTCAACAAATTTAAAAAGAAAAAGGCAAGTGCTTTCCAGGCAGAGCCTCCCAAATGTCAGTGTCCCAGAAGTTTCTGGAATCCTATCTTTTCTGAATTGTTACAGTCTCAAGATCTTGCTTTGTCATTTTTGATGCTGCCTTGCAACCAGAAGTCCTACAAACAGGTAAAACAACAATTGTAGGGGTTCAGAATGAGCTTCCCCCAAATGTGCCACTTTTGCATGAGGATTGTTTTGAACTAAAGGTAATCAAAACCCAGCAGGTTCAAGAGAAATTACTGCCCCTTCCTTAACTACCTAGAATAATTTAAGTTGGGGGGTTTCCCAGAAAAGAGTTATTAATGGAAATAAATGTTATCTAGGTGACCCCATATATATGGCAGGGCAAACATCTAATTACCAAACATCTGATCTTCTTCTTGTTCTATGAATGACCCTACTGTCCTTGGAAGCCCCAGACCCCTACCCCATTTCTTAACTCAGGATGGCATACATACCTCATTTTGCCTTTCTGTCTCTGAACCTCTCATGTATATGGGATTCCCATATGTATGAAATTAAATTTGACTTTCTACTATTAACCTGTCTGATGTTAATTCAATTCTTAGACCAGCTAGAAGAACCTAGAAGGGTAGAGGCAAGTTTTTCCTTCTCCAACACAACCATAAGGTGGTCTAATTATTCAGGTGTGACACTTATTTTAATTATTATCATGCCCTCTCCGTTGAGATCCTGACTTATAATATAAATGCCAATTACTTCGAATGAATTTTAGCTTAGCAACAATTATTATCGATTCCTGTCAGAGTGAGTGAACCCTTTCAAATCACTGCAGTCACACCTCGGAAAATGTGTAGGTGCCTCCGTGGCAGATAGGGGTCCGATTATGACTTCCAAGGAGCTGCCCTCCGTTTCCCTTCCAGGACCAGAAACGTGACATCACGTACACTGCCTTTGGAATGCATGATTAAGCTTCTGGCTGCCACTCGCACCACTACTTCCAGCAGCTTTGTCTGCCACTATGTCTGCTTTTCTTTGCCAAAGGCCCTGAGACAAAGAGACTGCAGGTGTTTCTATGAAGTCCTCCTGATTCTCCAGGCCAGATTTAAGCACCACATAAGGAGGAAGGATGTAGTATGAGAAAAATGCACTGCTGATGGGCATCAAACAAGAAATATGAAAGCTGTGTCTTCTTCATAGCCTCTGCTGCCACAGGAGATGTATTTTTTAATTATTATTTTCTATGTCCCTCCCACTGGAATGTAAACTCCCTGAGAACAAGGACTTTGTCTCTTGCTATATCCCAAGAGCCTAGTACATGGTAGTACTCAATAAATGTTTGACATAGAGAGGGAGGGAGGAGAGAGGGAGGAAGGAAAGGGTGAGCCCATGGACCGTGGAATTAGAAAAACTTAGGTTTAAATCCTTTCTGTAACAATTCTAACTGTGCAGAAAACATGGGTGAGTTATTTACTTTCTTTGTTTCCCTCTCTTCATCATATTACCAATTAGCAGGACTGGGGTAAAGATCAGCAATATCATATGTAAGCCTGCTAACACTATTAGGCAATCAAAGCATAGGAATTGGGCTTCCCTGGTGGCGCAGTGGTTGAGAGTCCGCCTGCACATGCAAGGGACACGGGTTCGTGCCCCGGTCTGGGAAGATCCCACATGCCGCGGTGCAGCTGGGCCTGTGAGCCATGGCCGCTGAGCCTGCGCGTCCGGAGCCTGTGCTCCGCAACGGGAGAGGCCACAACAGTGAGAGGCCCACGTACCGCAAAAAAAAAAAAAAAAAACCAACATAGAAATTAATTACTTACATAGATTATCTGTAATATTATTACTACTATTAAGTAAAGTTCTAAACACTAATAAAGACATGAGTATTGGCCTCTAGTCAGAGCTTATTGGATAAAGGACATTCCCAGTTTGTCTCTGCTTGTTGTGTTATCCTCTTATCCAGCAGTACTCTCTTCCATTTCCCCAATTTAGTGAAAATTCTAATTTTTCTAGTCACTCTCATCATTCTTGCTTTGTCTCCCCTACTGTGGGTCCCAGCCTTCCTCATGATATTCGTATCTCAGCGTTGGAACCCTCCTCACTCCCACATCAGGCCCTGGTCAAGGACACTCCTGTCTGGGAATGAACCTCAAGTCAGCCATGACAAAGAAAAGCCCGATTCTATCCTTTTGGCATCTGGCAGTTCTCAGAGAACTTTCCCCAGCCTGTCTGGCTGAATGGTCAAAGTATAATTTTCATAAACTTAAAACATGATTATGATATAAACACAGGGTGAATATGTATCAAAGATTTATTTACTTCATAAAAGACAGAATCAGAGAATGGTAAAAATGTTTCAAAGGAGAATTGGAAGAATAAAGATTCATATAGACCGTCAGGAATGGCATGTTAGAATAAGTTTGCTAATTTAGGGACCAGATTGGTTAACGTCTTATAGGGCAATAAAATCTTCTGAAAGGAAAGAAATCATCTGCATCTCTATCAGAATAAAATTAACATGTAGCTTCACAGATTCTGAGCACCAATCAGTAGTAAATAGCATAGAGGAGGAAAAGTAATTTTCCCTCTACTCTTCTAGGTTCTCAGCTGAGACTCCCCCCACTGTCCCATAATAAAGATTAATAGGAGTAAAACAGAAGTTTAATAGAATATAAAACTCCTGTACATGGCAAATACCCAAGAAAACCAAGTAAATTTCTAAACTGGCCCAAGCCACCACCTTAAATACCATCTCCAGCTAAAGACAAAAGAAGGTGTTGGAGGGTGGGGAAGCCAGTTAGGAAGGCTAGCAGGGAAAGCACAGTAAACAAGGGTAAGGTTGTTATTGCAGATTTAAGTTGGTGTCTTCTCCACTGATGAGGGTTTCTCAAAGTTTAGTCATCCTTCTCTACCTTGTACAGAAAGGGAGCCACTCTTACAAATGGAGATTTACCTTATCAATTGAAATGTCTTTTACAAAAGGCTAACTTCCACTCAGTTTTCAGAGCTTCTCCTGTGTCTGCTATTGTTTAAAAATAATCAGCCTAGAATAATTCTTATGCCCAAGAGGCATATTTTGGAGTGGCAAATTCTTTTCCCCTTCAATAGTAAGTCAAACAAAAGTAGAGAATTAAAAAAATCTTTAGGGTCTTTTTGGACAATGGTACAGTATGACATTACAAAGACATGCAGTCATCCTATTTTTACTTCCAAGTTTCAGATAATTTTTCTTAACAAAGTTGACCTCCACAAGCTAGGATATGAAAATACAGTGATGCTCTGGGTGGCTGACACTATCAGATCCTTCTGATAGAAACTGTCCATCTCACAAACTTACTGAGAGAGAAGCTGCAGGTGGCTGTTTTCTAAATACAGATGGGTTCAATAGGCCAGGACTGGGCACCAGGCTTAAGGGTAGGCCATCTCATGATGGTCAATGGTCTTTATAGTTCAGGGCAAATGCTGTGCCCAAG
Source organism: Mesoplodon densirostris (assembly GCF_025265405.1). Taxonomy (NCBI): domain Eukaryota; kingdom Metazoa; phylum Chordata; class Mammalia; order Artiodactyla; family Ziphiidae; genus Mesoplodon; species Mesoplodon densirostris. The sequence continues at coordinate 128,951,833 of NC_082662.1, read as the reverse complement.
CAGGAACAAAGTGGCCCAATCAGATTGTCACTTTCTGGGGAATTTTGTGGGAGTTATTGGGGAAAAGTCCATTAATATAAGAAGGAAGAGAATAAGTAAATTAGTATTGGAAGGAAACAGAAGTAAGGAGACCATAGCTCAGATTTGGAAACAAGGTGTTTAAAGGAGGATCTGTAGAAGCCCCATTCTAAGGACACAACTTCTTCTGGGTCAAGAAGTTGTCAAGAAAGACAATAGAACTACTGTACCCTCTAGCTTCCATTAACCTGGGCCAGGCAGTTAAAATTACTGCCTTCCTTATTTCTATGTGTTATAAGTAACCTTTTTAAAAAATAACTCATTATTGGAATGACTCTCTTTTTTCTTACAGCCAATGGAGCCTCACTCACATGAAGGGTGGCTCCTAATCCACAGGGGTCACATGGCCTGGGTTACGCTCTTACCCAGAGTCACAGACATGAGACATGAGGGTGTTTCTGAGGCTATCTTTACTCATTTGAGTTTTAGGGTCAGACTGAGGCAACACCCAGTGTCTTATTCAGAGACCATTCAAACACCAGAAACACATTCAAACTAGCTCAAGTAAAGGAGGATCTGTTGTATGGATACAGGGAATCTTACAGAACAAGTTTAGAACCCAAGATCTCACTCTGCAGCTTCTCCCTCCACCTCACTACCCATCTTAATCTCTGTTCTTTCTGTGATTCTTTTTCCATTCTTTTCTTTCTGCAGACTGATTTCTTTTCAGGGGCTTCCAAGTTCTTCCAAAATGGCAGTCCAATCACTCGAGTCAGCAGAACCTTCCAGCTCCCTAACAGTCTCCCAATTCCCAATGGCCAGAAGAGGGTATCTGCCCCTCAGGTTCAGATGTCCATCCCTGGCCCAGTCAGCTATGCCTAATTGCTTATCAGGTACACAGGACTGGTCCCACTCTGTGGGTAGTAGAGCAGCTTCTCCAAGAAGATGAATAGGCTGGAATAGAGAGAAGAGTGTAAAGAAAGAGAGAGAAAAAACTACAATTGAAAGAGAACTGCCTGGTCTTGAGAGAGCCCCAGTTTAATGACTCCTCTTTCCCAAACTTGCCCAGCAGAGGACATGTTTGAGCTGAGTGGACAGAATACCTTGGGCAGACTCCTTGGTGCTTCTTGGCACTCACAGGGGCAGGTTGGCCTCCCTCCGCCCAGTGTGACAAAGCAACTAAGCCACCTAGGTGAGATTCCTTACCCTCCTAATCATGTATGTTCATCACCACTATCTCTTGTAGACCTGATATGGAAACCACCATTGAGAGGATTCTAAGAAAAAGGGTATTTTTCTGGGAAAAGGACAGTGAATGGGGCTAAGTCCATTTGGCTTTCTCCCCTATGAGCCTCAATGTCTAGCACTTTATCAGTAACCTTTTTATCTTAGTATAACTAATGGATCTTTTTTTTTTCTTTTTTGCCGTACGCGGACATCTCACTGTCGTGGCCTCTCCCATTGCAGAGCACAGGCTCTGGACGCACAGGCTCAGCGGCCATGGCTCATGGGCCCAGCCGCTCTGCGGCATGTGGGATCCTCCCAGACTGGGGCACGAACCCGTGTCCCTTGCATGTGCAGGCGGACTCTCAACCACTGAGCCAGCAGGGAAGCCCCCTAATGGATCTATTTTGAGTAAGGACATGTATGAATCCTTTTGAGATTCCAAGGAGGTGAGAAGTATAATGTGTAATTAAAGAATTATCATTGTCACCATTATCTTTAATCAGCACATGATTCACAGTGACAGTTTCTAAGAGCTTTATATGGGAAAAGTGTCATCTCTAGTACAAATGAAGAACCAACAGTACTGTTCCTAGGTTGCCTTCTGGATTACTGATGCAAGTCATCATCTAGATCCTGTAGTCCTCTGATGAGGAGGGAGCATCATTTCCATTTGCTAAATATAAGAAATGGAAGCACTGTGAGATGAGATTAGGGCAATGACAACCAGTCCCAAGTTCAGTAACAAAGAAAAGCTCAGTAAATTTGGATACCTTGTGGTCAACACACAAAATAGGTAGAACCACAGAAAGAACTCAGAGCAAAAGGAGAAGAATGGTTTAATTCCCATGAGAGTCCTTTCCTATTTAGTTAGGTATCGTTTAATCCAGGCAACTCATTTTCAATGGATCTGTCATTTCTGATTTCAAAGCACATAAAACAGATGGCCACTTAACCCACTCCTCAGCTCTATGCTCATTCTGAGATACAGGCTCTTTGCAGGTTAGAAATGGCATGGGAGAGGCAATGGTAACGTGGAAAAGACCTGTGTTAGAGTCCTCCAGAGAAACAGAACCGATAGGATGTATATAGATATGTATAAGAGGGGATTTATTATAGAAATTAGCTCATGAGGTTGTGGAAGTCAAGAAATCCCACAGTCTGCCATCTGCAAACTGGAGAATCAGAAGTGCTGGTGGTAAAATTCAGTCTGAATCTGAAGGCCTGAGAATCAAAGGAGCCACTGGTGTAACTCCTAGTCCGAGGCCAAAGACCTGAGAACTGCAAGGCCACTGGCATAAGTCCTAGAACCCAAAGGCCCAAGAACAAGAGCTCCCATGTCTGAGGGCAGGAAAAGATGGATATCCCAGCTCAAGAAGAGAGAGAATTTTTCCTTCCTTTGCCTTTTTGTTCTATTAGGGCCGTCAGTGGATTGGATGGTCCACACCCACATTGAGGAGGAAGGCTCTCTTTACTCAGCCTGCTGAATCAAACTTTAATCTCCTTCAGAAACACCCTCAAAGACCCACCCAGAAATGTTTTAGGTGGCATCCCTTAATCCAGGCAACTTGACACATAAAATTATCCATCCCAAGACCTAAGGACTTAGGGCCAGTCAAACCTGAGCTCATATCCAGATTCTGCCATTTACTAGCTGTGTGAGAAAATTTCTCAATTACTTTGAGTCTCCCTATTCTTTATTTTGAAAATATCTGTGTTGAGGAATTATCATAAAGATTCTGTGAAATTAAATGACATAATATATTTATATATATAGGATAATACATAATCCTAAAGGACTTAGCAAGAATCCAATGGATAATAAACAGTCAATAAATGGTGGCTATCACTAGAGTCGGCCTCTAAGAGGAGAGCATATGTTCATTCTCAAGAAGAATTTTGCAGAAAGGGCCACTTTCAGTGTACCGTCTTTCCAAATTCCTTGATCATGATTTGAGGGAAGGATGACACAAGAGACAAGGGAAAAAGAAAATGAGAATGAGCGTGAAATAACATAGATCTTCTAACAATAAGTCTCTGTGGGGCTTCCCTGGTGGCGCAGTGGTTGAGATTCCGCCTGCCGATGCAGGGGACACGGGTTCGTGCCCCGGTCCGGGAAGATCCCACATGCCGTGGAGCAGCTGGGCCTGTGAGCCGTGGCCGCTGAGCCCGCACAACCGGAGCCTGTGCTCCGCAACAGGAGAGGCCACAACAGTGAGAGGCCCATGTACCGCAAAAAAAAAAAAAAAAAAAAATCTCTGTGTCTGTTTTTGCCCATCTTAATAACATAAAATTGGACTGGCTGTTCACTCTATGCTCCCATCACTCTGCACATGTCATTTGCAGCATTCATGAGATGTGCTATATTTATTAGGTGTTTGCTGGGATATATGTGTATCCTCCTATTAGGTTAAGAGCTCCTGGAGGACCGGAGAGTGTCTTGTTCACCTTCTCTCTGCAGCTTCTGGCTTAGTATCCGGATAATACTTATTACTGGATAATAAATATCTGTTGGATGAATGGACAAAGAAAGATAGGAAATGTATGAAGGAGATGTGGGTCCCAACCAGTAGAAGTCTCAGCCGTTCTGCCTGAGCCCCATGTCATCTCTCTGTGATTAGGCCCACCTGAGTGTAAAGTCAAACTCCTAGAGAATGCTAAGCTCCCCCGGGATCTGTAGATGGGACACAACAAAAGGGTAGACAGCTCCTCCAGGCCCTCCTCGAGCTGGCCTGGCTGCAGGCAAAGCAGGGCCAAGCTTGGAGAGAGCAGGCCCAGGGCCTGCTGGCTTGGCTGGCAGCAAACACATCCTTCTTCCAAGATTGGTCAGCTCCTGCCCCAAGATACCCTTTGATTTTCAAACATGATTTGCTAGAGCCATGTTTTCAAATACTGTTCCAAAGAGGCTTAAGTGCCTGTGAGGGGCAGTGCAGCTTGTGATCAGATTGCTCCCCTGCCCCCAAGTGAAGCCCCTCCCCACTCCCACGCCCCAGCCCACTTTTCAGGCATAGCAGCTCCTATCTTATGCTTTACAAAGTCTGGTCATCTACCTATGACTTCATTAGGGAAAGAATGCTGATATTTTCATTGTCTTTTTAACCACTGCACTAAAAAACAAAAAATGTCACCTCACACTCTTCACTAGTCTGAAGCCCAAAGCTACAAGAATGCTCAGAATAACAGATGCTATTCATTGGCCACTAACTGCACTTTTTGTCCCTCCATCCTCATAACAGCCCTCTGAGACAGGCATAAATATCCCCATTTTCAGGTGAGAAAACCAAGGCTTAGAGGTGAAGTTTATTTCAGGCTCAAGGGTGCTTCAGACAGTGTATGGCCTATAAAGCTGGCATTTGCATGCAGGCCTGAAACAAATAGGACTTAGGAGAGGAGAGAGAAGGGGAAAAGAAATTCTTGTCTGCAAAATAACAATGCTTTGTGCAGCAGCACTTTTAAAAAAATCCATTTTGTGCGTATGGACAAAATCTTTGAATTGACTTTGTTTCTCAATGAATGACTTGGAAGCCATTCTAATAAAGGAAGAACTTAAATGAAAACCAAGAGGTAGTTCTTGACTAATGGTCCATGTACTTTCTAAGCCAAATAAATTTACAAGTAAGAACATTACAGAGATTCAGCTCAAGGAAAGTGATAAGCATTCGAATCTCACCTGCTGTCTGATAACCTCTATGTAATTTCGACAACGGTTTGCAATATTACACTTAAAATCAGTGTGGCTTAGGTATGAAATTGCTTCTCCCTAAAGCTTCAGGCCTGAAGAGTAGTTGTTACCATATCTGTGGCTCTTGAATTTAAAACATATTGACCATTTATAAGATACTTTACAAATCCTTCTCAGGATGTCTTAGCAATAGAAGTGCACTTCATTGTCATACTGAAGCTGAATCTGGCCTCTGTACCCCAACACTGAATTAAATCTTGGAGACAGAGTTTTGAGTGAAGTAGAAGAGAATAGCTTTATTGCTTTGCCAGGCAAAGGGGGCCACAGTGGGCTAATGCCCTCAAAACTGTGTCCCAACCTGGAGGGGGTAGTGAGAACTTTTATAATAATGATTCAAAGAGGGCATGATCAGCTGGTGGACATTCTTCTGACTGGTTGGTGGTGAGGCAAGTGGGAGTCAGCATCATCAACCCTGTGGTTCCAACCAGTCTGGGGTCTATGCGCTTGCAGTATACTGTCCTTAACCAGTTAACCATTAACTTCTCCCACCTGGTGAGGGTTTCAGTCTCTGCAAAACAGCTCAAAGATATTGTTGTGTGTATCCCTTGATGGGGAACCAGGACCTTGCCCCAAGGCTGCACTGTTGTTTCCCTTGACTGTTTGTCCCTCCCTTGCCTCGCCTCCCCACCCTTTCCTAATTAACTACTGCTTGAACCTACCCATTGGACCTCCGGAAAGGTCATGAAGGGTGAATGAAGACTCTTTCCTGTAATCAAAGAAATGAGGGCCACAGAAAGGCTTTTGTGTCCAGGAGCCACACAGGGTCCTGTCTCTTATCAGTATTCCCTTCACTCTTGACCCACCAGACAGGACTTGGAGCTGCCCTGCTGCCTTAGTATGGAGCATTCAAGATGGTCTTTTTTCCTTTGTCCCCACTACCTAAACTAAAACTGACAAACAGTGCTCTTATTTTCTTGGATGAGACTAGATTGTTTAATACAATAAGATGCCAGTTATTTTTCCTGATATAGAACTGAGTCTTTTTCTTTTGAAAGCAGTTTCTCTCACACTACTTTGCATGGAATGTAAGTTCTATCAAGCACTCCATTAAAAGAAAAGTCTGTGATCTAATGAATTTGGGAAACTGGGAAATACTTCTCTTAGATATTTGCAATAGTCGCTCAGCTGATTACAGACTACATAAACGCTGCAATATTTGTCTGCTTTTGTGATATCTACTAACATCCTGGTAATGAGTAGTCTATGAAATGCACTTTGGGAAAACCTGTTGTTTAAGAAAATTCTGGAACATGAAAGCTATTTACAGTCAACCCTTTCACAAAATCCCAGTAGATGTCTGAAAGCACACCAGAAAGCTCCTGGAAATAGGTTGAATTGCCCACTTCAGAAATAAGGTGATTCTTTTGTAATAGACTACTGTTTAGTGAGCACTTATCTCATTGAGTCCTGAGAACTATCTCACAAAATAGGTATAGTTCTTTTCATTAAACAGATGAGAAGAGAGGCTCAGAGAGGTTAAGTAACTCATTCAAGGCCACACTACAGGGAAGCAACAGAACTAATTTTTAATGTAAGTTCAAACCCTAAGCTCTTAAAGACTATAATGTTGTTCAGCTCTCCCTGTTGGAAAAGACCCTCCCTTGTTCTAGAGGATAGCCCTTCCTCAGAGAGCCTGGTGGAGCCTTCACCCCAGGAGAGCTGATGGAACACAAAGCAGACTGGAGCCCTCATGGGTGTCCAGGCAAAGCTGAGCCTGGAAGCCACCAAGTCTTCCCACAACTCTCCCTCCTCTGGTCAATCCACAGTCCAGAACCATGCTCAGCTCCTTCCCAGTGAGAAACAAATGAAAGACTTATTAAACTGGCTTCTGCTCCACGATGGGCATCAAATCAACAAATTCAGGCTGTAAGTGGTGCCTTGAGATTTCAGTACACACCCTGGCTCAGGGCCTTGCTGAGAACTGCTGAATTCTTTAATGCTCATTGTATTTATGCTAAAACCTCTTTTCCCCAGTCCTCCTGACCAGGGGAGGCTGAATTCAACACTCTTCAACAGGCACTGCTGAGAAGGAGAAATTTCCCCCGTACCCCTCCTGAGGTCTTGCGCTGGTCTTATAATTAAACTGACGTAAAACAGATTAACAGGAGAAAAAAACTAATTTAATTGGTACCTATGGAGGTCTCATAGAAATAGTCAAGGCAGGCAGCTTTTATACTTTTTAGACAAATAAACAATACATTTGTGAGGAACTGACAGGACAAAGGAATTTAGTCTTGGGTGCTTAATTAGTGAAGAAACTAAACAGAGGTTGAGCTAGGGGTAGTAAATTCATAAAGAAGTAACAATGTTTGTTGTCAGACTTCTGCCCCTGAATTCCCTATCTGTGGTGATAAGAATGTTTTCCTCTCTTTCTCCGGGTACAGGGAGGCACCTTTCAAATGAGAAATTTAGTTCCTGCTTTCAGTGGGGACAGAGAGGAGGGTCAGAGTTTCTTCTTGCACCGGCTATTTCTCAAGTAACTTTAATTCAAAATAATCAATATGTCACTTTGGCATATTTGTGGGCAGCCTGCCCTGAGCTCCAACAGCACTCAATATTTAATGAGCCCCTACTATATGCCAGGCATTATGGTAGGTGCTGGAACTCTAACTGATGTGACAGGAACAGTACCTGTCCTCATAGGGCTTCTTATCAAGTAGGGGGACACAGTTAAAATAAGAATATAATATAATGTCAGGTAACAATAAAGACTTGGAAAATAAAACAGGGTAAGAGGGTGGGGTTGCTGTAGGCTACCCAGGGCAAGGCTTTATGAGCAGTCTACTTGTTTGTACAGAAAGACCTTAATGGAATGAGGGAGAATCAAACAGGAGATGTCTGAAGGAAGAATGGGGCCCTTCTCAGCCCTGCTTGTGCTGCCTGCCTGAGATAGCTCGGCACTGCCCTCTGGGGGCTTGGCACAAGCTGGCACCGAGTCTGGGGAAGGAGACTGGTCTGGAGGCACAGAGCGGGGGACTGCATATAATTCCTTCCTGATCTGCTCTCTGCTTGTTTGGGAGTGAGGCTAAGGTTAGCGGGAAACTCAAGTAGAACTCATTTTATATTTTTTTACTCCCTGCAGTGCTGTCAACACCTATGCTGTTTTGGTTGGGTTGATTCCAGAGCCAGATGCCCTCCTTTGAGTTTCAGCCACACCAGTTACTAGCTTGGTAACCTTGAGCAAGTTATTTAACCTCTCTGTACCTTGCTACCTCATCTGTAAAATAAAAAGGAATAGTATCTACTTAATTGTGGTTTGAGGATTAAACGAGCTAATATATGTGAACCATTTAAAGCAGTGCCTGATACACAAAAACTTCTCAAGCAATACTAGCTTTTATTAATATCCTTTGTGTCTGCATCTGAATGTGTGTCGGGGAGGTGTGTGTGTGTGAGAGAGAGAGACACAGACAGACAGACAGAGAGTGAAAGTGAGAGGCAGGGGGATAGACAAGCAATCTCTAAAGTTTCTTCTGGCACTAAAAAAAATTTATTACATATTTTGTCTGACTCCTCACACTGGTAGCTGTTCCAGAGGCTATCAGTAAGACCTATTAGTAGGTCTTATTCCTATTTTCCTATCCAATCTTGTAGGAGAGAAACTGAGACAAAGTAAGGATTTACTACTCAGGAAATTAACAATTATCTTGGTAAGCACTGGGATTATTTGGACGGCAACATCAGGACAAATTTGAAGTCACTTGAAGTACAGAAGTGCAATTTCCCACAGTTAAAGTGAAGCTCTCTTTATTTGCTTCTGCTAATTTAAAAATCAAAGCTAAAGGTACTTAAACATTACATGGCATTAAAATGGCATGGCTCTATACTGGCTTAATGAATTCCCTTATGAAATCAACTCTAAAATGTCACCCCTCATGAATCATGAAACAGAATCTTTCTTGTTCTCTTAGGAGTGTTAGGGTTGATTTTCAAAATCCATGTTTATGTTCTGTTCTATAAGTTGTGTTCTCTTCTACAGGTTAGCCAGAAAAATTAAAATTCTGGCTCTCTGACTTCTATGTGTACTACCTTTAACCAGAAAGGAAAATACTATTTATTTAAAACTGACAATTGCTGGTGGTTTTAATTTTGTTGTGAGTCTGCTTCTGACCTCTTTAAATGTAGTCCTCTATATAAAATTGTCCATCAGAATTCTCCATATGAATGCTTCCTCCACAAACATTTAAGAAACCAAACTCATCATCTTTCCTTCCAAATTTAATTTCCTCTGCCCCCAGAATTCTCCATCTCTAGGCCTGACACCACTCTCCACCCAGTTTCCTCTTCCAATCAAGTCCCACCAATTTTGCCTTTTAGATATCTCTAAAATCTTTGAATCCATTTTCTTTTTTTGTCACTTGCCTCATTCCTCAGCCTACCTTCAACTCTTAATAACTACAGTAATAGCCTCCCAAATGGTCTTCCTGCCTCCAGTCTTTACCCCTTTAAATCCATTCTCCACATGGATGCCAATATAACTTTATAAAATGAAAATCTGACCAGATTACTTTCTTGCCTAAATCCTTCTATAACTGTTCTTAGGATTAAGTCTAAACTCTTGACCATAAACTATAAGGCCTCAAGTTCTGGCCACTGCCTATTTACCTTACCTGCAGTCCATACCACTCCAACATCCATCACTGTGCTAACCATGTGTTAGCATGAATACGATTTAGGTGTTTCAGTCTCTAAAAGGCATTGAGCTTTTCAATTATCTATTGCTGTGCAATTACCACCCCAAAACTAAACACATGATTTATTGTTTCTGGGCTCCCTCATTTGACTGTGTTCAGTTGAAGGGCTTACTGGACTGTCAGGTAAAAGATGGTGTCATTCATGTGACTGGCAGTTGACTGAGAGTCTTGATTCCCTTCCATTAACCTCTCATCCTCCAGTAAGTTAGTGGTATCAGAGTAGCATTCGAAGACAGTAAAAGCAGAAGTTCCTAGGCCTCTTATAATCCAGCCTTAAAATCCCACAACATTGCTTTCTCCATATTTTACTGAAAAAACAAGTTGCGAGGTCTGTCCAGATTACATTAAATAGGCTCCTCTTGATGCATGGAGTGGCAAAGTCACAATACATGCCCATGCAAAGGGACATGCAGAGAAGATAAGAGGATTAAATGACTGTATTTTGCAATCTGTGATATGTACATAAACTAAATGCCTTCGAAAGGGTATGAGGAGAAACAACAGGAAACCTGACCACTCCACTGGCCCTGATGAAATCCAGGAGGCCTAGGAGTGCAGCTAGCCTGGCTCAGAGAGAGGGTCAGTCGCTGGAGAAGAGGGAGCTGAATGCTCCACTTACAAGAAAGTACACGGTTTCCTTTATAAGTGCCATTCTCAAAGTGCTGTGAGCCAGGGCAGCTGGTAGGAAGGGTAGAGAAGCAGTAACCAAAATACCCATCCATTCTCTGAACCTGTTAATTTGATCACATGGAATACTTTTATGTTTAAAATTCCCCGGGGTTAAGAAGTGAGAATACATACCAGGTCCATTGATTTTGCTTGGAATGTCCAGCCTAGGTTTTTATTCATCAGATACAACAGCACCCCCAATAACACCAGTAACATGACAATGGGGCAATTTCTGAATAGCATCATGTATTTTGTTGATTACACGTCCATTGCAGAAAGTGCAGCTGAATCTAAAAAAGAAAATAAATGTCCCTCTTAATTCCATAGCCCAGGGCTAACCACTCTAAAGAATCTGACATGGTTTATAACTAGTAGTCCAGGTTCATTAGAGGTTCTCAACCTTCTTGTGTCCCAACACGAAACATCCATAATCTCCAGTTTTGTCAAGGCTGTAGGTTTCTTGGCCTATAGCATCTGCTCTAAGTCAGGGCCAGAGTCAACTTGGAGCCAACCCCAAGAATGGGGTGTCCAAGCCCCAGTGGACAAGGAGAGATCAAATCTTCCAAGGACACTCAAGGACAAATCAAGCAAACAAATTCAGGGTAGGAATGAACACCGGTCACAGTTCTGTTAGTTGCTCAGTGTGGCTGGGAGGCACAGTGGAAGAGCATTCTAAATGCTGTAGGGGCTCATCTGCAGTGACTCAGAGTTTCCTGCTGCCCAAAAGCTAGGGGGGAGGACAGTTGGAATTACGTCTCCTGGCAAGATTGTGGGCCCCCTCAATTTTAAGCATGATGACAGACAGCTTCACAAATAAGCTAACATCAAACCAGAAAGTGTAATAAATACTGGGAGATTTATAAGCCCCAGGAAAATGTAAACAGCCAGTGAAGGGAAAAAAAAACCTCAGTGATCTTACTTTTATGTGAATCCTTTGCTGACTGGAAATTGAGATTTCCGTGGGCATGATATGGTCCTAAGATTGGTGAAGGCAAATGTGAGACAGCCCCTGAAGGCAGCCCTCTGCTCACTGGAGACAAGGGGGAATGTGAGACAGGCGTCTGTGTGCTGGGAGGTGGGCAATGGGCTTCAGAACGGGTCTGTTTTGCCCTCATTAGGTAGTAACGAATGGGTGATTTCCCTAGTCACTGCCAGTATGAGAAATCAACAAAAGTAATTTCTCAGTACCCTTTGCAGGACAGTAGGAGAAACAAACAAGATAAAACCACAGTGAGTTATAAAAAAATGGCTTTTCAAGTTGAGCAATAAATTAGTTCAGGCAGCCATTCTGAAGGGCAAATATGGACTCCATACTTCAGGGTGTGTGCCAGCACTTCTGTTCTCACTGGGTTGAGCATGACTCACCAAAGCCTCTGGTAGTCACCACAGTGGGCTCAAAACATATTTTGCAAAAGACTAACACCAAACTATAGACTTAGGGAGTAAGTGAGCTTGTTTTATTTATTACTTCCTTTATTTTTTAAAAAATATTACAGCAGTTAAAGATTCCGAGGGCTAAGTGGGTGGAGCTGAGTTTGGTTTTATTTTGTCTCTCTAAAGAGAATGTAGGTTGATAGACCAAGCCCCGCCCGATAAAAACAAAGTTGCCAACACGAGTGAAACTGCATGAGCTGGGGTGGGGGACGTGGAGGGAGTGATGTGTGTGTCAGGACCGGGTAGTAAGAAAATGGGAAATAAAAAATAAGAATGTTCAGTCCAAGGCTGTCCGTTGAACAGATGGTAAGCTATAAGAAAGACTAGTGTCAGTGAATTCCCTGGTGGTCCAGTGGTTAGGACTCAGCACTTTCACTGCCATGACTCCAGGGTTCAATCCCTGGTAAGGGAACTAAGATCTCACAATCTGGCAGCCAAAATGTAAAAAAAAAAAAAAGTTACATTTTCCTAATGACCCCCTTGCTTTGTGTCACCTTTTAGATTCTTCCTTCACAGGCTGAAAACACGAAAGTGCTAAATACATGACCCAATTATCAGGAATAGTGCTATCTGCAAGTTCTGTTTTCTGAAGGAACATGGCTATGTTCAGATGATTCTTAAACCACTGCTTTATTTGGTCAATTCAGCAAAAAATCAGACCAAATGCTCATTTAGTGATATGTTGACTTGGCTATCAACTTGTTTTCTCTTTCCTTCAATTTATTTAATACATAATTAAATAGAATTGTGTTGATGCCACAACTGTTTTTGACTTAGTTATCTAAAAGGTCATTAAATTTTTCCCTTTGGTCTATATGTTTTTCAAATTTTAACCTCAATTCTCAGTCTTTCATTTTATTTATTGAGGAAATTAGAGCTCATCAGTAAGAACTCCACATTCCCACCAGGGCAGAATTACAAAGTAAACCTTTTAAAGGAAATTTACAACTATTTCTTTCCACTTAAGAGCTTCCTCTCCAGCTGGGCATATCAGTAACCTCTTATAAGACAAGCTATAAATGTGTGGTACATGTGTACTATGGTGGTGATCAGGGCTGGTTCTGTTTCCAGAAACATGGTGAGATTGCACTTCTACACCATCCTTGAAGTTAGTCAGGACCATGTGAGTATTCTGGATAGATTTAACAAAAAGGTATTTATTGGGCTTCCCTGGTGGTGCAGTGGTTGAGAGTCTACCTGCCGATGCAGGGGACATGGGTTCGTGACCCGGTCCAGGAAGATCCCACGTGGCGTGGAGCGGCTGGGCCTGTGAGCCATGGCCGCTGAGCCTGCACATCTGGAGCCTGTGCTCTGCAACGGGAGAGGCCACAACAGTGAGAGGCCCACGTACTGCAAAAAAAAAAAAAAAGGTATTTATTTTATTTTTAAAGTATGAGTGGGGAGACCCAAAGAAGTGACAAAGAGTTGTAGAACAAGGCTTGGAGAACAGGTCAGAAAAAAAGGGATTTCCCCCTCAGGGCTGGGCAGCAGAAAATATAGGCTCCCCCAGGAATATTCTAGTTTACTTGCACCTGTGGAGCAAGACGGCCCATATCTCATTCACTGTTCAAAATCCCATAAAAAAATGTCCAAGCAGCCAAAACTAAGTCACATGCTCTCAGCAATACCAATAAATCTGCCCACAGTGAAGAATTCCTGATAAAGGGATATTGCTGTGCTAATAGGAATTGTGTGGATGCTCACGGCCAAAATGTGACAAATATACTCTACAGTGGCAGAAGCAGAAGTCCTTGAAGTGTTTCTCACCATTTGCACCAGAATTTAGGCAAGTAATTAGGCAACTAAATCCCCAAGATTCCCAATCTCCTACCATCCCACCCTCATACGACAGAAGCAACTCCTGAGTTGTTTCCTAAACCAGGGGTTTCCCTCAGAACCCTTATCCTGCCAAATGGCTTCTTGGATTGTCCACACTCATTTTTTTCCTTCTGCTATTGATGCTGACTCATTCCAGCTTTTAAAAAGTACTCATTATCCAAGAACCTCCTTTCTAGAAAGGTCATGCAAATTCTCTCAGGAGGCTACATGGGCACCTGTATTCCTCCAGCTACAATCAGGAGACCAATTGCAGCAAAAAAGAGAAACCTCACAATTATTATGACATGGCAGATTAGTATACTGAAGTGACGGTCTTCGTAAAATATGATTTTCTGTTGGTGTTCACTTCTGCTCTAGTGGCATTTAGTAAATATCGTTGACTGAAATTGAGTAAATGTAGCCATGTGACTTCATAAAGAAAGGATCTCCATAAAAACTGGAGGTGCCCTATTGCTGGCATAAGAAAATGCTTCAGAAAGAAAGCAGAGCTGCCTTTAACTACTATCAGCATAAGAAAAATGCATTGATGTGCCTTCCTGGTAACAGGTTTTTCAAAATTCAGATATAAATGAACCTCAGTGTATTTATGTATGTGTTATAAGTAAGAACCAAGTTTATTTTACTTTATTTGGGAAAAAAGTGGCCCTAGGCCCAAACAAAACAGCTAAGTGCCACTGTGGCAGCCTCAGTAGCTCCAGGATTGCTTTTATAGTCATTCCTCAGGCACCCATGTAGGCACAATGTCATTTAGTCTTTGAGATTATTCAGTGCAAAATCTGGAAATTAATGACGTATATTCAACACCAGTGTTCTCAGATGAGAAGAGCAATTAGCAAATCCATAAATTAAGTGCTTGCTTGCTTTTCTTTAGTCAAATATAAACAGTTGTTTAAAGATACTTTTCTTTAACTAAAATTTTTCTCCCAGGAAATAAACAGATGTTTGAATATCTGTATTGCTGCTTGAATCTCACACCATTTCATCATGCCAGGCACCCAGATGCAGTTACAGAGTTTCATGTGATTGTGCACATTGGTTAATAAGCCAATGTGAACTTGGAGAGGGGAATTTGGTGGAGTGCCACAGGCCTCTCCCCTTGCTCACACATGGTCCACGCTCTTTTTGGAAAGTGCACAGTAATGAAAAAGTGCAAGTTGGCAGATTACCATCACAAGAGATATCTTAGTGAATTCATAAAGTTTTAAGTTCTGACTCTTAACCTCATATATGCAAAAGTTGATTTACCCACAATTGAGAAAGGATGAGTATTTCTGGAAATGAAGTCATTATGCTAATTAAGCACACAGAAAATAATATATAGAACCCAGATGCCAAGTTACCAAATTATACTGAAATGTTTGCATTGACATGGGCTGAAATGTTAGCATTGTCATACCTAATATATTTTCTCTCTACAGCTAGAATTATATGGGATGTTGAATTATAATCAGAATAATGTTTGGTGAGCAAGAAACCACAACAGGGGAAGTTAAAAGTTAATTGGATGCATTTTTAGAAACATGCCTCAGCCAAAACAGCTTAGGACAGTCTCCCTCACAATAGGAATAATTTTGCCCAATGAGGTAGTAAGATTGAAGACAATAGGAGTGACTTCCCTACTTTGAACAGTTTCTGGATTTGCACAGTCCAGCAGCTTTCTGTTAAGTCTTATGCAAGACCAGAAATCAACTTATCAATTTAAGGTGACTCTCCATATCTCTTCTCTAACTCTGTGATTCACAATGGTTTTTTTTGTTTGTTTGTTTTGCGGTACGCGGACCTCTCACTGTTGTGGCCTCTCCTGTTGCGGAGCACAGGCTCCAGATGCGCAGGCTCAGCGTCCATGGCTCATGGGCCCAGTCACTCCGCGGCATGTGGGAACTTCCCAGACCAGGGCACGAACCCGTGTCCCCTGCATCGGCAGGTGAACTCTCAACCACTGCGCCACCAGGGAAGCCCCACAGTGTTTAAGATGCTAAAGTGAGGAAGACGGTTCCTAGAGGGATAGCTGTCCGTGGTCCTGAACCACTATTAGAAGCGCTGAGATTCTTCTGACTCTTAATCAGATTTCTCCCTGGAATGTTAAACCTGTGCTGTTAACAGCAGACCAATCAGAATCAAGGGGGAGGACTTCCCTGGCAGTCCAGTGGTTAAGACTCCATGCTTCCACTGCTGGGGGTGTGGGTTTGATCCCTGGTCTGGGAACTAAGATCCCACATGCCGCGCAGTGTGGCCAAAAAAAAAAAGAAAGAAAGAAAATAATAGCCAGAATCAAGGGGGAGAGGACATCTCTTTATATATGCATAAAAACTGTATGTACAATGTTTTATGCATAAAAATTTCATGAAGATAAAACTTCAGGAAATGCAAAGAGATATGGAAAGAGAAATGATGGTGAGATTTTACCTTACCCTCTCATCTCCTGATAAAGAAAGAAGGCAACAAAGAAAATATATAAAGCCCTAATATAAATGCCTAAAACTGTATAGCAAAGCCTATAACCAGAAAATGTAAACACTGAACTGTTATATGTCCATGATATATTTACAGAATCGAACACATTAGACCACCTGCAAAATATCTGAGCAAAGTTAAAAAAGGTATAAATGTGGTATAAATGCTATTACAAATACAAGTGATATTCTCTGATCACAGTGCAATAAAACTAGAAATTACAACATGGGAACTTAAAAGCTTTCTCAAATGATTCTTTTGTCAGAAATAAATCAAGGGCTTCCCTGGTGGCGCAGTAGTTGAGAGTCCGCCTGCTGATGCAGGGGACACGGTTTGTGACCCGGTCCGGGAAGATCCCACGTGCCGCAGAGCGGCTGGGCCCATTAGCCATGGCCGCTGAGCCTGCGCGTCCGGAGCCTGTGCTCCACAACAGGAGAGGCCACAACAGTGAGAGGCCCGCGTACCACAAAAATCAATCAATCAATCAAAATAAAATTTGTAGAATATCTAGAAAAGTGACAATAAAAACACTAAGTATGAAAAATAGAGCAGAATGAAAATAAATACATTAAGTATTCTACAAAAAATAGTAAAAGGTGAACAATTACTCCTAGGAAAGCAGAAATAATGCATTAGTAAACATGAAAGCAAAAAACAATATATTAGAAAACAAAAACATAGAACAAATTAATAAATAAAGTACTATATCTTGGCAGTAGGCAGGAAAATTTTTGAATTAGGGGAGGGAGGAGATGGCTGGGGCAGAGAAGAGAGAAGGCAGAGAGAGCTCAATAAACAAAGAGCTGGAGAAGCAAAGCCAGAGGTCCAAGAAAAAAAATGTTCAAATAACCATCTTTTCAGATGACAGAAGCTCCCAGTGAAATTACTTTCCACTCTATGGGAAGTCTGAGGGTCAGTTCACTTGTTTACTCCCCTCCCCACCCCATACCCCCGCACACAATCCATACTCCCCCTATTCTATACTTATGAATGGTATTCTTATTTCCCTTATTTCTTTTTGGGATAGCATGCATTTCTGTATACAAGCTATCATTTATTGAATGCTTATCATGGGCCAAGAGGGACATAAGGGCTTTAAAGACATTTTTGTTAAACTCACACCAAATTTTTCACGTATTATGCTTATCTTATAGATGAAGAAATTGAAGGTCATTTTAAGTAATTTTTCTAAAGTCACATGGTTAGTAATTCAAACCTAACTCTATCTACTCCGAAGTTGATTTTTCCTCACGATGCTATACTGCCTCTCCGTGGATAGAGAATGAGATCACATAGTAATAAAATTTGTACACAGTTAGCAAATTGTTGAGGAGGAAGGCTAAGATTATTAATAAAATCAAGATCTAAATGATCTCAACCATCTGAAATGATTGGCTGACACCAACATAGAGAACTCCCTGAGAGCTAAGTTCAGAATACTATATCTGGGAGTTAAAAAAAAAAAAATAGTTCTACACAAACAGAAGCAGGAATATCTTTTCTGGTGCAGTTCATCTGAAAAATTTCTCAGCAGTTTAGTGCCTGTATGCTCCTTATATCAGTCTGTGTCCCAGCAGAAAATGTTGTCACTGTCAAAGAGTTTAACTGAGAAGAGTTTAATGGAGGAACTGTTTACAGGGTAAAGGCAACTAACTAGTAATAGTGAATCACCCAAGGACTGGCACCATAATTCCCAGCAGGAGCTGAGGCCACAGGTAAGACACATTCCCTGTTCTTTTTAAAAATGATTCAATACCTTCTTGCTCTTACCCTCAAAGTTCCTGTTGGGGCCAAGCCCAATCAGAAGTTAGAGAGCAGGGCCACCTGAGAGGTACATTCAGTAGAGCTCAGACTCCTAGGGAATCTTTCAGGGAGGAAAAAGTGGAGAATCTATCTGTTGAGGAAGCAAACAGAGAATAACCTGTACATTCATTCATATTCACTCTCATCCAACAGAATAACACAGATGCTAAAACAAACAAACAAAAAAAAAGTGAGTTTAGTCTCAGGTCTATCGATGTATATTCTAGGTCTTGATCATCAGAGATCTGAGTGCTACTGTCCTCTACAGACTAAAACAAACTTGGAGATCCCCTTCAATCTGAATGACTCAGAGAGAAGAAACATACAAGGAGTGCATCCTAAGAAAACCAGCTGGTATGTCAACCCTTACAAAAAGCAGGATGTTTACTGTAGGGTGAAAAAGGCTCAGGAAGGCAAGTGTGAAGACTCATGCAGAATAGACTAATCTGTGGTAGTCCAGAGAGCAGACATTAGATACAGGCAGGAGAGTTATTGGGAAGCAGACATTTGTTAACATAAGCAGTAAGTTCCTGATCTCCAGAACTATCCATCAGTGACATGGATTGCAATTGGAAGAGTCATCCTTTATGAAATTCGATCATAGTCTAGGCTGCCACCTGCTGTTGGGCCTGCTGTAGAAAAGATTCCTGCACTTGGAAGAACATTTTCCTTACATCTCTAAGATTCTGACTTAGACCTGATGCCAATACTAAACACACTAGGCAGTCCAACTTGAACAAATGATTGTCCTTCGCACAAAGGACCACGTAGATAAGTCTGAATTTGTTCTGATGTTTTCTCTGCTACAGACATGCAGGCATGAAACTATCAATCCTTCCATAAACAACTTTTGAGTTTTGTCACTTCTTGGAGAGGTTAATAGAGATGACCAAATATCTTGAAATATCCTGCTTCTAATCATCTCAAAAGAACAAAATGTCTAACAAAACAGAGCAGTACTGCACTTAACATTAGACGTCATCTTATACCTCTTTTCTTGGCCCTAACTACAATCAGAATAGATCTTTCCAACAGAATAAAGGCCTGTGGAAAACATGCCTGATTCTAAGACTTCAAGAAGAATGCTGTGGTGATAACATAGATGAATGTTCATAATCTATCCAGTGAGAAAAAGTTGTGAGACAGTCTATATACGTATATATATATATATATATATATATATATATATATATATTTATATACGTATATATGAACGTACTCTGTGTGTATATATGTGTGTGTATAGATATTTGCAGTCTATGTAAAGAGTTGAAAATATACATATACCCAAAGAAGTAATAGTTAGCTCTAAGTAGTGGAATTATAGTTGCCTTGTTTTTTCTTCTTTGGGGCTTACTATATTTTCCATAATAAACATGTATGTTTAGGAAAAAATCTTTTATGTTGTGCTTTTTTATTTTCTTTAATAGGGGGAGGACTATGTAATTACCTGGCTAGGGAGACTTTTAGAAGACTTGACTACTTGGTAAAGTTGTTACATCCCTATTTCTTCTATAGTTTGGATTCTGACCTAGAGGGGACATAAAAATTTGCTTTGAACCCTGGATTGGGTATGTCATTTCATTGCTAAAGCAGTTTCATGGATCATGAACTGCATAAGTGACTTCAGCAATACAGAGCCTGAAAAACAGACAGCACAAGTGATCCAAGGCAGGTGATGGAGAACAAAGAGCAAGTCAGGAAAAGCAGTGGCCTTTAAAAAACACATGATTAATTACCTTTTGAAATTAAGCTGCACTCCACTCTGCTCTCTAATCTCCCTTATGTAAGTATAACTTTAAACGGCTTATTTTATAAAACTCAAAGCTCCTCCAGGGACATACCAAGGACAGAGCTGAGGGAATGGTCAGCCCCCATGGAAGCAAGAAGGCATTGTCTGTAGATAATGTAAAAACATTAATAAAACTAAGTAAAAGTGTGTCTGCCTTTTAAAAATCACCGTGCAGGGCCTCCCTGGTGGCGCAGTGGTTAAGAGTCCGCCTGCCGATGCAGGGGATACGGGTTCGTGCCCCGGTCTGGGAGGATCCCATATGCCGCGGAGCGGCTGGGCCCGTGAGCCATGGCCGCTGGGCCTGCGCGTCCGGAGCCTGTGCTCCGCAACGGGAGAGGCCACAACAGTGAGAGGCCCGCATACCGCAAAAAGAAAAATAAATAAATAAATAAATAAATAAATAAATAAATAAAAATCACCGTGCATCAGCAGTGCCACCCCACCCTTTGTACATTGCTGAAGACTTCATAAAGGCTCCAGTGAAGGATTCCCTGATGAACTTCTCCCACCTCGAAGAAAATAACCTGTTATGCTCTTTGGTGTGCCCTTTCCTTCCCCTCCTACTTTTGCATTTCTCTCTGTCTGACTCTTCTTCTCTTTCTTTCTTTTTTTTTTTTTTGGTTTTTTTTTGGGGGGGGTGGGGGAGGCGCACGGGAGATGTATTCCTTTAAGTAAAAATAGTGACAGTGAGTCACTTGTGTCCCAAAACCCTGGCAAAGGATAGATCTCAAGACTGGAAGATTTCTGTTTGTTACTTTCATTGGAACATTCCATCTTAACTGACTCATAGGGTCATAATTGCTTTTTCTCTATTTAGTGGCAACATTTGCCCAAAAATGTTCTTTGAAGAACTAATTTTTTTCTTCTTCTTCGATTCACTCCTACATTTATATGCAACTCTTCTGCAAATGTTAGGGCTTGGTCACCCAAGGATAAACAACTTTTAGATAAATTTTATTTCTTACATGCTGTATATTGTCTTCCAGGTATCATATTTTTATGCCATTGTGCTGTTAGAATTATCATCTTGATAATGCAATGCTAAGTACTTGCTTTATAACATCTCCAGTTGTGGGAGGTTAATATGCCTACAAATTTCACAGGAATTGAAATACCTTCAAAAGTGTGTGCTCTGGGCCTCCCTGGTGGCGCAAGTGGTTGAGAGGCCGCCTGCCGATGCAGGGGATGCAGGTTCGTGCTCCATCTGATCCGGGAGGATCCCGCGTGCCGCGGAGCGGCTGGGCCCATGAGCCGTGGCCGCTGGGCGTGCGCGTCCGGAGCCTGTGCTCCGCAATGGGAGAGGCCACAACAGTGAGAGGCCCGCGTACCGCAAAAAAAAAAAAAAAAAAAAAAAAAAAGTGTGTGCTCTCAGTTTTTATTCATACGATACTTTTAGTTCTGAAATTCTTTTTAAGTAAGGTCAAATCGCAGGTACTGAGGAAGCACCCCAAAGAGGAATTCTATTATTATAATCTAATTGTTCTCATTCAACTAGATTTATCTCATTTTAACCACAATGAAATCAAGACAGAAGAGAGTATTTCTGATTTACAGACTTGTATCAACACCAGAATTCCAATATTACACAAAGAACAGTGGGAAAGACCAAGACATTAAAAATGTTAGAACATGAGTTCCAATTGAACCTGGTTTTAACTGATTTTTAAAATAAACTTTTCTAGTACCTTTTCTTCCAGTATTTTCTGTAGATGTTGAACTAGAACTCCCCGGGATCCAATGTATCCTCAGGTAGTAAGAAAAATGCTGCCAGGAGGTATGATAGCATAGGCCCTAGGGCCCTGTCATGCCTCTTTCAGCTTGGCTTATTTAGGAAAACTAGTAGTACGGTGGGAACCATATTTTTTTCAACAAAGCTATTTAGCACAGTTTCATTTTTGTGAATTTTTATCAGAGTAGTGAATCACTTAACATAAGTGACCAAAGCCTCATCCCTGTTTTGACACTAGTATATGCCTTTACATAGACAAGTACAGATACCCTCTAATCATAAAAATATTATTATTGTAAAATTAATAAATACTACTTATCAGGTACATACTGTGGCCAGACACTGTGATAATCGCATTTCATATGCTGTCACATTTAGTCCTCACAATAATTCTGGGAGGTAGAGATTATTGAGTCATTTAATGGATGAGGAAAATGAGACATTTCTATGCATGGGAACACACTTTAACAATAAAAGTTAATATTTGCTTTACCCCAAAAATGTCTAGCATTAAATCTATTTTATATAATTTGACAGAGTTACTCATCACTAAACATAGCCTAGTGCCCCTCTCAAAAATGATGATGTGTTTATGTGTTTACTGAGAGAATACCTTTAGCCCTAGAAATTCTCTCACTTTCTAGACTTAACAATGCCTCCTTATACAGGCATTCTTTCAATTACCAATAAAGAGACAGTCACGCAGACATTTCAAGTGACTTTCCCAAATGTTACAAAGCAGATCAATAACGAAAATTGGAACACAATGCACATTTCTTTACATTTTACCCTGTTTTGCAAACCTTCAAAGGAGTACTATTTATTTGAAAAATATGTAACTATTAAACAAAACCCTCTGGATATAGTGTCTTAAAATTGTGATTAATATACATATCTTCTCTATTTTCATAAATATTGCTAAGAAATAATATTCCAGAATACACCAAGAAATCCTCATATGGATTTTTATTTTTTAAGCCACAGTGGCAGAGGCTGCTAGTTGCCTCCCCACATACATTCTCTCCATTTTTCCTACTAAGAGAATACTGATCTTAGCTGGGAACATTGACACCTGGAATAAAAGGTTTTTCCTAGGATCCACTGTTGTTGCATGAGGTTGTTTGAATAGTTCTGACTAATAACATGTAAGCAGAAGTGTTGTGAGGGACATCCAGGAAGTCTCCTTAAAGGGATCTGGCTCACCTGGGGGGGATCATTGTTTTTTGTTTTTTTGTTTTGTTTTGTTTTTTTAATGAAGTATAGTTGATTTATAATGTGTTAATTACTACTGTACAGCAAAGTGATTCTGTTATACATATCTATGTATTTTTTTAATATTCTTTTCCATTATGGTTTATCATAGGATACTGAATACAGTTTTCTGTGCAGTACAGTAGGACCTTGTTTTGGGGGGTCATTGTTAATGACAATAACAGATTATGACCCATTGAACAAAGTGGGGATTCATGACATCATGTTAATATGAATAATAACTGACTACATTGAAATTTTGAGGGGGAATGAGATATTTACATAGTTTTTAGGTACCTGCCCACAAAGTATGTACTAATTACTAAAGAGAAAGTGCAGCTTTACAGGTGAGAAGACTGGGAGAACTACCTTAATCATGAGGTCAATGTGAGCATCATCCCTAAGTCAAAATCATGAGTCATCTGACAAGATGCAATGAGAAAATAAAGTATGACACCCCTGCCAAAGACGCATACACTGAATCTAATGATGAGAAAACAGTAGACAAACTCAAACTGAGGGACATTCTACAAAGCAATTCGTGTAATCTTCCAAAGGGTCAAAGTCATGAAAACCAAGAAAAAAACTCAATGGATGGAAAGTTGTCCTACACTAAAGGAGACTAAAGACATGAAATTTAAATGCAAAGTTCTAGACTTGATCTTTCTGGTATAGAAGGCATTATTGGGACTACTGATGAAACTTGAATGTAATCTGAGGATTAGATGGTAGTAGTAAGCTAAAGTTAATTTCTTGATTTTTATGGTTGCACTATAGTTTTGTAGAACGTTCTCATTTGCAGGTAATACACATTAAACTATTCAAGGGTTATAGGGCATCATATCAGCAGCTCAACCTTACTGGTTCAGAGAAAAAAGTTTATTGTATTGTTATTGTAAATTTCTGTAAGTTTGAGATCATTTCCCAAGAAAGTGAGAATTTTCCAAAACAAATGAAAGATATCATCAAGCCATGGATTCAAAAAGGGCTATAAAACCCAAGCATGATGAGTACATAGAAACCACACCTGGGTACATCATAATGAAATCTGACCTTGGAGTTTCTTCTGAGCTCCCAGAAGCAATTTCTCCCACCCCACCACTAGCAGGAATCTCCAGACCTTAGAGTGTAGATCCAATGAGACATTTCATGCTGTGAATAGAAAAATATATTTCCCTACCCCTTACCAAGGCCTTCTTCCTTTGCTGCTTCAGGATTTTTGATGAACAGCACATCCATTTTATTCAGGATACATCCAAGCCCACTGTCCTGAGATCCAGACCACTCAGTCACAAAAACACACGGTAGAGGTCCAAAGGCTGGAGGGTTCAGTCTTCAACATTTCTACCTTTATGACTCGCAGTGGATATAGAGCTATACAAATTCAATTCCATTCTTCATCACGGGTTTTTTCCCCCCATCTTGAATTAAAGAGAAGATCAGACCTTCTTGCTATATTTCAGCATGCTGTGCACCATGAGCAAATTCTTAGGTAAGACAAAAACATAACCCTTAAGGGCAAGTAATAACTGTTCAGATATAGGTAGGACAATCATTTATCTCAGTTTTCCCAGGACAGTTCTAGTTTACACCTATGTTATCCCAGCACCACCTTTCACACTCAGAGTGACCCTGATTTGGACTATCAATTACATGGCCATTAGGGATAGCATGAATTAAAACAAAACTTTGACGGAAAATTCTGTATGTAGTAGATAGTTGATATTTGAAGTTTATTGGTTGGTTCGTTGGTTGGTGAGTTGTTATATTTGGGAAACCCACCATCCTGTGGATCTTAGAGGAAAACAGGGCATAGGCAGTCAGTTGTGTTCATGATCTAATCTTGGACAATTATGTAGTCCTTGCCAGAGCTTCGAATCAGAAGCAAATGAAAAGGAAGCTTTATTAGACCTTATTCTGGTGGTGAGTGGTGACCTCCAGTGACTACCATCCAGAGTAGTGGGGGCAGCAGTGGTCAGGATCACTGGTAGCAGTGGTTTCCCAGGCAGGGTGTTCTTGTGTCATGACCTATCTCTGTTTTCAGCTAGAAAATTTGCCTTAGTTCTTGCATATTTATTTTCTGAACCTAGTTCTCCAATGCTTTCATCAATTCCATGAGTTACTTGTTCTAATTCTTTTTCTTCTGATGCTCACAAACTTGGTTTCTACTATCAGTAACCAAGAAAATGAATACATCCAGCTAAAGATACTAAACAGAACTCATACTTTCTTAAAAAAGAAGTCTATCTCAAAAGTGAAAGGAATTCTCCTGCTTTCGTTCAGAACACTGAGAGAAACTTTTTACTTTTTTTTTTAACATCTTTATTGGAGTATAATTGCTTTACAATGTTGTGTTAGTTTCTGCTGTATAACAAAGTGAATAAGCTATATGTATGCATATATCCCCATATTCCCTCCCTCTTGTACCTCCCTTTCCTATTCCACCCCTCCAGGTGGTCACAAAACACCAAGCTGATCTACCTGTGTGATGCAGTTGCTTCCCACTAGCTATCTATTTTACATTTTGTAGTGTACATATGTCAATGCTACTCTCTCACTTAATCCCAGCTTACACTTCCCCCTCCCCATGTCCTCAAGTCCATTCTCTACATCTGCATCTTTATTCCTGTCCTGCCCCAAGATTCACCAGAACCATTTTCTTTTTTAGATTCCATGTATATGTGTTAGCATATGGTATTTGTTTTTCTCTTTCTGACTTACTTCACTCTGTATGATAGACTCTAGGTCCATCCACCTCACTACAAATAACTCAATTTCATTTCTTTTTATGGCTGAGTAATACTTCTTTGTATATATGTGCCACATCTTCTTTATCCATTCATCTGTCGATGGACACTTAGCTTGCTTCCATGTCCTGGCTATCGTAAACACTGCTGCAATAAACATTGTGGTACATGTCTCATTTTGAATTATGGTTTTCTCAAGTTATATCTCCAGAAATGGGATTGCTGGGTCACATGGTAGTTCTATTTTAAGTTTTTTAATGAACCTCCATAATGTTGGCTGTATCAAAGTACATTCCCACCAACAGTGCAAGAGGGTTCCATTTTCTCCACACCCTCTCCAGCATTTATTGTTTGTAGATTTTTTGATGATGCCTATTCTGAATGGTGTAAGGTGATACCTCACTGTGGTTTTGATTTGCATTTCTCTATGATTAGTGATGCTAAGCACCCTTTCATGTATTTGTTGGAAATCTGTATGTCTTCTTTGGAGAAATGTCTATTTAGGTGTTCCACCCATTTTTTGATTGGATTTTCTGTTTTTCTGATATTGAGCTGCTTGTATAATTTAGAGATTAATCCTTTCTCAGTTGCTTCATTTGCAAATATGTTCTCCAGCTCTGAGGGTTGTCCTTTCATCTTGTTTATGGTTTCCTTTGCTGTGCAAAAGCTTTTAAGTTTCATTAGGTCCCATATGTTTATTTTTGTTTTTATTTCCATTTCTCTAGGAGGTGGGTCAAAAAGGATCCTTCTGTGATTTATGTCGTACTGTGTTCTGCCCATGTTTTCCTCTAAGAGTTTTGTAGTGTCTGGCCTTACATTTAGGTCTTTAATCCATTTTGAGTTTATTTTTGTGTTTGGTATTAGGAAGTGTTCTAAGTTCATTCCTTTACATGTACCTGTTGAGTTTTCCCAGTGCCACTTATTGAATAGGCTGTCTTTTCTCCACTGTATATTCTTGCCCCCTTTATCAAAGATAAAGTGATGACATGTGTGTGGGTTTATCTCTGAGGTTTCTATCCTGTTCCATTGGTCTATATTTTTGTTTTTGTGCCAGTACCATACTGTCTTGATTACTCTAGCTTTGTAGTATAGTCTGAAGTCAGGGAGTCTGATTCCTCCAGCTCTGTTTTTCTTTCTCAAGATTGCTTTTGCTATTCAGGGTCTTTTGTGTTTCCATACAAATTGTAACATTTTTTTTCTAGTTCTGTGGAAAATGCCATTAGTAGTTTGATAGTTTGAATCTGTAGATTGCTTTGGATAGTATAGTCGTTTTCACAATGTTGATACTTCAAATCCAAGAACATGATATATCTGTCCAACTGTTTGTATCACCTTTCATTTCTTTCATCAGTGTCTGATAGTTTTCTGCATACAGATCTTTTGCCTCCTTAGGTAGGTTTATTCCTAGATATTTTATTCTTTTTGTTGCAATGAGAAATGGGAGTGTTTCATTAATTTCTCTTTCAGATTTTTCATCATTAGTGTGTAGGAATGCAAGAGATTTCTGTGCATTAATTTTGTATCCTGCTACTTTACCAAATTCATTGATTAGCTCCAGTAGTTTTCTGGTAGCATCCTTAGATTCTCTATGTATAGTGTCATGTCATCTGCAAACAGTGACAGCTTTACTTCTTTTCCAATTTGTATTCCTTTTATTTCTTTTTCTTCTCTGATTGCTGTGGCTAGGACTTCCAAAACTATGTTGAATAATAGTGGTGAGAGTGTGCACCCTTGTCTTGTTCCTTATCTTAGAGGAAATGATTTCAGTTTTTTACCATTGAGAATGATGTTGGCTGTGGGTTTGTCATATATGGCCTTTATTATGTTGAGGTAGGTTCCCTCTATGCCCACTTTCTTGAGAGTTTTTATCATAAATGGGTGTTGAATTTTGTCAAAAGCTTTTTCTACATCTATTGAGATTATCATATGGTTTTAATCCTTCAGTTTGTTAATATGGTGTATCATATTGATTGATTTGTGTATATTGAAGAATCCCTGCACTCTTGGGATAAACCCCATTTAATCATGGCATATGATCCTTTTAATATGCTGTTGGATTCTGTTTGCTAGTATTTTGGGAGGGATTTTTGCATCTATGTTCATCAGTGATATTGGTCTGTAGTTTTCTTTTTTTTGTAGTATCTTTGTCTGGTTTTGGTATCAGGGTGATGGTGGCCTCATAGAATGTGTTTGGGAGTGTTCCTCCCTCTGCTATATTTTGGAAGAGTTTGAAAAGGATAGGTTTTATCTCTTCTCTAAATGTTTGATAGAATTCACCTGTGAACCAATATGGTCCTGGACTTTTGTCTGTTGGAAAATTTTTAAACACAGTTTCAATTTCATTACTTGTGATTGGTCTGTTCATATTTTCTATTTCTTCCTGCTTCAGTCTTGGAAGGTTGTACTTTTCTAAGAATTTGTCCATTTCTTCCATGTTGTCCATTTTATTGGAATATAGTTGCTTGTAGTAGTCTCTCATGATACTTTGTATTTCTTCAGTGTCAGTTGTTACTTTTCCTTTTTCATTTCTAATTCTATTGATTTGAGTCTTCTTTTTATCTTGATGAGTCTGGCTAGTGGTTTATCAATTTTGTGTGTCTTCTCAAAGAACCAGCTTTTAGTTTTATTGATCTTAGCTATTGTTTCCTTCATTTCTTTTTCATTTATTTCTGATATGATCTTTATGATTTCTTTCCTTCTGCTAACTTTCGGGGTTTTTTGTTCTTCTTTCTCTAACTGCTTTAGGTGTAAGGGTAGGTTGTTTATTTGAGATGTTTCTTGTTTCTTGAGGTAGGATTGTATTGCTATAAACTTCTCTCTTAGAACTGCTTTTGCTGCATCCTATAGGTTTTGGGTCGTCGTGTTTTCATTGTCATTTGTTTCTAGGTATTTTTTGATTTTCCTCTTTGATTTCTTCAGTGATCTCTTGGTTATTTAGTAGTGTGTTGTTTAGCCTCCATGTGTTTGTAGTTTTTACTGATTTTTCCCTGTAATTGATATCTAGTCTCATAGTGTTGTGGTCGGAAAAGATACTTGAAATGATTTCAATTTTTACAATTTACCAAGGCTTGATTTTTGACCCAAGATATGATCTATCCTGGAGAATGTTCCATGGGCACTTCAAAAGAGAGTGTATTGTGTTATTTCTGGATGGAATGTCCTATAAATATCAGTTAAGTCCAATTTGTTTAATGTATCATTTAAAGCTTATGTTAGCTTACTTATTTTGGATCATCTGTCCTTTGGGGAAAGTAGGGTGTTAAAGTCCCCTACTATGACTGTGTTACTGTCAATTTCCCCTTTTATGGCTGTTAGCATTTGCCTTATGTATTGAGGTGCTCCTATGTTGGGTGCATAAATATTTACAATTGTTATATCTTCTTGGATTGATCCCTTGATCATTACGTAGTGTCTTTCTTTTTCTCTTGTAATAGTCTTTATTTTAAAGTCTATTTTGTCTGATATGAGAATTGCTACTCCAGCTTTCTTTTGATTTCCATTTGCATGGAATATCTTTTTCCATCCCCTCACTTTCACTCTGTATGTGTCCCTAGGTCTGAAGTGGGCCTCTTGTAGACAGCATATATACAGTTCTTGTTTTTGTGTCCATTCAGCCAGTCTGTGTCTTTTGGTTGGAGCATTTAATCCATTTACATTTAAGGTGATTATCAGTATGTATGTTCCTATTACCATTTTCTTAATTGTTTGGGGTTTGTTCTTATAGATCTTTTCCTTCTCTTCTGTTTCCTGCCTAGGGAAGTTCCTTTAGCATTTGTTGTAAAGCTTGTTTTGTTGCACAGAATTCTCTTAGTTTTTGCTTGTCTGTAAAGGTTTTAATTTCTCTGTCCAATCTAAAGGAGATCCTTGCTGGGTAGAGTAAGCTTGGTTGTAGGTTTTTCCCTTTCATCACTTTAAATATGTCTTGCCACTCCCTTCTGGCTTGCAGAGTTTCTGCTGAAACATCATCTGTGAACCTTATGGGGATTCCCTTGTACGTTATTTGTTGCTTTTCCCTTTCTGCTTTCAATATTTTTTCTTTGTATTTAATTTTTGATAGTTTGATTAATAGGTGTCTTGTCGTGTTTCTCCTTGGATTTATCCTGTATTGGACTCTCTGTGCTTCCTGGACTTGATTGACTATTTCCATGTTAGGGAAGTTTTCAACTATAATCTCTTCAAATACTTTCTCAGACCCTTTCTTTTCCTCTTCTTCTTCTGGGACCTCTATAATTCAAAAGTTGGTGCACTTAGTGTTGTCCCAGAGGTCTCTGAGACTGTCCTCAATTCTTTTATTCATTTCTTTATTCTCCTCTGTGGCAGGTATTTCTACTATTTTATCTTCCAGGTCACTTATCCATTCTTCTGCCTCTGTTATTCTGCTATTGATTTCTTCTAGAGTATTTTTAATTTCATTTATTATGTTGTTCATCATTTTTTGTTTGCTCTTTAGTTCTTCTAGGTCCTTGTTGAACATTTCTTGTATTTTCTCCTTTCTATTTCCGAGATTTTGGATCATCTTTACTACCATTATTCTGAATTCTTTTTCAGGTAGACTGTCTATTTCCTCTTCATTTGTTAGGTCTAGTGGGTTTTTACCTTATTCCTCCATCTGCTGTGTATTTCTCTGTCTTCTCATTTTGCTTAGCTTACTGTGAATGGGGTCTCCTTTTCGCAGGCTGCAGGTTTGTAGTTCCCGTTGTTTTTGGTGTCTGCCCGCAGTGGGTGAGGTTGGTTCAGTGGCTTGTGTAGGCTTCCTGGTGGAGGGGACTGATGCCTGTGTTCTGGTTGGTGGAGCTTCATATTGTCCTTCTGGTGGGCACAGTCACATCCTGTGGTGTGTTTTGGGCTGTCTGTGAGCTTAGTATGCCTTTAGGCAGCCTTACTGTTAATGGATGGGGTTGTGTTCCTATCTTGCTAGTTGTTTGGCATTGGGCTTCAGCCTTCCAGCACTGGAGCTTGCTGCCCATTTTGTGGAGCTGGGTCTTAGTGTTGAGATGGAGATCTCCCGGACAGCTCCTGCCAATTGATATTGTGTGGGGCCAGGAGGTCTCTGGTGATCAAATGTCTTGGACTCAGCTCTCCCACCTCAGAGACTAAGGCCTGACACCCAGCCAGAGCACCAAGACCCTGCCATCCACACAGCTAAGAAGAAAAGGAAGAAATAAAAACAAAAATGAGCAGATAGAACCCCAAAACAAATGGTAAAAGCAAAACTAAACAGACAAAATCACACATAGACACACACACACACACACACTCATAAAAAGAAAACAAACAACAACAAATAAACAAACAAAAAAATGAACAGAAACCTAGGAAAAATGGTAAAAACAAAACTAAACAGACAAAATCACACAAAGAAACATACACATACACAGTCACAGTCACACATACACAGTCACAAGAGAAAAAAGGAAAAAAAATAAAATAACAAAGATAATAATATAATAAAATAAAGTAAAAAATAGAAAAAGAAAGGAAGAGAGCAACCAAACCAATAAGCAAATGCACCAATGATAACAAGCATGAAAAACTAAACTAAGATAAATATAAAACCAGAAACAAATCAGATGCAGAAAGCAAACCCCAAATCTACAGTTGCTCCCAAAGTCCACCGCCTCAATTTTTGGAACATTTGTTATCTATTCCACAGATGCAGGGTACATCAAGTTGATTGTGGGGATTTAATCCGCTGCTCCTGAAGCGGCATGGAGAAATTTCCCTTTCTCTTCTTTGTTTGCACAGCTCCTGGGGTGCAGGTTTGGTTTGGGCCCCACCTCTGCATGTACGCCACCCTCAGGTGTCTGTTCCCCGCCCAGACAGGACAGGGTTAAAGCAGCAGCTGATTAGGGCTCTCTTGCTCACTCAGGCTGGGGAGAGGGAGGGGTAGTTAGTCATATGGGGTGAACCTGAGACAGCAGTGACCAATGTGACATTGCAGCAGCCTGAGGCATGCCGTGTGTTCTCCTGGGGAAGTTGTTCCTGAATCACGGGACCCTGGCAGTGACGGGCTGCACAGTCTCCCTGTGGGGGTGGGTAGTGACCTGCACTTGCACACAGGATTTTTGGTGGCAGCGGTGGCAGCATTAGCAGTTCATGCCTGTCTCTGGGGTCTGAGCTGACAGCTGTGGCTCATGACTCTCTGGAGCTTGCTTAGGTGGTGCTCTGCCTTCTGTGGGCACTTGGAGCAGGAATCCCCTCTCCTTGCGCACCCCAAAAGAATGGTCTCTTGCCTCTCTGGCACGTCAGACCTTTTCCCTTACTTCCTCCTGGCTAGCTTTGGCACACTAGCCACTTTCAGGCTGTCTTTATGCAGCCAATCCCAGTCCTTTCCTCGGGTCTGACCTCCAAAGCCCGGGCCTCAGTTCCCAACCCCCACCCACCCCAGTGGGTGAGCAGACAAATGTCTCAGGTTGGTGAGTCCTGGTCAGCACCAATCCTCTGTGTGGGAATCTCTCCACTTTGCCCTCTACACCTTGTTATTGTGTTCTCCGCCATGGCTCTGGAGCTTCCCCTCCCCGCCCACCCCCCATCCCCACCAGTGAAGGGGTTCCCTAGTGTGTGGAATCTTTTCGTGCTTCACAGCTCTCTCCCAGAGGTGCAGGTCCTGTCCCTATTATTTTGTCTCTGTTTTTTCTTTTTTCCTTTGCCCTATCCCAGTACGTGGGGATTTTCTTGTCTTTTGGGAGGTGTGAGGTCTTCCACCAGCATTCAGTAGGCATTCTATAGGAGTTGTTCCACATGTAGGTGTATTTTTTATTTATTTGTGGGGAGGAAGGTGATCACATCTTACTCATTTGCCTTCTTGAATGTCTCCCCCTGATAGAAACTTTTAAATGGCAGTCACCTGAATTTAAAAAAAAATCTCATTCTCAACCAAGTACCTGATTTCACAAACATAATATCCTGTGAATTGCTAGTGGCAATATACTAGTCACACAGAGATGTCTGCATAGAATCCTCATAGAATTGACTTACATTTCTTTGTCATTTGATTTCATACATTTTATGTTGCTTGTTGAGTCTTTACTAAAACATCCATAGAAAAAGGGAACAAATCTTTCACACTAAGGAATTAAATACGCACAATGACCTTCCTCCCCATCTACATACACAGATACACTTTTGCACACACATTCATATGCACAACAATATTTTTTAAAGGTATTTTGACTTAGGTATAGTTAGTTAATTTAGCTTAGGCATATTCTGATATTTCTTTGAGCTGAAGTTATCATCCCAGGCAAGAGTTACACTCTCTGTGAAACATAGACATGTCAGAAGTGCAGAAAGCTTTGTCTGAATTCAAAGCTTGACACCACTCTACCAGGAAATTCTCTCCAAAGTCAGCAAAAACGGGGTGGGCATTCTTTATGGGCTGGCATTACTTCCATGTCAAAGAATTAACCTGATAATTCTTTCTAAATTAATGTTCTGAGACCCATCGGCCATCATAGCCCACTAATTAATCAAATTCCTCTCATGCTCTTCACTTGTTCCTGGCCTATTGAAGATACTCTGAGCATTTCTCACTTGCAAATTACTGAGGAAATCTAAGTTCACTTTGAAATATGGAATCTGCCATTTTTGGATATTCAAACATTCAGAGAACTCAAAAGACAATGTCCTTTCTCCACATTTTATTTAGTTTTACTAACCTGTCCTCATACACACATCATCCCTACTGGCAGCCCATTAGAGCCTGAATGTAGTACTCTTGATGTCCAGTGAAGTCAAACAGTACAGTGGAGTTACACTCTTTCTTGCCCATCACACTGACAGCTGTTTTAAGATGAAGATTCTTCTTGGATCTTGATTCCAGAATGCATACGGGACATTTTCTTTCTTTCTTCTACTTTTCTATCACCTCCTATCTGATAGAAAACAGACAAAATTGAGAAGGAAGGAAGGCAAAGGAGTGCAACTCATATACATTCAGCATTCACTAGGTGTCAGATGTATTATGGCTATATGATCATATATAACAGTATTACATTTATTTAGCAACTATTCTGTGCCAAGCATTCTACAAAGTGCTTAAGTAATGTAGCTTAATTCTCTTAACACCTCTATAAAATAGATGCTATTATCATCGTCATTTCACAAATGAGGAAACTGAAGCAGAGAGAAGTTAAGTAGTTTTCACATCTCATAAGAAGCAAAGTTAAGTCTCTGCAATTCTTGTTCTAGCCATCTTCAGGCTGCTGTGCATGTCACAAGTGTTATAGCTAGGTTTGCACAAAATATCACAGGAGTATCAAGGACTCCTTGATACTCCCCACAAAGATTCCCATTTCCTAATCCCCAGAATCTGGGAATATGTTAAGTTACATGGTGAAGCAAAATTATGGTTGCAGATGGAATTAAGTTTGCTAATCAACTGACCTTCAAATAGGAAGATGATCCTGAAGTATTTGAGTGGGCCCAATCTAATCACAGTGGTTCTTTAAAAAAGAAAAAGAAATGGACAGGGGTCCAAGATGACAGTGTAGGAAGATCCTGAACTCATCTCCTTCCATGAGCACACCAAATCTACAGCTATAGCTATATATGGATCATTTCCCTCTTAAGACTGACAATTAGATGAACTCCTTCTCCACATCAAAAGATACAAGGACCAACACAAGATGGGTAGGAAAGACGGAGACTATCAGCAAAAACCCCATCCCCAGTGCAGCAACATGAATTGGGAAGTATCTCACCAGTCCAGTGCTTCTCCATGAGGAGCAAGGCTTTGGCACCCCACACCAGGCACCCAAACCCCTGGGATGTGCACTGGAGAGATGAGGTCCCCAAAAGGTCTGCCTTAGAAAACCAGTAGGGCTGACATCCAAGTGACCCAAAGTGCTACTGACCTCCATGGGACTGTAACATTTGGAAGGATGGTTCTAGGCAGACTACCAACCCAGGGTGCTGCACAGACAATAGACTGAAACACAACCACAGTCTTCTTGTGAAAAAGGCTTATTTATTTAGCCTGGAGCTTCACCTGGGGGACAGGCTTCTAGTTTCCCACACATCTAGTGGCTAAGACAACACTCCCAGGATACCTAAGCAGAGAGACACCATCTGTGTGCACCCCTTTGGCCTCACAACAGCTCTATAAGGCCTACCAGCTTATGCAGTCACCTGGAGCCCCAATTTTTGCAACTGTTGCCCAGGGGACACCTCCAGATATCTTTCCTGGACTAGAGGCCACCAGGGATGACAATTGCTGCCCCACAGCACTGTATATTTTTGCAAACTTTAAAAGCTGCTGCCTAAGGGTCTTGTTTCCAATCAGCCTGAAATTAGGTGCTAAATGAGATTCTCACCCCCTTGGAACACTGGTAGGTCATGGCACATCCTGAAAAACAGGGACATATCAAGAATAAGTCAGACAGTTTGGACAACCATAAAGGTTCAAGAGATAACCAAGAGCTAGGGCAAGGTTGAATGAGAAGATTCATCACCTACACAGGGCCACTCCTTCAAGATGGAGAAAAGTAGCCCTTTTGCCTAATACATAGAAACAAACACAGAGAGTCAAGTGAAATGAGAAAAATGAAAAAATATTTTTTAAGTGAAAGAACAAGATGAAACCTCCAAAAATCCTTTATGGATACAGAGATAAGTAACCTGATAGAATTAAAAGTAATATCATAAAGTGGCTCACTGAACCTGGGAGAGGATGGATGAACACAGTGTGAACTTCAACAAAGAGACAGAAAATGTAAGAAAGTACCAAACAACAATCACAGAGAGAAAGAATACAATAACCAAATCAAAAAATACAGTACAGAGGTTTAAGAGTCGAGTGGATGAAACAAAAGAGTAAATCAGTGAGCTAGAACTCATCCAGACAGAGCAGAAAAAAGAAAAAATAATTAATAAATAAAGATACTTAAGGGACCTATGGGACAACATCAAGTGGAATATAACATTTGCATTATAGGGGTATAGAAGGAAAAGAGAGAAAGAAAGGGGCAGAAAAGGAAACCTAGAGAGTTTCAAATAAGATAAATGCAATGATATCCATACCAAGACAGATTATAACTAAAATGGCAGGAGTTAAAGATACAGACAGAACCTTAAAGCAGGAAGAGAAAAAGAAATTGTTATATACAAGGGAAACCCCATAAAGCTATCAGCAGATTTCTCAGCAGGAACTTTGCAAGTGACTAGGGTGTGGCATGACATATTCAAAGTGCTGAGAGGAAAAAAAAAAAAGACAACTTTCTAACCAAGAATACTCTGCCCAGCAAGGTTATCATTCAGAATTAAAGGAGACATAAAAATTTATGTAAACAAGCAAAAGCTAAAGGAGTTCATCACTACTAAATGAGGCTTAAAGAAACATAACAAGGACTACTTTAAGCTGAAAAGAAATGGCACCAATAATACTAAGAAAACAAATGAAAGTAAAATTCTCACTGAAAAAGGTAAATATATAGTAAAGGTAGAGGATTAATCACTTATAAAGGTACTATGAAGTAACCTAAAAGTACAATAATTTGTTAAGTGATACATAAAATTAAAAATGTAAAATGTGACATTAAAAAAAACATGGGACAGTGGAGTAAAAATGTAGAATTTTGAAATGTGCTCAAATTTAAATTTTGCCATCAACTTAAAATAGACTTATATACATAGAAGGATATATGTGAACATCACAGTAACAACATAGCAAAAAAATTATCATAAATACACAAAGAAAGTGAGAAATGAATCTAAACATAACACTACAGAGAGTCATCAAATCTCACAGGAAGAGAGAAAGAAAAGTAGAAAAGAACAGAGGGGAACTACAAAAACAGCCAGAAAGCAATATAAAAATTCACTAAGTACATAATACAGTAATTACTTTAAATGTAAATGGACTAAATTCACCAATCAAAAGATATAGAGTGGTTGAATGGATAAAAAACAAACAAACAAACAAAAACACAAATCTGTTTATGGCCTAAAAGAGACTCACTTCAGAAGTAGGGGCACACACAGACTGAAAATGAAGGGATGGAAAAAGATAGTCTATGCAAATGGAAATGAAGAGAAAGCTGGTGTAACTATACTGATATCAGAGAAAATAGATTTTAAAACAAAGACTATAATAAAAGACAAAGAGGGGCACTACATAATGATAAAGGGGTCAATCCAGCAAGAAGATATAACATTTATAAATGTATATGTGGTGCATACCCAATACAGGAGCACCAAAAATGTAAAGCAAATATTACCAGACCTAAAGGAAGAAATTGACAACTATACAATGAGAGTAGGTGACTTTAACACCCAACTTACATAAATGGATAGGTCATCCAGGCAGAAAATAAATAAGAAAAGACTGGTCTTAAACAACACAGACTAGATGGACTTAATAGATATATAAAAACACACATTCTTCTCAAATGGACATGGAATACAGAATAGACCAAAAGTTAGACCACAAAGCAAATCTCAATAAATTCAAGAAGACTGAAATCATATCAAGCATTTTTCCAACCACAATGGAATGAAGCCAGAAATCAAAAACATGAAAAAGCTTCAAATACATGGAAATTAAACAACATGTTCCTGAACAACTACTGGGACATAGAAGAAATCAAAGGAGATATTTTTCAAAATACCTAGAGACAAAGGAAACAGAAATATGACATACCAAAATCTTTGAGTTGCAGCAAAAGTGCTTCTAAGAGGGAAGTTCATAGGCCTCCCTCAAGAAACAAGAGAAATCTCAAACAATCTAACGTTATACCTAAAGGATCTAGAAAAAGAAGAACAAACACAGCCCAAAGTTAATAGAAGGAAGGAAATATTAAAGATAGGAATGGAAAGAAATGGAAAGAGACTTAAAAAAAAAAGAACAATAGAGAAGATTAATGAAGCTAAGAGTTCATTCTTTGAAAAGATAAACAAAATTGGCAAACCTATTAAAAAAAGAGAGAGGGCTGAAATAAATAAAATTAAAATGAAAGAGAAGTTACAACTGATACCACAGAAATACAAAGAATCATAACAGACTACTATGAATTATATGCTGACAAACTGGATAACCTAGAAGAATTTAATAAATTCCTAGAAACTTACATTCTTCCAGGACAAAATAATTAAGAAATAGAAAATCTGAATAGACAAATTACTAGGAGATTGAATCAGTAATTTATAAAACCTCCCAATAAACAAAAGTCCAGGACCAGGTGGCTTCACTGGTGAATTCTACAAAACATTCAAAGAAGATTTAATACATATCTTTGTCAAACTCTTCCAAAAAAATGAAGAGGCAAACCTTCCAAACTCATTTTATGAGTCTAGAATTACCCTGATACCAAAACCAGACAAGGGCACAACAAAAAAGGAAAATTACAGGCCAATAGCCATGATGAACATAGATGCAAAAATCCTCAACAAAATATTAACAAACCAAATTCAAAAACACAGTAAAAGGATCATACACAATGATCAAGTCAGATTTATTTCAGGGATGAAAAGATGGCTCAACATCCACAAATTAATGAATATGACATATCACATTAACAAAATGAAACAAAAAATGATATGATCATCTCAATAGATGCAGAAAAAATTGGCAAAATTAAATATCTATTTATGACCAAAATTCTCAACAATGTGCCTATAAAAGGAACATACCTCTGTATAATAAAGGTCATATATGATAAACCTACAGCTAACATCATACTCAACAGCAAAAAGTTGAACACTTTTCCTCTAAGATCAGAAATAAGACAAGGAGGCCCACTCTTGCCACTTTTATTCAACACAGTATTGAAAGTTCTAGCCACAGCAATTAGGCAAGAAAAAGAAATAAAAGTCATCCATATTGGAAAGGAAAAAGTAAAACTGTCACAATTTGCAGATGACATGTTACTGTCTATAGAAAACCCCAAAGACTGCACCAAAGACTGTCAGAAATAATAAATGATTTCAGTAAAGTTGCAGGATACAAAATCTGTTGCATTTCTATACACTAATAACAAACTCTTTCAAAGAGAAATGAAGAAAACAATCCCATTTACAGTTGCTTCAAAAAGAATTTAAAACTTGGGAATAAATTTAACCAAGGAATGAAAAACCTATACACTGAAAACTAAAAGACATTGATGAAAGAAACTGAAGAAGACATAAATAAATGGAAAGATAGTCTGTGCTCATGGAATAGAAGAAATAATATTGTTAAAATGTCCATACTACCAAAAGCAATCTATAAATTTGATTCAATCCCTATCAAAATTCCAATGACATTTTTCATAGAACAAGAACTAATAACTCTAAAATCTGTATTGAAACACAGAAGACCCTAAATAACCAAAACAATCTTGAGAAAGAACAGGGCTGGATGAATCATGCTCCTTGATTTCAAAAAATACTACACAGCTATAGTAATCAGAACAGTATCATTTTGGCATAAAAACAGACAAAAAACTCAACAGACCAGAATAGAGCACAGAGATAAATCCATGCATATAAAGTCAATTAATTTATGCCAAAGGAGGCAAGAATATATGATGGGGAAGTGACAGTGTCTTCAATAAATAGTATTGAGAAAACTGGACAGGCACAAGCAGAAGAAAGAAAATGGACCACTCTCTTACACCATATATAAAAATAGTCAAAATGGATTAAAAATTTGAATGTAAGACCTGAAACCATAAAACTCCTAGAAGAAAACATAGGTGATAATCTCCTTGACATGTGTTTTAGAGTTGTTTTTTTTTTTTTTTTTGGACCTGACTCCAAAGTTAAGGGAAACAAGCAAATATAAACAAATGGAACATCAAGCTAAAAAGCATCTGCACAGCAAGGAAGCCTACTGAATGGAAGAAGCCATTTGCAAATCATATATCCAATAATGGATTAATATCCACAATATATAAAGAACTCAATAACAACAACCAAAACCAAATAATCTGATTAAAACATGAGCAGAGAATCTGAACAGACATTACTCCAAAGAAGACATAAAGATGACCATCAGGCATATGAAAAGATGCTCAACATCACTAATCATCTGGGAAATGCAAATCAAAACCACAATGAGATATCACCTTGCACGTGTCAGAATGGCTATTCTCAAAAAGATAAGAAAACAAGAAAGAAATAACAAGTGTTGGTAAGGATGTAGATAAAAGGGAATCTTTGTGCATTGTTGGTGGGTGTGTAAGTTGGCACAGCCACTATGGAAAACAGTATGGAGTTTCCTCAAAATATTAAAAATAGATCTATTATTAGGGAACTATATTCAATATCTTGTAATAACTTATAATGGAAAAGAATCTTGAAAAAATATATTTTTAATTGACGTATAGTTGATTTACAATATTGTTAGTTTCAGGTGTACAGTTATAACTGAATCATTTTGCTGTACACCTGAAACTAACACAGTATTGTAAATCAACTATACTTCAATTAAAAAAATAGATCTATAGTATGATCTAACAATTTCACTACTGTATATATTCAAAGAAAATGAAAACACTAATTCAAAAAGATATGTGCACCCCTATGTTCATTGCAGCATTATTTTCAATAGACAAGATATAGAAGGAACCTAGATGTCCACTGATGGATGAATGTTATAAAGAAAATATGGTATTCGTATATACAATGGAAGATTATTCAACTGTACAAAAGAATGAAATCTTGCCTTTTGCAACAACATAGTTGGACCTTGAGGGTCTTATGCTAAGTGAAATAAGTCAGACAAAGACAAATACCACATGACTTCACTTATATGTGGAGTCTATAAAACAAAACAAATAAACAAACAAAATAAAACAAAACCCAGACTCATAGATACAGGAAACAGATTCAAAGTTGCTAGAGGGGAGGTGGGGGAACAAAATGGGTGAAGGAGGTCAAGAAGTTCAAACTTCCAGTTATGAAACACATAAGTCATGGCAATGTAAAGTACAGCATGGGGAATATAGCCAATAATATTGTATTGACATTGTATGGTGACCAGTGGTAAATAGACTTATTGTTTGATCATTTCTCAATGTATACAAATGTCAACACACTACCTTGTACACCTAAAATTAATTATATATTGTATATCAATTATACCTCAACAGAAAATTACTTTTACAAGAAAAAAAAGGGAAAAAGGAGGAAGATTTCAGAATCAGGGAAAGATTTTAAGATGTTACGAGACTGCCTTGAAGATGGAGGAAGGGGGTCATGAGCCAAGGGGTACAGACAGCCTCCAGAAGCTTAAAAAAAGTCAAGGAAACATATTCTCCCCTAGAGCCTCCAGAAGGAATATACTCTGAAAACAATTTGATTTTAGTTCAATGAGACTCATTTTGACTTGTGACCTCCAACATTGTAAGATAATAACTTTGTATTGTTTTAAGCCATTAAGTTTGTGATAATTTGTTATGGTCACAGAAAACTAATACAGATGCCTTGTCTTGGGTGGTCAATGAAAAATAGGAGGTGATATCTGAACAGAGTGTGGAAGGATGTGTAGCAGCTCCCTGTACAAGAATATATGTGGAGAAGAGGATTCTCAACAGAGGGAAGGACAAATACTAAGGCAAGACACAACATGGTGTGGGGAGGGGATGGCAGGTATCCTGGCAAGGCTGGGCACAGGGCATGTGTTCAGAATGGCAGAGGATGACTATAGCTGAATTTGATATGCCAGAATAAAGAGAGTAGATTTGGGCTTCCCTGGTGGCACAGTTGTTGAGAGTCCGCCTGCCGATGCAGGGGACACGGGTTCATGCCCCGGTCCGGGAGGATCCCACGTGCCGCAGAGCGGCTGGGCCCATAGCCGTGGCCGCTGGGCCTACATGTCTAGAGCCTGCGCTCTGCAACGGGAGAGGCCACAGCAGTGAGAGGCCCGCATACCACTAAAAAAAAAAAAAAAAAAAGATAAAAGAGAGTAGATTTTATCTTGCAGAAAATGATAACTATTAAGGGATATTTAAGCAGAGTTGAGTAACTTTCATTTTTTAAGCTTTTTAATTTTTAAATTAATTTTTATTGGAGTATAGTTGATTTATAATGTTGTGTTAGTTTCTACTGTACAGCAAAATGAATCAGCCATACATATACATATATCCCCTCCCGTTTGGAATTCCTTCCCATTCAGATCACCACAGTGCATTAAGTAGAGTTCCCTGTGCTAGATTCTCATTAGTTATCTATTTTATACATAGTATCAATAGTGTATATGTGTCAATCCCAATCTCCCAATTCCTCCCACGCCCCTCTTTCCCCCTTGGTATCCATACATTTGTTCTCTACATCTGTGTCTCTATTTCTGCTTTGCAAATAGGAATATCTATACCATTTTTCTAGATTCTACATATATGCATTAATATACAATATTTGTTTTTCTCTTTCTGACTTACTTCACTCTGTATGACAGTCTCTAGGTCCATCCATGTCTCTACAAATGACCCAATTTTGTTCCTTTTTAAGGCTAAGTAATATTCCATTGTATATATGATGTACTACGTCTTCTTTATCCATTCCTCTGTTGATGGACATATAGGTTGCTTCCATGTTCTGACTATTGTAAACAGTGCTGCTATGAACATTGGGGTGCATGTATTTTTTGAATTATGTTTTTCTCTGGGTATATGCCCTATAGTGGGATTGCTGGGTCATATGATAGTT
Source organism: Mesoplodon densirostris (assembly GCF_025265405.1). Taxonomy (NCBI): domain Eukaryota; kingdom Metazoa; phylum Chordata; class Mammalia; order Artiodactyla; family Ziphiidae; genus Mesoplodon; species Mesoplodon densirostris. Next base: position 128,909,814 of record NC_082662.1, on the reverse strand, counting down.
CTATTTTTAGTTTTTTAAGGAACCTCCATACTGTTTTCCATAGTGGCTGTATCAATTTACACTCCCACCAACAGTACATGAGGGTCCCCTTTTCTCCGCACCCTCTCCAGCATTTATTGTTTGTAGAGTTTTTGATAATGGCCATTCTGACCAGTGTGAAGTGATACCTCATTGTAATTTTGATTTGCATTTCTCTAATAATTAGTGATGTTGAGCATCTTTTCATGTGTCTGTTAGCCAGCTATATGTAAAAGAATGAAATTAGAACACTCCCTAACACCATACACAAAATAAATTCAAAATGGGTTAAAGACCTGAATGTAAGTCCAGACACTATAAAACTCTTAGAGGAAAACATAGGCAGAACACTCTTTGACATAAATTGTAGCAAGATCTTTCTTGACCCACCTCCTAGAGTAATGAAAATAAAAACAAAAATAAACTAATGGGACCTAATTAAACTTAAAACTTTTGCACAGCAAAGGAAACCATAAACAAGATGAAAAGACAACCTTCAGAATGGGAGAAAATATTTGATAATGAAGCAACTGACAAAGGATTAATCTCCAGAATATACAAGCAGCTCATGCAGCTCAATATCAAAAACACAAACCCAATCAAACAATGGGAAGAAAACCTAAATAGATATTTTTCCAAATTTTCATTTTAGAAAGAACACTCTGGTTACTTATTTAGCAACAACATCATCAGATATTTATTGAATGTGAAAATGGGCTGGAGGAGGAGTGACATAGAGTCTAGTAGAAAAATCGTAGTTATCTAAGCAAGAGGTGATAAAGGCCAGAGACAACAAAGTTAGAGGACACAACAGATTTGAAAGATATTTAGGAGGCACAATTCATGAGACTTGGTGATTTGTTTGATGTCAACAACTTTATGGCTTGAGAGACTAAGAGGATGTTATTGCCATTAGTCAAGACAAGGGGGGAAAGATACGGAATCTACATTTGAAAAATGGAAGCTATTTTGTTATTATTTTTGAACACATAATAATGGCAATTTCAACTGATTAAGTGCCTACTATGTGCCAGTTCTTTATACATATATGTTATCTCTTGTAATACTCATACTAATGCTATCATTATTTCCATTTGTTAGATGAAGAAAGTGAGGCTCAGAGAGGTTAGAAATACCTTTTCCATTGTTACAGAGCTAATCATCAGGGCATGACTCAGCTCTAGTATAGGAGCAAAAATTCTTATTGCAAACCAAGATTCTTTCTGTCCCCTCCACCACTCTGTCATGTTGAGTTTGAAGTGCTAATGGGAAAAGGTGCTTCATGATGATGTCCAATAAACAATTCAAAGTTCAAGTCTGGAAATGAGATCTGGACTAGAGAGGGAAATTAGCTCTCAACAGCATACATGTTGAGCATGGCTGAAATTGGTCTTATTAAGAAGAAACTAGAACTCAGGAGAAACTTGGGAGGACACATTGTTTAAGGGATGAGGCAAAGGAGGTAAGCCAGTACAAGAAGCTAAAGTGAGCCATAAACCCAGAGGGAACACAAGAGTGATGTCACAGAAACAAAGGGAAGTGTTGCCCACAGCAAGCCTTCACAAGTATGTGCTGGTGAATGTAATTAAATACAAAATCTTCTCCTAGCTGAGATAGACTGAAAACTAGGCCTCTTGTGCCAAACCGTTAGCTGCATTGTGAATGCAAAGGGAAAGTTCTTGAAGGAAATTAAAAGTGCTCCTCCAGTGAACACACAAATGATAAGAAAGAAAAACAGCCTTATTGCTGATATGGATAATGTTTTAGTGTTCAGATAAAAGATCAAACAAGTCACAACATTCCCTTAAGCCAAAATCTAATCTAGAGCAAGGCCCTGACTTCCTTTAATTCTGTGACAGCTGAGAGAGGTGAGGCAGCTGCAGAAGAAAAGTTTGAAGCTAACAGAGCATGGTTCATGAGGTTTAAGGAAAGAAGCTGTCACCATAACATAGAAATACAAGGTGATACAGCAAGTGCCAAAGTAGAAACTGCAGCACATCATCCATATTATCTAGCTAAAATTATTAGTGAAGGTGGCTACACTAAACAACAGATTTTCAATGTAGATTAAACAGCCTTATATAGGAAGAAGATGCCATCTAGTATTTTCATAGCTAGAGAGGAGAAGTCAATGTCTAGCTTCAAAGCTTCAAAGGACAGGCTGACTCTCTTGTTAGGGGTTAATGCAGCTGGTGACTTTCATTTGAAGTCAATGCTCATTTACCATTCTGAAAATCCTAGGGCCCTTAAGGATTATTCTAAATCTACTCTGTCTGTGCTCTATAAATGGAACAACAAAGCCTGGATGACAACACATTTGTTTGCAACATGGTTTGCTGAATATTTTAAGCCCATTGTTCAGACCTATTGCTCAGGAAAAAAAGATTCCTTTCAAAACATTACTGCTCATTGACAGTGTACCTGGTAATCCAAGAGCTCTGATAGAGATGTACAAGATTGTTATTGTTTTCATGCTGTGAACACAACATCCATTCTGCAGCCCATGGATCAAGGAATAATTTCAACTTTTAAGTCTTTTTATTTAAGAAATATTTTTCATAAGGTTATAAGCACCACAGATAGTGATTCATCTGATGGATCTGGGCAAAGCACATTGAAAACCTTCTGGAAAGAATTCATCATTCTAGATGCCATTAAGAACATTCATGATTCATGGGAAGAGGTCAAAATATCAACATTAACAAGAGTTTACAAGAAGTTAATTCCAACCCTCATGGATGACTTTGAAGTGTTCAAGACTTCAGCGGAGGAAGTAACCACAGACGTGATGGAAATAGCAAGAGAGCTAGAATTAGAAGAGAAGACTCAAGATGTGACTGAATTCCTGCCATCTCATGATAGAATTTTAATGTATGAGGAGTTGCTGCTTATGGATGAGCTAAGAGAGTGACTTCTTGAGATGGAATCTACTCCTGGTAAAGATGTTGTGAAGACTGTTAAAATGACAACAAGGATTTAGGATATTATTGTACATAAATTTAATTGGTAAAGCAGCAGCAGGGTTTGGGAGAATTGACTCCAATTTTGAAAGAAGTCATACTGTGGGTAAAATTCCTTCAAACAGCATTGCATGCTACAGAGAAATTGTTCATGAAAGGAAGAGTCAATCAATGCACAGACTTCATTGTTGTCTTATCTTTAAAATTTGCCACAGTCAATCCAAAGTTCAGCAACCACCACCCTGATCAGTCAGCAGCCATTAACATCGAGGCAAGACACTCCACCAGCAAAAAGATTATGACTTGCTGAAAGCTCAGATGATTGTTAGTGTGTTTTAGAAATAAAGTACTTTTAAATTAAAAAAATATATATCTCCTGACTTAGAAATCCTCACTTCTATGGTGGTAGGGAAAGAAAACTTATAAACTTATTATTGAGTAAGCATTAAACCAGAATATGATGCATATTACTGGCAATCTAAGAGATTGCAAAGACAGAAATAAATCTCATCTTTTTATATAACTAGGCAGATACAAACCATTAACGCATGCTCTCAAGATGCACAGTAACTAGTCCTCAAGTAAGAGAACTTGAAAGCACCATTTGACACACAGAGTTCATCCTAACTTTACCTAATAGTTGGGGTGATCATCTGTGTTAGCTAATTGTCTTTGTACAAAGGAAAAAAAGCTTCTCATATCTTTATGACAAGAGGTAGTTTTGCAACTTGAGGACAGGCACCCATCACCATCCAAGATAGGGATCTACTCCCCCTCTCAAGCTAAGGACTTGAGTCAATGGAAAAGACCACTTTCAGGGACCAGGAGAGAGAAGGTATGAATGATGGTGCAGAGTTATGGAGGAAGTGAGAAGAAGGATGGTCAATAGTCAGGTAAAGGGATTCATCTTGGCCAGGAAGAAAGACAGATAGCTCTTCCTCAATGTCCAAAGTGTGAGAAATAAAGGAGGGAGGAAGAATGGGAAGATGCAGGTTTGAAGGAGAGAGTGAAGGAAGTTGAGTATGTTTACATTTAACATTCTTTATAATATCTAGAAAAATGGAGGCAAAAATCTGTAGTTCAAGAAATTTAATGAAAGGTGGTGTGGTACTTTTGGTTTAAGAGCCAAAGAGATAAGAGTATGAATCTCAGATTGACATCATAGGGTCACTGTCATAAGCTCATCAGAGGCTGAAATGAGACAATCCTTGTGACTTGCCCAGCACAACACCTAACAAATAGCAGGCAGTCAATATGTGGTAACTGTTAAAATTATCCAAAGTCAGACAAGCAAGTGCTGGAGCTGAATCTGAACTCACTGCCATGTCCTCGGTGCCATGTTCCCTTTTACCATCTGGGTGACCTGAACAACTTGTTTAATTTCTGGGTCTCAGTTCATTACAAAATGAGAGGATTCACTTTATTGATCTAAGTCTCTTAATCTCTCCAAGTCATTGGGGTAGAAATCCATCATTCAACGGACTTCTGGGAACACTGCAAGGGTGTTACTGAACTCGAGTCTGGCTGCTCACCACTCAAAACATCAATAAGAGAGAGACAGAGAAGTGGAAAGAAAAGTTGCTTTTAATCAGAATGCTGGCAATCTGAGAAGACTGTGGACTCAGTGTCCACCAAAAACCATCTCCAAAGATTCTGCTCAACCATGAAAGCTTTTAAAGGGAGAAAGGAAAGTAATCTCAGTTAATCATTGAGATATGGGGCCAGAGTCATCACCATCTCCCACTGTGTGCAGGCTTGTGTGCAAGCTTGCCAACTTCTTGTGGTTCTTCTATAGATGCTGTCATGTTCACACAGTTTGTTCACGAGATTACTGAAGGGGAAGCTAGGGAAGATATCTGGTCATCTGTTAATTACTGATATTTTATTTCTATTTCTTTGATCTAGAGAAAGAACCAACAAGTTAGGCAAGGTTTTGTGTGATCAAAAGATTTGAAAAGTGTGCTGGGGCCGGAGATGAGCAGGGCATGGGGGTGCCTGGTTTAAGGTTAGTGACAAGACAAAGGGGCCTCCTGAAGAGAGCTCTTTCCTGCCAAAAGCTGCTTACAAATCCCCACCTGTCAGAACATCATTCCATTTCTGTGGGATCATGGGCGAAGGTCCGTCTTCTGTAACTTCATTCTGACATAAGGCATCGTATTCTTAGACTGGAAGGTATCAACATGCGTCTGTAGTTTCTTTGCTGACAGTTGTAGTTACCCACTTACATACATGAGCAGAACAAGGTAGAATTATTTTGATGCCCACAAAGATATAGATTATTATCTTCAATAGTGTTAATCCCATTGTCTCAAGTCCATTTCTTGGAACTGTACTAGCCATAGATTCAGTACTGCTCAAGATGGAGCAGTTTATATCATGGTTGCAGTCTGGTCATCATGCAGTCAGCCTTTTCCCCTCTGCTGGCAGTTACAGTATCTGTAAAACAATTCGAGAATGTGCATCAGATACTGAGTCTGTGACTCTATTGTCCTAACCATTATCTGCTTGAGCCTGCTCCTTTGTGACTCTGGGAGGCCTGGGAGACTTCAGCTGTTCTACAAACAAGAAGCAGGAGACATGGAGGGGCAGTCTTGGGGAGGAGGGAAGGGGGAGCCAGCAGAGGTCTGTTCGGTTCCAAGAAGGCACATAGCAAGGATAATCATTCAACAGAATAAAAGCAAGAAGACTCTGGCACAGAAGCCAACTCCTTTTTACAGTTCTATCCAAAAAACCTTGTTGATCACCACTATATTCTAGGTACTGTTCTGTGAACTTCATATACATTACCTCATTTGATTTTCTTCACCACTTAGATTAGGTTTTATTATACTTATTTAACAAATGAGGCTCAGAAATAATATGACTTTCCCAAAGTCATGAAGCTAGTATTGAGAGGGCCAGGATTCAAATCCAGATATATTTGATTCCAGAATTCATGGTATTTTCACTGTTTCATGACCAGGAAGCTTCTTAAATAGTGTGTCTCCATGGAAAAATCAATCAGTCATAGGCAAGGCCAAATTAGGGCCTGTAGGTGACACAAGAAAGTGGAAAAACACCTGTAATAGGGTAGTAGTTTTAATGTATTAAACTATAAAATATTATTGAGAAAGACTTTGAAATTTAGTGAGTATCCTAACTAGCTCATGCATCTGGGTTACCTCCAATTTTCATTGCTTTTGACTGGGTTATTTTTCAACTCTGTGGAGCTGGAAATTAACTGTAGAAACCTAATAGTAATCAAATAATTTCTGCCATAGAAATGCAAATTCTGTCCCAAGGGATTTCAATTGGCTTCCCTCCCCCCGTTATGGAAGAAGCCAATTCACTTTTTTTTTTAATTTGCTTAATGCAAATACATTTCAACGTTCTTAATGACCTATAATTGTGTCTGCTCTTCGGAGTCTCCTTTGAACCATTTGTAATAAATTTCTGGTTCCCTCATTAATTAATGAGTTAAAGTCTTTGATGTGTGCTCATTTTATGTTTGTATGAGAATCATGACATTATCCTGTTTTAAAACCAGGTGTTTTCATCCTTGGTTGTTTCTAGTTTCATATTGCCCCATAATAAAAGTTACACCTGATCCACCCAGTTCATCATTTTTTCCTAGTGTCACAGAGAGTAGGCACTCTGCCATAAGGACAGCCTGTGTGTCTGAAGCTTGTGTCCTGGGAAGAAGGAGAAGATGGAACAGAGAAAGTGAGCCTGGACCTTTTCCCCTGGTAAAGTTGGGAAAGGAAAAGGGAGCTGGATTGAGCCTAATGGGTGGATGGAGCTGAGGAAACAGTGAGGTAGATATGAAAACACCCAAGAAAACCAGCTCATGGGATGGAGAGACCGAAGCCTCTCTTGGAAATCCCAAGCTCAGCTTCACAAAGTGCTAGGGAGTGTTACTGGGAGGGGAAGAATGGTGCTCCATCTGTGAATGGTGAGCCAGAGACCCAGAATTCCCTGCACACCCCACGAGGGGATGCACAGTGTTGTGGGATTGCCAGATGAAATACAGGAGGCCTGGTTAAGCTTGAATTTCACATAAATACCAAATGATTTTTACAATATTTTTTAGTCCCATACTTATACTAAGTCTTATTTGTTGTTTATTTGAAATTTAACTGGATGTCCTATATTTTTATTTGCTGATTCTGAGTACCTCAACTGAGAGGGTGCACTCAATCATCAGAAGGCCAGAGAACATAACAGAGCAGCCCCTCAAGATAGAGATCAACAAGGATCCAGGGCTTCCTTATGTGTGGATCCTGATCCTCCTTCTGCTCCCCATTATGGATGTCCTAGAAATACACACCCAGACTACCTCCTGGAGGGGAACAGACAGAACAGAAACCTGAAAGCCAGTATGACCTGAACAAGATCACCCAAACTGGAAGAGATTTTGTTACCATCAATTACCAGATTTAAAGTCATTGTTCCCATCCCTCCTGCAGGGAGAGACCCCTGTAAAAGATTCATTAGATTTGTTATTTTTTTAAAAAAGCTATGTTTTTCCTTGCACACCTAAACAGTGTGGTGTTAAAGTTTTGACACTTCTACCATGTCTGGAACAGATGTTTGGAATAGGAATATGGACAATTTCTAACACTAAGGACCAAGAAAAGTTCCCTTCACTGAGGGAAGTGCTCAAAGTTCAATTTACACCCCAAGATTGGGGCAAATGCCACACACCCATTCCTACTTGTACCTGTTAGGGTACCCAGTTACATGTGACTTCCCCACTTTCTATCATAAAATGGTGAGTATTTGGTCTCAGGTTTTGTATATTCTTTGCTTTTGCTTATGGCACATTCAGAGAATCACAGGGAACTTTCACAAATGACTAATTGAGCAATTAAGTTAAATTCAGCAACTAAAATTTCCCTTAAATGACAACACCTGAGGTCTTCTCTCCAGGAAGGAATTATGGTTAGTGCTTCACAAAGCTTTTATGAAGATTAATAAATTGTTGTTTTCAAAGGTATTTGAGAACTCTAGATAAGAGTGTCTGTACTGAATGTTTTAGAAATTTGTGAAGATTTGCATTTATGAGGTATTTACTTTGGACAAACAGACCAAAAAAAAAAAAAAACCAAACAAACAAACCTAGAGGTAGATTCCTGCCACATGAGCACTATTGAGCACTTAAAATATAACTAGTATGACTGAGGAATTGAATTTTGAATTGTATTCAATTTTAATTAATTTAAATTTAAATAGCTCCATGTAGCTAGTGGCTACATATTTCACAAAGCAAAACAATGACAAAATACAACAGAAACACTTAACATTTAAAGACCCTAATGATAATGACAACTATATAATGGCATTCATTATAAATATTTTTAACATCTACATCAGAGTTCCCCAAACTGATTTTTCAAATAACACTGTTCTCTCAGGAAATATTGTTTAATAAAATGCTGGATTAAACAGTACTTGTTAGATCCTTTCATATAAGTACATACTGGACATGTCTAGTAATAGGACATTGTATGCAGGCTTTCTCAAAGTTTCTTCCAAACTTATTTATTCCCAGGATCACTTTTGCCCTATTAACATCTGAAACTTGTGTTTGGGAAAACATCTGAAACACAGTTTAGTAAATCCTAGTGTGGAAATAAGGGACCTGGTAAAATTAAGATCTTGGACCTACACAGTGCTGCTTTTGAAATGAGCCTATGTCCAGACACAGCATTAGGACTTGATACTGTTCATTATTTTGAGTTGATGCCCTTTTTCTATCACTGTGCTTACCTCATACCTTGTTCCCCAAATACCCCACTCTGTATTTTTTAATGACTCTTGCTATGAAACAGTTTCCATGACAGAGCATGACAGTTGTTTTTTTAACCTTTTTTTAAGCATAGGAGCATGCTTTAAAAATGAATTCTTATAGAAAAATGCTACAATCTCTCTCTATAACAGATAAAAATAGTATCTCATTACTATAAATGTGTTTTAGACATATACATTTACACTGACTTGTCAGAATAATTAATATAAATAATAATAAAAACAAATTTCAAATTGGAGGCTATGGACATTAATGGTCATCTCACATCATTCTGCGCATGTAATTGATTTTTGTGTTTTCTTCTGGTTGTAAAAATGTTAAAAAGTCATGAGTTACCCATATAACTAATTGTATGTGGTAACAGGGCTTTTGTGTATTTTTTTTTTTTTTAGTAGCTGACTTGCATGACAGGATACTCTTAGGTTAAACAGACTTAGCAGAAAAAAACTTTATCTCAAAATTGGCCTACGTAAATTGAGATTTCCACTTCCAACCAAGATGCACTAACAGAGACTAGATTTATCCTTCCTAAACAACTTTAAAAATAGACAAAACAAAGGTTTTTATACATCACACATCAGGCAGTACAGGAAAAGAGGTGAGTCCTACAATTGCCCCAACATACTACCTGGACAGTTTCCAGACTGCAGCCCAAAGATGGTGAAACTGATCAGGATCCTATGGGAGCCCTACCTGGTACAAAAAGCTTTCCATGTCCCTCATTTCTTATTTGTAAGAAATAGGCTTCATTCAGTCTCCTTGACCTTCCTTGAGTTCCAAAGAGCAGATTCAAACTAATCAGGGTTTTTGTGTTTTGGGCTGCTAATCAGGGAAGGGAGGGAATGCAGAAACAAAGGAGGAACAGTCAAGATACAATAGTGCAGTGATAAAGCAGGGTCCTGGTTCCTCCTCAAGGAATATACATAACAATATCTTTGAGTTCTTCTGCAGGAACTAAGGCTCCCACCCAGGTGGAGGATGGCACCTTCAGGCTGAGCACAAGATTCCTGGAGTACCACCCTATTACCTCTCCACCAACCAATCAAAAGAAAGTCACACACCCTACAGCCCTCATCCCAAATTTTGTCTATAAAAACTTCTCCCACCATCCCCCCTCACTGCTGGGGTGGTGGCACTGTTGCCGCTGCGGCCTGTGAGGCAATAACTCCCCTCTGCCCCATCCCCCTTCCTCCTCCTTTCTCTCCTCTCCCTCCCTCCCCTCCCCACCCCTCGCACTCTTTCACTCGAGTGAATGTGGCGCAGTGGCGCGGGATGCAGCCTTGGCCCCTGCCACGGTCCTGCGAGCTCATGAGGAGACGAAGCTGCCACCTGCCCCCACCCCCTGCACTTCCTGGGGGAGCCACCGCCGCCAGAGGGGAGCCAGTGGACGGCAGCGGGGAAACGGGAGAGGGAGGAGAATAGGGAAAAAAAAAATTTCTCCCCCAGAACCATCAGGGAGTTCAGGGATTTTAGCACGAGCTACCCATTCTCCTTGCATGGCCCTGCAATAAGCCGTTCTCTGCTCCAAACTCTAACATGTTGGTTTATTTGGTCTCACTGTGCATCAGGCACACAAACTTTTTTCGGTAACAAGAGGGATCCCAAGTGGTTCCTAGCAGTGTCCCAGACTTGAAGAGACAGAATTGGGAGTCAAGGCAGGACAATATGGCTGAAGTTCACAGGGCAGAGTACCAAAGAAGAGAGAGTTGAACTGACAAAGAGTTGAAGAGATCTGCCTAGGGTTCCCCCTTGATTCTTTAATAGAGTACTAATCAGTACCTATGTGGGAAAAACTAGCTTAGTGTAACTGAGCAGGACCCCATGGGGTTTTCCTAGGGACAGACCCTCACCTGTGTCCTCTGCTTTAGCTCCTCTCTGAAGTATCTAGACAATAGTATCTGTTGCACATTTCCTGAGTTGTTTACAGATGCTAAAATCCCCACCAAATGGAAGACATTAACTATTTGATGACCATGAGGACATAACCCCCAGGCCTAAAGGAACCTAAGGATTGATAATGATATCCCCTGTGATACTGCCATGTTACCTCACCATGAACCAATCAGAGAATTGTGCATGAGCTGATCACATACCCTGGGATCACCCCTCCCTCACCTTGCCTTTAAAATTTCCTTTACTGAAACCCATTGGGGAGTTTGGGCTTTTTGAGCATTAGCTATCTGAACTCCTTGTATTGGTACCTTACAATAAACGCTGCACTTTCCTTCATAACAGCCCATTGTCAGTAGATTGGCTTTACTGTGCATATGTGAGCAGACCCAAGTTTTGGTTCAGTAACACTAGGGGCTCACATGAATCTGGAAATAATTTGGATTTCCCCAGAGAGTAGAAAAACCTCTAAATTTATAGGACAATAGAAGGGGTTTGCCTAAAAGAGGAGCAAAATTAGCCCTAGACAAAAGATTGTTCTGGTCCCACCTGACAAAAGCAAGCCTCAATAGGATCAATCTGTTTCTGAATATCCCAGAACAAAGCTCAAGAATATTTATAGGAATGCAAAAATATCTGTCACTTAAAAAGGTAAAATTTGAATGTTTAGCATCCAATCAAAAATTATCAGGCATGCAAAGAAACAGGAAAGTATGACCCAAAATGAGGAGGAAAAATTAACCTGTTAAAGTAGACCCCAAAATGACAAAAATAATAGAATTTGTAGACAAAGGACATAGAATTGTTATTAAAGCTATACATATATTTGAGAAGGAGGAAAGATGGAGCATATTGTCAATAAAAAATTAATCAGTTGATCTAAGAAAGAAATGGAAAATTTTATTCAAGACAAATTTGAGGATTATAACCCAGGAAGAGCATCTCAGAAAGCTCTGAGAACTGTTCCACTGGTTAGAAGTCAAGGCACAGTTATATAGTCTTTTTGAGACAGAGGGCTGTACATCAAATGACGTGTTATTGACAGTTTACATAATCCAGGTGTAAGCATCATCATGGTGGGTCATGCGACACCTTTACAAGATCAAGAAAGAATATTATTTTTTAAGGAGTTGTCTTGTTGATGTTAGGGGAATGTTGCTCTTTATGGCTGAGCAGGTATTCCTGCCCATGGGGGAGGTTTTGTTGATGCATGATGCCGATACACAATGCACAGTGCAGGGAGAGAGGAGGACAAAAGGGCAGAGAAGAATTTTTGTTTAAATTTCTCTTGTCTTGCCATAAAAATATGACTTTTATTTCACAATATTAAGTAGTCATGAAAGTTATAAAAAGATATTTTTTAAAAAGAAAGACCCAGGTCAAATTTCTAAAGATTAAAACTATAAAATCTGAGATGAAAAAATACACTGGAGGGATTAATGGCAGATTAGATATTGCAAAAGGAAAGATCAACCAACACAAGACACAGCAATAGAAACTATGTGAACTTAAACAAGGAAGAAAAAATGAACAGACCATCAGGACAACTTTAAGCAGCCGAATGTGATTAGGATCCCTGAATAACAGTGAGAGAGCTAGAGTAACAGAATAAACATTTGAAGAAACAATAACCAAAATTTTCCTGGATTTTTTTTTTTTGATGAAAACTATAAACCCACAGATCTAAAAAGAACAAACCCTCCAAAGAACAATAGCATGAAGAAAAATACACCAAGGCACATCATAATCAAATTACTTAAAAACAAATTTTAAAGACAAAAATCTTAAAAGTAGCCCAAGAACCAGGAATTAGAAGAGAAAGTCCAAGCCCAAACTTAGGAAAGTACAGTCAGCATCATACCATCTGCCAAGGCCGTTGCTCTTGTCCAGACCTTATTACGCATCAGAACGCTACCCTTTTCTTTTCCTCCTTCTCAATAGTCTTCTTCTCCTCAATTGCTATGGTTTGGTTGGAAGACATTTCACCTTAGCCACTGTATCAGTCAAGGTCAAGCAGAGAAGCAGAACCACTAGGACATTTTATAGAAGATGTAGATCCATAAGGCAGGCAGTTGGGAAGCGAAGAAGGATGTAAAATGGTGCAGAGCAAGAACAAGGTGAAACCCACAAGCATGAGCTAGAGCCCACAAAAATAGACAGAAGTCCTTGTCATTTCTTGTAGCATCTGACATCAATGATGTAGATGTCCTGCAGAAGCCAAGACCCTTCATCACTGAGCTAAGCACACATGCAGGGAGAAGCTGAAGGAGAATCCAGAGGAGGGTAAAGCAGTTGCAGGCCTGACCCCTGCCTCATGCTAACAAGGTGAACCAGAAGATAAGTGACAAGGCATGTGAGCTACAAAATGGCTGCAACTTCACTGGCTCCCCCAAAATCGCCTCAAAAATTTGTCTAGTGGTCCATCCTAACCAGAAACCAATAGGAAAGAGATTTCCAGGAAATGAGATTCAACCAAACTGACACATTAAAAACCATCACAGCAACTAAAATAGCATTTGTGGGATAGCAGAGAATTTCAATTATCCATCCTCTTGCTGGTTCCAGTTAGCACTGATAATCGAAAATATGTCTGTGGGCAGTCTAGCTAAGCTTATTGTACAATAAATTGTTCTATAATCACATTTCTCTGTATTTAGAAATCCTTCCAGAACACTGATGAATTCATCAGGTACAAGTGGAGAGGCCACATATTGCATATAAAGATTTACAAGAATACAAACCCACTAAATAATGCCAAAGAAAGATTCCATCTCTTAGAGGAATTCTCCATTGATACCTGAAGTTGCAGGAAAGAGGTGAGGGTATCTGCTCTCAGCAAGGAAGGTGCTGGCAAACAGTAAACAGCCAGAATGGAATTAGGTAGTTAATGAACTTGAATCTTGGCTGCCTCTAAAAGATGATTTTCCAAGCATGAGCTCTTGAGGTTAATTTAGCCTCATGCAGAAAATTAACTTCAATGACAAAATAAGAGGTAAAAAAATCTTTCCTGAGGGTGGCCCAAAGGTCATTTTCCTGGTGAGAGGAAGATCTGGAAACAGCTTAATTAGGACTTCTCAGTGTTTCCATGGGGCTAAAAACTGGTGAGTGGCAGCCAGAGTTCTTCACAGACAGAGTGGCAAAGGGTCTCCATTTGTGAGAGCCAGATAACTTCAAACAGGCAACTGTCAGATACAACTTTAGAGTGATCATTGGTGGTCTGAGAAGGCGAATACAGAATCTTTGGGCCTGATGGAAATAGGCCCATAGTGGAAAGCAGCTGGCAACAGAAGAGGGGTAGGGGACTTCCCTTTAGGATTAAGATTTCTGGGAACCAAGTAGGGAACACATACACACACACCCCAACACCAGCATTGCTGCCACCACAATTACTTCTGTTCAGGGGGTAAGGGGACACTATAACAGTAAGAGCTTCAAGTTCTAAGTGTTGACAATACTTAGCACTTAACTTTCTACTTTGATTCCCCTTGTTAGGAAGATAAAAAAGCCATAAAGATGGAGCAAAAGCCTATATTAGGTCATTCAAGGCCCATAGCATTCACAAGAGATCCAAGGAACCTAAAGGAGTTTTTGTACTACTAGGCTGAAATGGAGTTCTACCTACTAAACTCCAAACTCCAAGAATATATGTATTTTCAATTTCTTATCTCCAGGAAATTTAGGGATTCAATTTTTTGCTCTAATTTCCTGTTCCCTGTAATAGCAATGGACAAATCCTTTTCTTTTTTTAATTGAGGTATAGTTGATTTATAATATTATATAAGTTTCAGGTGCACAACATAGCAATTCACAATTTTTATAGTTGTTATAAAATATTGGCTGTATTCTCTGTGCTATACAATAGATCCTTGTAGCTTATTTATTTTATACATAATAGTTTGTACCTCTTAATCCCCTATCCTTATCTTGTGCCTCACCCCTTCCCTCTCCCTTCTGGTAACTACCAGTTTGTTCTCTATATCTGTGAGTCTGTTTCTTTTTTGTTATATTCACTAGTTTGTTGTATTTTTTAGATTCTGCATATAATTGATATCATACAGTATTGTCTTTCTCTGTCTGACTAATTTCACTAAGCATAATACTCTCCAAGTCCATCCATGTTGTTACAAATAGCAAAATGTGATTCTTTTCATGGCTGAGTAGTATTCCATTGTATATACATACATATGTGTGTGTGTGTGTGTGTGTGTATATATATATATATATATATATATATATATATATATACATACACACATATGTATAAAACATGCCTTCTTTATCCATTCATCTGTTGATGGACACTTATGTTGCTTCCTTATCCTGGCAATTGTAAATAATGCTGCTGTGAACATTGGGATGCATGTATCTTTTCAAATTAGTGTTTTCATTTTCTTCAGATATATACCCAGGAGTGGAATTGCTGGATCATATGGTAGTTCTAGTTTACCAATTTACATTCTCACCAACAGTGTAGGAAGGTTCCTTTTCTCCACATCCTCACCAACATTTGTTATTTGTGGTCTTTTTGATGATAGCCATTCTGAGAGGTGTGAGGTGATATCTCACTGTGGTTTTGATTTGCATTTCTCTGATGATTAATGATGTTAAACATCTTTTCATGTGCCTGTTTGCCATCTGTACATCTTCTTTGGAAAAATGTCTGCTCAGGTCTTCTGCCCATTTTTTAACCAGGTTATTTATTTATTTATTTATTTGATGTTGAATTGTATAAGCTGTTTCTATATTTTGGATATTAACCCCTTACTGATCATAGCATTTGCAAGTATTTTCTCACATTCAGTAGATTGTCTTTTCACTTTGTCAATGGTTTCCTTTGCTGTGCAAAATATCTTAATTTTAATTAGGTCCCATTTGTTTATTTTTGCTTTTGTTTCTTTTGGCTTAGGAGACAGATCTGAAAAAAATATTGCTACTTTTATGTCAAAGAATGTTTTGCCTATGTTTTCTTCTGGAAGTTTTATGGTTTGCAGTCTTACACTTAGGTCTTTAATCCATTTTGAGTTTATTTTTGTATATGGTGCTAGAGAATGTTCTAATTTCATTCTTTTACATGTAGTTGTCCAGTTCTCTCAGCACCACTTATTGAAGAGACTGTCTTTTTCTCCATTGTATATTATTGCCTCCTTTATCACAGATTAGCCAGTCATAAGTGTGGGGGTTTATTTCTGGGATTTCTATTCTGTTCCATTGATCTATGTGTCTGCTTTTATGCCAGTACCATACTGTTTTGATGACTGTAGCTTTGCAGTGTAGTCTGGAGTCAGGGAGCGTGATACCTCCAGATCTGTTCTTCTTTCTCAATAATTGTTTTGGCTATTTGAGGTCTTTTGTGTTTCCATATAAATTTTAGAGTTAGTTTTTCTAGTTCTATGGAAAATGCCAAGAGTATTTTGATAGGGATTGCATTGAATCTGAAGATTTCCTTGGGTATTATTACCATTTTAACAATATTAATTCTCCAGTCCATGAACACAGCATATCTTTCCATTTGTTTCTGTCATCTTCAATTTCTTTCATCAGTGACAGACACATCCTTTTCATCCCTGCAACACTCCTCTAAAGTAATAAGGGAGTGGGATTTTCAAAATGCTCAAGCTGATAAAAGCAGCCATGGGAACATGATGAGGATCCCTGAATGATGGAATAGTCCCAGGTCATCAACCAGCATTAATCAAGAAACACAGGTAGCCCATCACATAAGCACCATTATGGAGAGACCTGCACTTAAGATCTGCAATGAGTTCTGCTTATTGACTTTATTGCCTTTGCCCAGAAAGGACTAATGGTTTCTCAGGATGAGGAAGGTGTAGTAACATGTAAGATGCCTGTCTAACTGAAGATTAATGAGGTTTTAGTGACATTCATCAGGTGTTAAATCACAAATCGGTCATTTGTAGCCATAACTACATCAGTGCTTGGATTTCACTTCAATTCTCCAGAGAAAAGATGTGAGTTAAGATAGCATTGCATTTCACTGCTCAGGCAAATCCCAGAGAGTTGCAAAATGTGTAGAAAAAGAATATCTTTTTTTCCTCTCTCTGCTTAAAACTATAGTTGGCTCTTAATATTATTATACTTGGCTTGTTAAAGAATGTCAACTGTCATGAATTATCAGTAACACCCTTCATCAAGCCTAACAATTCGTTTTATGTTAGGCTTCCTAATGAATCTATAATGCAAGTAATTCAGTGTCACATTGAAACTGTCTTGCTTCCCCTTGTCCCCAATTCTTATTATACTCTAGGAAGTATAAAAATTTGCTTTAACCACATTCACTATCTCTGGTAGATTGAATTATTGGTGTCAATTGTTCACCCTTCCTTGAATCTATTCTCTTTGGTATGTAGAATTGAAGGTTTTCCACTAAAGATGTAAACTTTCTCCATCCATAACTTTGGGCTTGCCCCTGTAACTTTCTTTGCCTAATTGAATGGGGACAATAGTGGTAGTTTGCTAGTTCTGTGCATAAATTTTAAGAGGCTACTTTTGTTTTCCTTTTCCCTCTTGAGCTTCTGCCATTGCCATGAGGAGGACATGCTAATCAATGGAGGATGAGAGACAGGTGGAGCAGAGCTGGACCCAACCTGCATCTTACAGCCAAACTCAGCTGATCAGCCCACCCAAAGCTGGCTCACAGATCCCAAGCAAGGCAGTTGTTTTAAACCACTGAATTTGGAGGTAGTTTGTTAAGCAGCAAAAGCTAACTGAGCAATCATTTATTAAGGCCCTACACTATTCCAGAGATGGATTAGGAGAAGGGCATTCAGAGATATGTGAAAACATAAGTCTTTGCCCTCAAGGAAGGTCCAATCTCACCTGAAGGCTCTGTTACTTCACAATGAGATACTTCTGACCAGGAGGAGATTACAGAGTCCCTGGCTCTCAGACTCCAACTTCAGGTACTGCCTTATTTCATGCATCCAGTAGTCGTAAATGTAAACAGCGATTGCCGTAGTGCCAACAGAGAAATCTAGTGAAAGACTTATGGTAATTTTTATTAAAGTATGGGTTTTAGTTCCAACTTTAGCAATAATGTTTTATCTATATATGTATACTTTTAATTTAATTTTTTTAATTTACAACAAAAGTTCACCCAAAGATCCCTTTAAATTTGTGGTTCTCAAAAATGTGCATAAGACTCACAATTAGAAGAGAATGATTTTATTTTCTTCGAAAATTCAGAATCCTCAGGGATTCTGATTCACTGTATCTGGGATGGGGCACTTGAATCTGCATTTTTCATGTCCCCCTTCTCTTTTTGCCCCACAAAATTAGGATGCTATAAATCTACAGGCCACTATTTGAGAACCCCTGCTCAAACTACAAGCTTCTTGGGGACATTTAAACGGTAATTTGAGGCAGAGTTGAACTAACCTATTGGCACTTAGATCCTGCCCTATCCCATTGTGAATGTATTTTCACATCTCACACCAATTCTTCTTCCTCACGGGGAGGACTGCCAGAGGTGATTAGGTTTGAGGGACACAGAAGGATGAGATAGAGCCCTGGGTAGGAGAAGGAAGTAAGACCGTAAATCATGTTTGCAACCCAGGGCATAAACACTTGGAAGCCTATGTCCTTAAATAAGTTGTTAATCTACCTAGAGTTCCCCCATTTACCTCATGCTTTCCTCCTTGGAGGAAACCAAGACAGCCAGTTAACTTTTATTAATTTTATTCAGTACATACATAGAATTTTTATATAGCGGATATAGAGGAAACCACAGCGTGACGTTTCTTTTCTTGCCCTTGCAGCCCTTGAACCAGGGCATCTGAGGGGAAGCAGGGCGTAGCTGTGGGGCGTGGCTCCCGGCATGTCTACCCAAGGACCTGCGCAGCCTGCCAACGAACGCACCCTGCGCTCATGTTGGTGCTGGGCTCCTGCATGTTGCCTCTGTGACAGCCCGAGATGGACGCGAAGGCCACGGAAGCCAGGTTGTAGTTGATCTTCCCAATGTAGGTGCTCACTTCTTGGTGATCTCCTGGAAGCGTGCGGTGCTATAGGCAGGCTTGGTCCAGTCCATGGTGCTGACGGCCACAATCAGCTGCTTCTCACCCAGGCTGTGGGCCAGCAGCGCGGCTCGCGGGTCTGCGGGATCTTGGAGATGCCAGCCTCGAACTTACCCATACCAGTGGCCACGATGGGCACCGTGCAGTTGGCCTGTCCTGCAGGGCCGGGAAACCAGGGACGAGGAGTTAGTTATGAGAGGAGGTGCCAGATGGGCTGGGAAGCCAACTAGAGCTTTGGGCAGTCCCACAGCTCGGGGATGCGCCCCAGAAGTTTACAAATTCATGGACCCCCCTGGCTGCTGTGCACAGATATCACGCCTCCCAGTTAAACTCTCACCTAGTCCCATAAGTGAGCTTTTAGTTCCCTCCTCACGGATCCCACCCCCTACTTGTATGGGTGCCAGAAAACTGGGTCCCTGCCCCAGCCTGAAAGAGTGACGGTATCTGAGCCTCATTAGAGTTTGTCCTCCAGTTCTTTCAGAATTGAAAGATTGGCCCGGGTGAGGAAAACCTTCTAAGGCTTATAATACCATCCTTCCCCCAGTCCCAGAAATAAATCCTGTGCTTCCTCCCCTTCCCCACCCCATCTCCCAGTAGGGAAGCCCCTGGGAACATGGGCTGCTTTTTCTGGGAGGTGCCTGTGATCATGTTAAAAATAAATAAATAAATACATAAAGGGTAATTTGACATGAATCTACATGGACCCTGTCGTAGTTTTCTTACTGGCAGAGCTCTGGCCAGTTCCTAAACTTCTACAAGCTACTTTGCTCCATTCTTCCCATCATCTTACCTTGTTCCCTGATCCCTGCCTTGACCTGAGCAACCTGGACGCTGGATATTGTTTTGCACTTAGTAGGTCCTCAACCAATATTTTTTCTAATGAACCATATGCTTGTCACCTCCCTGGATCCAGACCCCTGACTGCAACTCCTTGCCCAGCTGACTCCTGTGGATCTGAGCTCTGGCCTTATGATGTGAGCTGCCCTACCCCTTGTCTATCCATATCTAGGTTCTGAATCCTCCTCATACCTTCATCCTCCACCTCTCTCACCATTTGCCCTTCTCTGGTCCACTAACACTAAGAGATAACACTCTGAACTTTTTGTTAAATAGGGTCTAAAGCCGGAGAAAGATCAGACAGCAGACCAGACCAGTGCTATTATGGGACTGGTCTGAACTCTCACAGTTTCAACACATCTTCAGCAGGAAGAGAGGTGAAAGAACCTGAAAAGTGGTTTATGTCTGTAAACAAGGACTGGCCACCTGTGAATAGGCCAAGGCAAAGCAGAATCAAATGTCATTTCAAAAATGTCTCCAGTCACAGTGCAGCAGGCATGTTTACAATGCAAATCTAAATCATTTAAGTGTATTGAAGTGCAGTCCAGAATATGGAGCTGCTGGCTGTTTAATAGACATCAATAAATAATTCCAGCACATAGCAAAATTAGAACTCTTCATTGCCATCTGGAACTTGGTGTTCACAGGCTGATTAGAAACCAGCTACCTGATGTTAATTATATTTCTCCCTTGCCTGTTTTAAAATCATTCCACAATATCCCAGAGCATGAAAAAATTAAAAAAAAATTTAAGAGAATAAGGTTCAAGTTTGGCCTGCATGTTTAACCGTTCCTCTCAGACAGGAGAGGAATTTGTTTAGCTTTGTTTTGTTTTGTTTTTGTAACTGGAATTCTTTATTGAGTGACCCTCCAGCCCTGGGGTTCTGCCTTTTTTTTTTTTTTTTTTTTCTTTGGTACACAGGACTCTCACTGTTGTGGCCTCTCCCGTTGTGGAGCACAGGCTCCGGACGTGCAGGCTCAACAGCCATGGCTCATGGGCCTAGCCACTCCGCGGCATGTGGGATCTTCCCGGACTGGGGCACAAACCCGTGTCCCCTGCATCATCAGGCGGACTCTCAACCACTGTGCCACCAGGGAAGCCCGATTCTGCCTTTTTAATGTTACTTATCATTAATTATTAAACTCAATGCAATTTGAGGACAGATTTAAAAAGGTTATAAAGTGACATCTTTTACCCAGTAAATTTATGACTGAAGAGTTGCTTTGTAAATTCAATTGTATTAGACCAAATGAAAGTTTTAATTCAATTGAGGAACGCTGCCATGCAGAGGGATCCTATGGCAAATTCTTCTGTAAAACCAAAAATCCTCTTAAAATATATAAATGATAATTATTCTTATAGTTATTCTTTTATAGTTTTTGGTGAATACAAATATCATATGAATACCCAGAACACTTTTCTACACCTTTCTATAGGCACAGTTTGGTTTTTTATTCTTTTTGTTTATGTTTCAGATGTGCAGCATTATAATTCAACATCTATATATGCTACAGAGTGATCACACCACAGGTCTGGTTACCATCCATCACCATACAACTGACTCCCTTTATTTATTTCACCCACTCCCAAACCCCTTCCCATCTCATAAACACTAATCTGTTATCTGTATCTATGAGTGTTATTTTTGTTTTATTTTGTATTTTTGTTTTTGTTTTGTTTTGTTTAGCCTCCACATATGAGTGAAATCATATAGTATTTGTCTTTCTCCATCTGACATATTACTTAGCATAATACCTTCGAGGTCCATTCATGTTGTCACTAATGACAGGATTTCCTTCTTTCTATATATATACACACACACGTATACTGCACTTTCTTTATCCATTCATCCATCAATGGACAGTAAAGTTGTTTCCATGTCTTGGCTATTATAATAATGCTGCAATGAATATAGGGGTACATATATGTTTTTGAATTAGTGTTTTTGTTTTCTTTGAATAGATATCCAGAAGTGGAATTAGCTATGTCATATAGTAGTTCTATTCTGAATTTTTTTTTAAGATTTTTTGATGTGACCATTTTTAAAGTCTTTATTGAATTTGTTACAATACCGCTTCTGTTTTGTGTTTTGGTTTTTTGGCCGTGAGGCATGTGGGATCCTAGCTCCCTGACCAGGGATCGAACCCATGTCCCCTGAACTGGAAGGCGAAGTCTCAACCACTGGACTGTCAGGGAAGTATCTTTTCTTAATTTTTTGAGGAAACTCCATTCTGTTTTCCACAGTGGCTGCGGAAAGAGTGTATGTCCCACCAACAGTGTATGAGGGCTCCCTTTTCTCCACATCCTCTCCAACATTTGTCATTCCTTGTCTTTTCAATAATAGCCATTCTAACAAGTGTGAGGTGATATCTTATTGTGGTTTTGATCTGTATTTCCCTGATAATTAGTGATATTGAGCATCTTTTCATGTGCCATCTTTGGAAAAATGTCTATTCAGATCTTTTGCCCATTTTTAATTGGTTTTTTTTTAGTGTTGAGTTGTATGAGTTCTTTGTATATTTTGTATATCAACCCCTTATCAGATATATCATTTGCAACTGTCTTCTCCCATTCAGTAGGTTGTCTTTCATTTTGTTGATGGTTTCCTTTGCTGTGCAGAAGCTTTTTAGTTTGATGTAGCTTCATTTGTTTATTTTTGCTTTGTTATCCTTGCTTTTGGAATCAGATCCATAAAAACATTTCTAAGACCAATGTCAGTGAGGTTACTCCCTATGTTTTCTTCTAGAAACTTTATGGTTTAAGATCTTACATTCGAGTCTTTCATCCATTTTGAGTTAATTTTTGTGCATGGTGTAAGATAGTAGTCTAGATTCATTCTTTTGCATGTGGCTGTCCAGTTTTCCCAACACCACTTACTGTCCTTTATCTATTGTATTTTTTTTACCTTTGTTGTAGATTAGCTGCCCATATATGTGTGGGTGTATTTCTGAGATCTCTATTTTGTTTCATTGATCTATGTATCTGTTTTTTGCTAATACCATACTGTTTTTATTACTATAGTTTTGTAGTATAGTTTGAAATTAGGAAGCATGATACCTCCAGCTCTGTTCCTCTTTCTCAAGATTGTTTTGGTTATTTGGGGTCTTTTGTGTTTCCATACAAATTTTAGAATTTTTTGTTCTAGTTCTGTGAAAAGCGCCATTTTAATAGGGATTGCATTCAATTTGTTGGTTGCTTTGGGTAGTATGGACATTTTAACAATATTAATTCTTCTAATCCATGAGCGTGGAATAGCTTTCCATTTTCTGTATCTTCTTCAAATTCTTTTGTCAGTTTCTGTTAGTTTTCAGTGCATGGGTCTTTCACTTCCTTGATTAAATTTATTCCTAGGAATTCTATTCTGTTTTGATGCAATTATAAATGGGTTTGTTTTCTTCATTTCTCTTTGGGAGAGTTTGTTATTAGTGTATAGAAATGCCGCAGGTATCTCTATATTGATTTTCTATACTGCAATTTTATTGATTCATTTATTAGTCCTAACAGTCTTTTGGTGGGGTCTTTGGGGTTTTCTATATATAGTAACATGTCATCTGCAAACTGTGACAGTTTTACTTCTTCTTTCTGATTCAGATGCCTTTTATTGCTTTTTCTTACCTAATTGCTGTGACTAGGACTGCCAATACTGTGTTGAGTAAAAATGTCAAGAGTGGGCCTTGTCTTATTTCTGATCTTAGAAGAAAAGCTTTCAGCTTTTCACCACTATGATATTAGCTGTGGGTTTGTCATATATGGCCCTTATTATGTTGAGATAATTTCTCTTTCTATAGCCACTTTGTTTAGAGTTTTTATCATAAATTGATGTTGAATTTTGTCAAATGATTTTTCTGCATCTATTGAGAAGATCATGTGATTTTTACCATTCATTTTATTATGTGATGTATCACATTGATTGATTTGTGGAAGTTGAATCATCCTTGCATCTCCAGAATAAATCTCAGTTGATCATGGTGTATTATCCTTTTAATGTGTTGTTGGATTAAGTTTGCTAGTATCTTCTCAAGGATTTTTTGCATCTGTGTTCATCAGGGATACTGGCCTGTAATTTTCTGTTCTTGTGGTACCCTTGTCTGGTTTTGGTATCAGAGTAATGCTGGCTTTATAAAATGTGTTTGGAAGGTTTTCCTCTTCTTCAATCTTTTGGAAGAATTTGAGAAGTATAAGTAATAAATCTTCCTTGAATGTTTTGTAGAAGTCACCAATGAAGCTATCTGGACCTGGGCTTTTGTTTGTTGGGAGCTTTTTGATTACAGTTTCAATCTCTTTATTAATATTTTCTATTTCTTCATGAGTAAATCTGGAAGACTTTATGTTTCTTAGAAATTTACCTATTTCTTCTAGGTTATCCAATTTGGTGGTGTTCATAGTAGTCTTTTATGATCCTTTGTTTTTCTGTGATATCAGTTGTAATTTTTCCTCTTTAATTCCTGATTTTAATTATTTGAGCCCTTTGTCTTTTTTCTTTGTTAGTCTTGCTAGTTGCTTTTGATTTCATTTATCTTTTCAAAGAACCAGGTTTTAGTTTCATTTATTTTTTCTAATCTTTTTAGTCTCTTTTTCATATATTTCCATTCTGATCTTTATTACTACTTTCCTTCAAGGAATTTTGCACATTGTTTTTTCTTTTTCTGGTTCCTTTGGTGTTAAGTTAGACTGTTTATTTGGGATTTTTCTTGTTTTTTGAGGTATGTCTGTACTACTATGACTTTCCTTCCTAGAACCATTTTTGCTTCATCCCATGGACCTTCGTATGTCATATTTCTGTTTTCATTTTCTCTAGGTATTTTTTAATTCTTACTTTTATTTCTTCAGTGATCCATTGGATACTCAGTAGCATGTTGTTTAATCTCCACGTTTTTGTACTTTTTCCCATTTATTTCTTGTGATTGATTTCTTGTTTCATACCTTTGTGGTCAGAAAAATGCTTGATATAATTTCAATCTTCTTGAATTGAAACGATTTGTGAACTAACATGTAATCTATCCTGGAGAATGTTTCATCTGCACTTGAGAAAAATGTGTATTCTGCTTCATTTGGATGGAATGTTCTGTATATATTTATTAAGTTTATCTGGCCCTAGTGTATTGTTTAATTCCACTGTTTCCTTATTGATTTTTTGTCTGGATGATCTATCCTTTGATGTTAAAGGGGTGTTAAAGTCCCTTACTATTATTGTATTGCTTTCAATTTCTCCCTCTAAGTCCATTAATATTTGCTTTATATTTTGGTTCTCCTATGTTGGATGTATATACATTTATATATATTATATCATTTTGCTGGGTTACCACTTTATCATTATGTAATGTCCTTCTTTTTCTTTTATTACAAGCTTTGTTTTAAAGTCTATTTTCTCTGATATTAGTATAGCTACTCCAGCTTTCTTTTCATTCCATTTGCATGGAATATCTTTTACTATCCCTTCACTTGCAGTCTGTGTGTGTCCTTACTTCTGAAATGCATTTCTTGTAGACAGCATATGATTGGGTAATTTTTTTTAATCCATTTAGCCACTCTACGTCTCTTGATGGATTAATTTAGTTAATTTACATGTAAAGTAATTATTGATAGGTGTGTACTTATTGTCATTTTTTAAATCGTTTTCTGTTTTTGTGGATCTTCTCTGTGACTTTCTTTTTTTTCTCTCTTCCCTTGCATTTTGGTGGTTTTCTTTAGTACTATGTTTAAGTTCTTTTATTTTTTTTTTGAATTTTATTTTATTTATATTTTTATACAGCAGGTTCTTATTAGTCACCCATTTTATACACATCAGTGTATACATGTCAATTACAATCTCCCAATTCATCACACCACCACCACCACCCCCGCCACTTTCCCACCTTGGTATCCATATGTTTGTTCTCTTCATCTGTGTCACAGTTTCTGCCCTGCAAATCGGTTCACCTCTACCATTTTTCTAGGTTCCACATATATGCGTTAATATATGATATTTGCTTTCCAATTTCTGACTTACTTCACTTTGTATGACAGTCTCTAGATCCATGTCTCTACAAATGACCTAATTTCGTTCCTTTTTATGGCTAATATTCCATTGTATATATGTATGACATCTTCTTTATCCAGTCATCTGTCAATGGGCATTTCGGTTGCTTCCATGAACTGGCTAAAGTAAATAGTGCTGCAATTAACATTGGGGTGCACGTGTCTTCTTGAATTATGGTTTTCTCTGGGTATATGCCCATTAGGGGGATTTCTGGGTCGTATGTTAGTTCTATTTTTAGTTTTCTAAGGAACCTCCGTACTGTTCTCCATACAGGCTGTATCAGTTTACATTCCCACCAACAGGGCAAGAGGGTTCCCTTTTCTCCATACCTTCTCCAGCATTTGCTGTTTGTAGATTTTCTGATGATGCCCATTCGAACTGGTGTGAGGTGATACTTCATTCTATATTTGATTTGCATTTCTCTAATAATTAGTGATGTTGAGCAGCTTTTCATGAGCTTCTTGGCTATCTGTATGTCTTCATTGGAGAAATGTCTATTTAGGACTTATGCCCATTTTTTGATTGGGTTCTTTGTTTTTTTAATATGGCACTGCATAAGCTTCTTATATATTTTGGAAATTAATCCTTTGTTCATTGATTTGTTGGCAAATATTTTCTCCCATTATGAGGGTTGTCTTTTTCTCTTGTTCATGGTTTCCTTTGCTGTGCAAAAGCTTTTAAGCTTCATTAAGTCCCATTTGTTTATTATTGTTTTATTTCCATTTTTCAAGCAGGTTGATCAGAAAAGATCTTGTCGTGATTTATATCAATGAGTGTTCTTTATATGTTTTTCCTCTAAGAGTTTTATACTGTCTGGACTTACATTTAGCTCTCTAATCCATTTTTAGTTTATTTTTGTGTATGGTGTTAGGGAATGTTCTAATTTCATTCTTTTACATGTAGCTGTCTCGTTTTCCCAGCACCACTTATCGAAGAGACTGTCTTTCCTCCATTGTATATCATTGCCTCCTTCATCATAGATTAGTTGACCATAGGTGTGTGGGTTTATCTCTGGGGTTTCTATCCTGTTCCATTGATCTATGTTTCTGTTTTTGCTCCAGTACCATATTGCCTTGGTTCCTGTAGCTTTGTAGTATAGTCTGAAGTCAGGGAGTCTGATTCCTCCAGCTCTGTTTTTTTTCCCCTGAAGGCTGCTTTAGCTACTTGGTATCTTTTGTGTCTCCATACAAATTTTATGATATTTTTGTTCTAGTTCCATAAAAATGCCATTAGTAATTTGATAGGGATTGCATTGAATCTAGATTGCTTTTGGTAGTATAGTCATTTTCACAATATTGATTCTTCCAATCCAAGAACATGGTATACCTTTCCAACTGTTGGTATCATCTTTAATTTCTTTTATCAGTGTCTTATAGTTTTCTGCATACTGGTCTTTTTTCTCCCTATGTAGGTTTAGTCCTAGGTATTTTACTCTTTTTGTTGCAATGGTAAATGAGAGTGTTTCCTTAATTTCTCTTTCATATTTTTCATCATTAGTGTATACAAGTGTAAGAGATTTCTGTCCATTAATTTTGTATCCTGCAACTTTACCAAATTCATTGATTAGCTCTAGTAGTTTTCTGGTGGCATCTTTAGGATTCTCTATGTATAGTATCATGTCATCTGCAAACAGTGACAGCTTTACTTCTTCTTCTTTTCCAATTTGTATTCTTTTTATTTATTTTTCTTCTCTGATTGCTGTGGCTAGGACTTCCAAAACTATATTGAATAATAGTGGTGAGATTGGATATCCTTTTCTTGTTCCTGAAGTTAGAAGAAATGCTTTCAGTTTTTCAACATTGAGAATGACGTTGGCTGTGGGTTTGTCATATGTGGCCTTTATATGTTGAGGTAGGTTCTCTCTATGCCCACTTTCTGGAGAGTTTTTATCATAAATCAGTGTTGAATATTGTCAAAAGCTTTTTCTGCATCTATTGAGATGATCATATGGTTTTTATTTTTCAGTTTGTTAATATGGTGTATCACATTGTTTGATTTGCATATATTGAAGAATCCTTGCATCCTTAGAATAAATCCCATTTGATCATGGTGTATGATCCTTTTAATGTGTTGCTGGATTCTGTTTGCTAGTGTTTTGTTGAGGATTTTTGCATCTATATTCATCAGTGATATTGTTCTGTAATTTTCTCTTTTTTTTGTAGTATCTTTGTCTGGTTTTGGTATCAAAGTGATGGTGGCCTCGTAGAATGAGTTTGAGAGGGTTCCTTCCTCTGTAATTTTTGGGAAGAGGTTAAGAAAGATGGGTGTCAGCACTTCTCTAAATGTTTGATAGAATTCACCTGTGAAGCCATGTCGTCCTGGACTTTTGTTTGTTGCAAGATTTTTAATCACAGTTTCAATTTCATTACTTGTCATTTGTCTGTTCCTATTTTCCATTTCTTCCTGGTTCAGTCTTTGAAGGTTATACCTTTCTAAGAATTTGTCCATTTATTCCAAGTTGTCCATTTTATTGGCATAGAGTTGCTTGTAGTAGGCTCGTAGGATGCTTTGTATTTCTGCTGTGTCCATTGTAACTTCTCCTTTTTAATTTCTAATTTTATTGATTTGAGTCATCTCACTCATTTTTTTCTTGAGTTTGCCTAATGGTTTTTCAATTGTGTTTATCCTCTCAAAGAACCAGCTTTTAGTTTTATTGATCTTTGCTATTGTTTTCTTTGTTTCTATTTCATTTATTTCTGCTGTGATCTTTATGATTTCTTTCCTTCTGCTAACTTTGGGTTTGTTTATTCTTCTTTCTCTAGTTCCTTAGGTGTAAGGTTAGATTGTTTATATGAGATTTTTCTTTTTTCTTGTTGTAAGTTTGTATAGCTGTAATCTTCCCTCTTAGAACTGCTTTTGCTGCATCACATAGGTTTTGGATCATCGTGTTTTCATTGTCATTTGTCTCCAAGTATTTTTTTTACTTCCTCTTTGATTTCTTCAATGATCGCTTGGTTATTTAGTAACATTGTTTAGCCTCCATGTGTTTGTGTTTTTTACATTCTTTTCCCTGTAATTCATTTCAAATCTCATAGTGTTGTGATCAGAAAAGATGCTTGATGTGATTTCACTTTTCTTAAATTTACTGAGGCTTTATTTGTGACCCAGTTGTGAACTATCCTGGAGAGTGTTCCATGCACACTTGAGAAGAAAGTAATCTGCTGTTTTTGGATGGAGTGTCCTATAAATATCAATTAAATCTATCTGGTCTATTGTGTCATTTAAACCTTGTGTTTCCTTATTAATTTTCTGTTTGGATGATCTGTCCATTGGTATAATTGAGGTGTTAAAGTCCCCCACTATTATTGTGTTACTGTCGATTTCCTCTTTATAGCTGTTAGCAGTTGCCTTATGTATTGAGGTGCTCCTATGTTGGGTGCATATATATTTATAATTGTTGCATCTTCTTCTTTGATTGATCCCTTGATCATTATGTAGTGTCCTTCCTTATCTCTTGTGACATTCTTTATTTTAAAGTCTATTTTATCTGATATGAGTATTGTTACCCCAGGTTTCTTTTGATTTCCATTTTCATGGAATATCTTTTTCCATCCCCTCACTTTCAGTCTGAATGTGTCCCTAGGTCTGAATGTGTCCCTCTTGTAGACAGCATATGTATGGGTCTTGTTTTGTATCCATTCAGCAAGCCTGTGTCTTTTGGTTGGAGTATTAATCCATTCATGTTTAACGTAATTATCGATATGTATGTTCCTATTACCATTTTTTGAATTGTTTTGTGTTTGTTTTTTTAGGTCCTTTCCTTCTCTTGTGTTGCCCACTTAGAGAAGTTCCCTTAGCATTCGTTATAGAGCTGGTTTGGTTTTGCTGAATTCTCTTAGATTTTGCTTGTCTGTAAAGCTTTTGATTTTTCCATCAAATCTGAATGAGATTCTTGCCGGGTAGAGTAATCTTGGCTGTAGTTTCTTCCCTTTCATCACTTTAATTATATCATGCCACTCCCTTCTGGCTTGTAGCATTTCTGCTGAGAAATCAGCTGTTAACCTTATGGGAGTTCCCTTGTGTGTTATTTGTCATTTTTCCCTTGCTGCTTTCAATAATTCTTCTTGTCTTTAATTTTTGCCAGTTTGATTACTATGTGTCTTTGCATGTTTCTCCTCGAGTTTATCCTGCATGGGGCTGTCTGCACTTCCTCGGCTTCGGTGGCTATTTCCTTTCCCATGTTAGGGACGTTTTCCACTATAATCTCTTCATATATTTTCTCGGGTCCTTTCTCTCTCTCTTCTCCTCTGGGACCCCTATAATGTGAATGTTGTTGTGTTTAATGTTGCCCCAGAGGTCTCTTAGACTATGTTCATTTCTTTTCATTCTTTTTTCTTTATTCTGTTCCACAGCAGTGAATTCCACCATTCTGTCTTCCAGGTCACTTATCTGTTCTTCTGCCTCAGTTATTCAGCTCTTGATTCCTTCTAGTGTAATTTTCATTTCAGTTATTGTATTGTTCATCTCTGTTTGTTAGTTCTTTAATTCTTCTAAGTCTTTGTTAAACATTTCTTACATCTTCTTGATCTTTGCCTCCATTTTTTCCCGAGTTCCTTGATCATCTTCACTATCATTATTTTGAATTCTTTTTCTGGAAGGTTGCCTATCTCCACTTCATTTAGTTGTTTTTCTGGGGTTTTATCTTGCTCCTTTATTTGGTACATAACCCTCTGCCTTTTAATGTTGTCTATCTTTCTATGAATGTGGTTTTTGTCCACAGACAGTAGGATTATAGTTCTTCTTGCTTCTGTTGTCTGCCCTCTGTTGGGTGAGACTTTCTAAGAGGCTTGTGCAATTTTCCTTATGGGAGGAACTGGTGGTGGGTAGAGCTGGTTGTTGCTCTGGTGGGCAGAATTCAGTAAAGCTTTAATCTGCTTGTCTGCTGATGGGTGGGGCTGGGTTCCCTCCCTTTTGGTTGTTTGGCCTGAGGCAACCCAGCACTTGTCCCTACCAGCACTCTGGTAGTGATAACTTCAGACTCTGGGGGGGCTCACACCAAGGAATACTTCCCAGAACTTCTGTTGCCAGTGTCCTTGTCATCATGAGGAGCCACAGCCATCCCCCACCTCTGCAGGAGACCCTCCAACACTAGCATGTAGGTCTAGTTCAGTATCTATGGGATCACTGCTCCTTCCCCTGGATCCTGATGCACACACTACTTTATGTGTGCCCTCCAAGAGTGGAGTCTCTGTTTCCCCCAGTCCTCTCGAAATCCTGCAATCAAATTCCACTAGCTTTAACAGTCTGATTCTTTAGGAATTCCTCCTCCCATTGCCGGACCCCCAGGTTGGGAATCCTGACATGGTTCTCAGAACCTTCAGTCCAGTGGGTGAACTTCTCTGGTATATGTGTTCTCCAGTTTGTGGGTCACCCATCCAGCAGTTATGGGATTTAATTTTATTGTGACTGCGCCCCTCCTACCATCTCATTGTGGCTTCTCCTTTGTCTTTGCATGTGGGGTATCTTTTTTGGTTAGTTCCAGTGTCTTCTGTTGATGATTTTTCAGCAGTTAGTTGTGATTCCAGTGTTCTTGCAAGAGGGAGAGCATATTTTTCTACTCCGCCATCTTGAACCATTCACTCACCCTCGTATCTCTTTTCTTTTCTTTTTTTTGAAATTTATTTTATTTTTTATTCTTGGCTGTATTGGGTCTTCGTTGCTGCACACAAGCTTTCTCTAGTTGTGGTGAGTGGGGGCTACTGTTCATTGCAGTGTACGGGCTTCTCATTGTGTTGGCTTCTCTTGTTGCAGAGCATGGGGATCTAGGCACATGGGCTTCTGTAGTTGTGGCATGCAGGCTCAGTAGTTTTGGTGCACAGGCTTCGTTACTCCACTGCATGTGATCTTTTCAGACCAGACCTCGAACCCATGTCCCCTGCACTGCCAGGCAGATTCTTAACCACTACACCACCAGGGAAGCCTTCATATCTCTTTCCATGAGGGCACTAATCCCACATAGGAGGCCCATCCTCATGACCTAATGTAACCTTAATAAACTTCCGAAGTCCCAGTACCAAATACTGTCACATTGGGGGTTAGGCTTCAACATATGAATTTGGGAGAGGACACAAGTATTTAGACCATAACAGAGAGCAAGGGTATCTTTCCAAAAGAGACCTGAACTCATCATTCCTTACTTTTGTCTCTTGCTTACAAACCTCCTTGGCTTTCTGCTGCCTATGGGCTAGAGTGTAAACTCTTGAACATGTGTCCTCCACAACTAGATTCTGCTCACTGTTCTTAACCTATACAAATCCCCCAACACAGCCCTTGCCAATGTCACAGTCCACCATCCTCTAAGACTTTCCTTTTTTGCCTCTAAGCCTTTGCACTTGTTGTTTCCTCTGGTTGAGATACCCTTATTTCCTTTCAGTTCTGAAACTTCTCCTACTTATATGCCTTAGGACAGTGAACCAGAAGCACACTTTGAGATGAGAATTCATGTGGAAGGGATTTAATAAGGAAATGCTCCTAGGTGAAAGTATCAGAGATTGATGGAGTCAAGACAGGGAAGAGGAGGGGGCCAAGCCAAGGGGGGCATATCAGGCAGACGCCCATGGAGGATGGCTTCAGCCTGATCTTGCAGGGGACTCTGAAGTGTAAGTGATGGCTTGGAGTTGTGCCATCCTTGGGCAAGGATCTGGAATTTCATAATTCTACAGACTCCAGTAGCTATGGACTCCATCAGCTAAGGGTTTTCCTAGGCGTCACTTAAGCTTCCAGGCACTTGCAGCTCCCTGCATATGCAGGCAAATCACCTCCAGTAGTCAGAGGGCAGTGCCCTGAAAAAGAGCCAGAGGCATGAGACATTAGATGTAGAAACATGGAAACCAGGAATGAGAGTGTTAAGAGCTCTTTGAGGGGGAAGCTGGAGCACTGACATGTCCCCTACACCAAAGGCTACATCAACTACTTCATCCTTTCTATTTTTATTTTTAGTTAGTTTACAGTTTAAACATTCTGAAAGATACTGCAAGTTCTAAACTTTTAGTGATGCTGCACATACATAACCATGTAATCCACGCCCAGTAAAAGAGCCCCCTTTCAAGGAAGCTTTGCAATGGTACAGTTGTGCAATATGTGTGTTTCTTACTGTAAGAAAACAATTATACATGGCACATTCTTATTCATATATTGTAATGTAAAAATTTACAAACACACCTAATCAAATAAATAATAATAAAGAATTTGAATGGATTTGTTAAGTATCCTAAAACCACAACATAGAATAATCGCCACTTTGATTCACAGGTTATTTACATGATAACATCAGTGTGGCTTCACTGATACAAAGCTCAAAACAGAAAGATTAAATCTGTGAAGAATCTGAGATTTTTTTTCTTAATAGGCATACTTAATTTTCCCAACATGATAGTC
Source organism: Mesoplodon densirostris (assembly GCF_025265405.1). Classification (NCBI taxonomy): domain Eukaryota; kingdom Metazoa; phylum Chordata; class Mammalia; order Artiodactyla; family Ziphiidae; genus Mesoplodon; species Mesoplodon densirostris. The sequence continues at coordinate 128,876,895 of NC_082662.1, read as the reverse complement.
CTTGTGCTGTCATGTATATGTTACAGATTTATTACCTGCATTGCACTTAGATGTTTATTTGATTCTCTTCCTGACTGTGATGTGAGCTTTGCAAGGGCAGAGACTTTGAATGATTTACATTTATACAACTGCTTAACTTTTAAGAGCTAGTTGGTCCTCGAATGTATAGTGAAGGCATGAACTATATTAATGAATTTATTTAAAATACAAAACTCAAGACACATCCATCCTAATTCTTTGTTTTTGTATTCTTGAAAAGGTTTCAAATGTTTTTATTTTCAAAGAAGTAATAAGTTTACACAGGAAACACAGCTTCATTCAGAATCACTAACATTTACTCACTTCTGTAATTCTCACCCTGGTCCCAGGAGTTTAACAACATCAGGTGCCATGAGACTTCCAGTCTCACTTTAGAGACAGCTACTAACACTGATGACCGATTCCCACCTGATCAGACCATTAGCTGTGTCAGGCCACTGCCTCTCCTCCTCTCCTGCCCTCCTTCCTATGGAAAAGTAAAAACCACAGAGGACACTCTTGAGGCCCCCAGGAATATGTCTGATGGATCCCTGGAGTCCTCTGTCATGGTTTTTAATGTTTGTGAAAATGCCAGCTAATATAAATATTTTATTGTCCTAACAATTGCTCTAAATATTTCTGCATTTCCAGGTTGGCTTAGAAAGGTAAAAATTGTTACTGCTTATTAAGTAATTCCCATGTAGGATAGATATTGTCATTGATAGCCCTCATTATAAATGAGAAAATGAGACTCAGAGACAGGAACTGACTTCACCAATGTCACTCAATTATGAAGTGACAGAGTCAAGGTTTGAATACAAACTTTCAACCACTGTGTCAAGAACTGTGAAGGATCTGTGACTTTGCCCTACCTGTAAGCTATGGAGTTAGCCTCCTACAGTTTCATGAATGCTAGCAGAAAATATAAGAGACCTGGGTCAGAGGCAAAAAACTATTTCCCAGAGCAACAGGAATAGTCAGAGTATCACCATCTTCTTGAGCTGGCCCCCAAACCCCAATTCCCACAGGGCAATGTACTGAAAACCCAGTGGCACCTGTACACACCTTGGTGACAGAAAAACTCTACACTCCAGACAGTAAACACGGCTGCCCATTGCACTGGAGGGAGACACTATTTCCCATCTAAGGCTGTTTGCTATATGAATACTCTGGGAAAGATAGTCCAGAAGAAAGGCCTCTGCTCTCAGAACATGCAGAAATGTGAGAAACCCATGAAAAATTGTCTCCCAACACTAACGGCCTCACGACTATATCACAGATATGTTTCCTCAAATATTACTTTCATGATGATATGGTTTATGGAGTGCCACCTAATATATCTATTTTACTATGCAAAAATATTTTAAGGGTATGTTAAATGACCAAGAAGTAGAATGTGTGTCTGCTATCTATGGTACTAAAAAGATCATCCAGATGGGTTGGAACAAATTTAAAAATCTCATTCATGACATGTTTTCTGTGATCAATCTTCAATAAAATCCATAAATTTATTCCTTGAATGCCGATTTTTAATACAGAACCATGATAATCCACATAATAAAAGACAAAATTCCCCAAGAAACAAAAGCCCTAAGACAGTCCCTGAATTCAAAGAATTAAAAAAAAGATTTAAATTCTATTAAAAAGTTGCCACAACACATGATATGACATCAGTTTATAGGATAATGAAGGCTTGTGAGAAAGAGTAGACTTACCAGATTGCAGGAAATTATTACAGGTTAGTTGTGTTTATAGCTAATGAAATGGTAAATGACTTTGATCAGATCATTGAGACAATATCATTTTGATACTACCATTTATGGAGCAGTTATCCCTGAACACAGTAAAACCTTTTCAAGGTTGATTCATGTTTTCAGTTGTTGTCACCTCTTGGTAGCAAAGACAGACATATATGCACTGGCTGCTGTATGAAATAATATAAATTGTACCCTCCAGATAGTCACTCATTTAACAAATATAAGTGCCTACTTTGCTCATGGCATGAGATAGGTGCTGATAGAATTCAAACATCAGGAAGGTTCATGACCAGAAGAGTGAATTGACTAGCCAGGGGATAATAAAGCGACAGGCAAGTGCTAGAATGAATAGAAAGAAACATGTGTCTGGTGCACTGTTCAAGATGGGAGCATAGGAAGATCCTGAACTTGCCTCTTCCCACAGACACAACAAATCTACAACCATGTATGGAATAACACCCTCTGAAAAGGATCTGAAAACTGGATAAACAGAGTCTCCATAGCCAAGGGTAAAAGGACAGCATCAAGATGGGCAAGAAAGTCAGACATATGGGTTTGCTAAGGAAAAATCCATACCCCAGCTGTGGGAGGGATCTGCAATTGGGAGGGATCACAAAGGTATGGATATTTTCCCTGAGGAGTAAGGATTTGAGCTCCACATCAGGCATCCCAACCCCTAGTTCCTGCACAGGAGAGGCAAGACCCCAAAACACCTGGCTTTGAAAACCAATGGACAACATACCCTGGAAAACTATAGAACTGCAGGGAATGGAAAACCTGTTCTTAAAGGGCTTGTGCCAACTCGCTCAAACTGAAAACCATACAGAAACACCGGAATGAAAAGTGCACAGACCATAGGTGAAGGGGATCCACTTACTAATCTTAAAGCATCTTCCAGAGAAACAAGAACAAGCTGAGATGTGCCCTGGGGACTGAGACACTGGTGGGAGTTATTTTTATGATCTCAGGCTACCTTGCTAATAGTGGCTCTGGTGGGACTCATTTTGGAAATCTCCATCTAACATATCAACACTGGTGAGTGTACCTCACTGAAAGTGCCACAGACCCCTGAACTTCAGCTGGACTTCACTGCCAGCTGGGTGATAATTCCACCCAAAATTGCCTGGCAGCCACAGTATCCAGGCCCTGCAGCTGTTTTGGGGGCCAGCCCCAGTTATCAGCCTGTCACTGCAGCAGTTATGGCCCCACCACAACAGGAGGAGCATATGCCTCTCACACAGAGGACACCCCTTGAGCACCAGGCTCTGTTGGCCAAGTTGAATTCCACTTCTGAGGCCCACAGGATATCTCCTACATAAAGCCACTCCTTTAAGACTGATATACAATGGTACAAATGAATTTATTTACAAAACAGAAATACAGTCACAGATGTAGAAAACAAGCTATGGTTACCAAGGGGGAGGGGGGAAGGATAAATTGGGAGATTGAGATTGACATATACACACTATATAAAATAGATAACTAATAAGAACCTACTGTACAGCACAGGAAACTCTACTCAGTACTTTGTAATGACCTATATAGGAAAAGAATCTAAAAATAGTGGATATATGTATATGTGTAATTGATTCACTTTGTTGTACAGCAGAAATTAACACATTTTAAATCAACTATACTCCAATAAAAATTAATTTTAAAAAGACTGATATACATAATACATAGAAACAAATACAGAGAATTAGGCAAAATGATGGAAGAGTGAAACATGTTCCAATTGAAAGAAAAAGACAAAACTTTAGAAAAAGAAATAAATGAAATGGAAATAAGCAATCTACCTGATAAATAGTTCAAAGTAATGTTCATAAAAATACCAAATTCAGGAGAAAAATGCATGAACATAATGAGAATTTAAACAAAGAGATAGAAAATATAAGAAAATAGTAAACAGAAGTTAAAACTAAACTGAAAAATAAATGAGAGGGGTTCAACAGCAGATTGGATGAGGTAGAAGAACGAATCAGCAAAGTGGAAGACAAAGCAATGGAACTCACTCAGATAGAAGAGCAAAATTAAAAAAGAATTTTTAAAAAGGGAAGATACCTTAAGGGACTTTTCAGATAACATCAAGTAGAATAATATTCACATTATAAGGGTCTCAGAAGGAGAAGAAAGAGAGAAAGGGCCAGAAAAATGAGTTAAAGAAATAGTGACTGAAAACTTCCCTAATCTGGGAATGGAAACAGAAATCCAGATCCAGGAAAAACAGAGAGTTCTGAATAAGATGAACACAAAGACCAACAGCAGGCCACACTATAATTAAAATGGTAAAACTTAAGGAAAAGGAGAGAACACTAAAAGAAGCAAGAGAAAAACAACTTTTTGCATAAAAGGGAACTTCCATAAGGCTATAAGCAGATTTTTCAGCAGAAACTCTACAGGCCAGAAGGGAGTGGCAAAACATATTCAAAGTGCTGAAATGAAAAAAAATTTCAACCAAGAATTTTCTACTCAGGAGGTTATCATTTAGAAGGTAAGGAGCAATTAAGAATTTCCCAAGTAAACAAAAGCTAAAAGAATTCAGCAAAAAAACTAAAGAGGCATTAAAAGAAATATCAAAGGGACTCCTTTAAGATGAAAAGAAATGGCAGTAATTAAAAATAAGAAAAAATGCAAAATTAAAAATCTCACTAGGAAAAATAAACATATATTAAAGACAGTGGGTCAATCACTTATAAAGCAAGCATGAAGGTTAAAAGACACAAATAACAAAATTAACTAAAATTACAATAATTACTTAAAGGATACTAAAATATAGATTTGTAAAATGTGTCAGAAAGAGTATAAAATATGGAGGGGGGTATAAGATAAAACTTGAAATATGTTTAAATTCAAGTTGCTACCAAATTAGACTGATTTTTACATACGATGGTATACTTGAATCACAAGGAATCACAAGTAATCACAAGGAAAAAAATTAAAATAAATACACAAAAGAAAATAAAAGAATGGATTGTTCAGGATGGCAGTGTAGAAGAATGTGCTCTCACTCCCTCCTGCAAGAACACCAGAATCACAACTAACTGCTGAAAAAGCATTGAGAGGAAGACACTGGAACTCACCAAAAAAGATACTCCACATCTAAAGACAAAGGAGAAGCCACAATGAGATGGTAGGAGGGGCACAGTAACAATAAAATTAAATCCCTTAACTGCTGGTTGGGTGACCCACAAAGTGGAAAACACTTATACCACAAAATTCCACCTACTGGAGTGAAGGTTCTGAGACCCACGTCAGGCTTCCCAAACTGGGGGTCTGGCAAGGGGAGGAGGAATTCTTAGACAATCAAATTTTGAAGGCTAGCAGGATTTGACTGCAGACTTTGAAAGACCTAGGGGAAACGGAGACTCCACTCTTGGAGGGCACACACAAATTAGTGTGCACATTGGGACCCAGAGGAAGCAGCAGTGATCCCATAGGAGACTGAACCAGACCTTCCTGCTAGTGTTGGAGGGTCTCCAGCAGATGCTGGGGATGGCTCTGTCTCACCATGAGGACAAGGACACAGGCAGCAGAAGTTCTGGGAAGTAATCCTTGGTGTGAGCCCTCCCAGAGTCTGTCATTAGCTCTACCAAAGAGCCTGGGTAGTCTCCAGTGTCGGGTAGCCTCAGGCCAAACAACCAACAGGGAGGAAACACACTCCCACCAATCAGCAGTCAAATGGATTAAAGTTTTACTGAGCTCTGCCCACCAGAGCAACAGCCAGCTCTACCCACCACTAGTCCCTCCAATCAGGAAACTTGCACAAGTGACTTAGATAGCCTCATCCAGCAGAGGGCAGACAGTAGGAACAAGAAGAACTACAACCCTGAAGACTGTGGAACAAAAACCACACTCACAGAAAGATAGACAAGATAAAAAAGTCAGAGGGTTATGTACCACATGAAGGAACAAGAAAAAAACCCAGAAAAACAACTAAATGAAGTGGAGATAGGCAACCTTCCAGAAAAAGAATTCAAAATAATGATAGTGAAGATGATCAAGGAACTCGGGAAAAAATGGAGGCAAAGAAGGTCAAGAAGATGCAAGAAATGTTTAACAAAGACTTAGAAGAATTAAAGAACTAACAAACAGAGATGAACAATACAATAACTGAAATGAAAATTACACTAGAAGGAATCAAGAGCTGAATAACTGAGGCAGAAGAACAGATAAGTGACCTGGAAGACAGAATGGTGGAATTCACTGCTGTGGAACAGAATAAAGAAAAAAGAATGAAAAGAAATGAACATAGTCTAAGAGACCTCTGGGGCAACATTAAACACAACAACATTCACATTATAGGGGTCCCAGAGGAGAAGAGAGAGAGAAAGGACCCGAGAAAATATATGAAGAGATTATAGTGGAAAACGTCCCTAACATGGGAAAGGAAATAGCCACCGAAGTCGAGGAAGCACAGACAGCCCCATACAGGATAAACCCGAGGAGAAACATGCAAAGACACATAGTAATCAAACTGGCAAAAATTAAAGACAAGAAGAATTATTGAAAGCAGCAAGGGAAAAATGACAAATAACACACAAGGGAACTCCCATAAGGTTAACAGCTGATTTCTCAGCAGAAATGCTACAAGCCAGAAGGGAGTGGCATGATATAATTAAAGTGATGAAAGGGAAGAAACTACAGCCAAGATTACTCTACCCGGCAAGAATCTCATTCAGATTTGATGGAAAAATCAAAAGCTTTACAGACAAGCAAAATCTAAGAGAATTCAGCAAAACCAAACCAGCTCTATAACGAATGCTAAGGGAACTTCTCTAAGTGGGCAACACAAGAGAAGGAAAGGACCTAAAAAAACAAACACAAAACAATTCAAAAAATGGTAATAGGAACATACATATCGATAATTACGTTAAACACGAATGGATTAATACTCCAACCAAAAGACACAGGCTTGCTGAATGGATACAAAACAAGACCCATACATATGCTGTCTACAAGAGGGACACATTCAGACCTAGGGACACATTCAGACTGAAAGTGAGGGGATGGAAAAAGATATTCCATGAAAATGGAAATCAAAAGAAACCTGGGGTAACAATACTCATATCAGATAAAATAGACTTTAAAATAAAGAATGTTACAAGAGATAAGGAAGGACACTACATAATGATCAAGGGATCAATCAAAGAAGAAGATACAACAATTATAAATATATATGCACCCAACATAGGAGCACCTCAATACATAAGGCAACTGCTAACAGCTATAAAAGAGGAAATCAACAGTAACACAATAATAGTGGGGGACTTTAACACCTCACTTGTACCAATGGACAGATCATCCAAACAGAAAATTAATAAGGAAACACAAGGTTTAAATGACACAATAGACCAGATAGATTTAATTGATATTTATAGGACACTCCATCCAAAAACAGCAGATTACTTTCTTCTCAAGTGTGCATGGAACATTCTCCAGGATAGAACACATCCTGGGTCACAAATCAAGCCTCAGTAAATTTAAGAAAATTGAAATCATATCAGGCATCTTTTCTGACCACAGTGCTATGAGATTAGAAATGAATTACAGGGAAAAGAATGTAAAAAACACAAACACATGGAGGCTAAACAATGTTACTAAATAACCAAGCGATCATTGAAGAAATCAAAGAGGAAATCAGAAAATAACTGGAGACAAATGACAATGAAAACATGATGATCCAAAACCTATGGGATGCACCAAAAACAATTCTAAGAGGGAAGATTATAGTTATACAAGCCTACCTCAAGAAAAAAGAAAAATCTCATATAAACAATCTCACCTTACACCTAAGGAACTAGAGAAAGAAGGACAAACAAAAGCCAAAGTTAGCAGAAAGAAAGAAATCATAAAGATCACAGCAGAAATAAATGAAATAGAAACAAAGAAATCAATAGCAAAGATCAATAAAACTAAAAGCTGCTTCTTTGAGAAGATAAACAAAATTGATAAACCATTAGGCAGACTCATCAAATAAAAAGAGGGAGAAGAAACAAATCAATAAACTTAGAAATGAAAAAAGAGAAGTTACAACAGACATGGGAGAAATACAAAGCATCCTAAGAGACTACTACAAACCACTCTATGCCAATAAAATGGACAACCTGGAAGAAATGGAAAAATTCTTAGAAAGGTATAACCTTCAAAGACTGAACGAGGAAGAAATGGAAAATAGGAACAGACAAATGACAAGTAATGAAATTGAAACTGTGATTAAAAACATTCCAACAAACAAAAGTCCAGGACCACATGGCTTCACAGGTGAATTCTATCAAACATTAGAGAAGAGCTAACACCCATCCTTCTCAAACTCTTCCTAAAATCTGCAGAGGACGGAACCCTCCGGAACTCATTCTACACGGCCACCATCCCTCAGATAGCAAAACCAGACGAAGATACTACAAAAAAAAAAAAAAAAAAAGAAAACTACAGAGCAATATCACTGATGAATATAGATGCAAAATCCTCAACAAAATACTAGCAAACAGAATCTAACAACACATTAAAAGGATTACACAACATGATCTAGTGGGTTTATCCCAAGGATGCAAGGATTCTTCAATACATGCAAATCAATCAATGTTATACACCATATTAACAAATTGAAGAAGAAAAACTATATGATCATCTCAATAGATGCAGAAAAAGCTTTTGACACACCTCAACACCCATTTGTGATAAAAACTCTCCAGAAGGTGGGCATAGAGAGAATCTACCTCAACATATAAAGACCATATATGACAAAGCCACAGAAAACATTGTTCTCAATGGTGAAAAACTGAATTCATTTCCTCTAAGACCAGGAACAGGAAAAGGATGTCCACTCTAACCACTATTATTCAACATAGTTTTGGAAGTCTTAGCCATGGCAATCAGAGAAGAAAAAGAAATAAAAGGGTAACAAATTGGAAAGGAAGAAGTAAAGCTGTCACTGTTTGCAGATGACATGATACTACACATAGAAAATCCTAAAGATGCCAACAGAAAACTACTAGAGCTAATCAATGAATTTTGTAAGGTTGCAGGATGCAAAATTAATGCACAAAAATCTCTTGCATTCCTATACACTAATGATGAAAAATATGAAAGAGAAATTAAGAAAAAACTCCCATTTACCATTCCAACAAAAAGAATAAAATACTGAGGAATAAACTTACCTAAGGAGACAAAAGACCTGTATGCAGAAAAGTGTAAGACATTGATGAAAGAAATGAAAGATGACACCAACAGATAGAGAGATATACTATGTTCTTGGATTGGAAGAATCAATATTGTGAAAATGACTATACTACCCAAAGCAATCTACAGATTCAATGCAATCCCTATCAAATTACCAATGGCATTTTTTTATAGAACTAGAACAAAAAAATCTTAAAATTTGTATGGAGACACAAAAGACTCCAAATAATGAAAGCCATCTTAAGGGAAAAAATGGAGCTGGAGGAATCAGACTCCCTGACTTCAGGCTATACTACAAATCTACAGGAATCAAGGCAATATGGTACTGGCACAGAAACAGAAACATAGATCAATGGAACAAGATAGAAAACCCAGAGATAAACCCATGCACCTATAGTCAACTAATTTATGATGAAGGAGGCAATGATATACAATGGAGGAAAGACAGTCTCTTCGATAAGTGGTGCTGAGAAAAGGGGACAGCTACATGTAAAAGAATGAAATCAGAACATTCCCTAACGCCATACACAAAAATAAACTCAAAATGGATTAGTGACCTAAATGTAAGTCCAGACACTATAAAACTCTTAGAGGAAAATATAGGAAGAATATTCTTTGACATAAATCAGAGCAAGATCTTTTTTGATCCACCACATAGAGAAATGGAAATAAAAACAAAAATAAACAAATGGGACCTAATGAAACGTAAATGTTTTTGGACAACAAAGGAAACCATAAACAAGACGAAAACACAACCCTCAAAATGGGAGAATATATTTGCAAAGGAATCGACAGACAAAGGATTAATCTCCAAAATGTATAAACAGCTCATGCAGCTTAATATTAAACAAACAACAACTCAATATAAAAATGGGCAGAAGGGCTTCTCTGGTGGTGCCGTGGTTGAGAGTCCGCCTGCCGATGCAGGGGACACGAGTTCGTGCCCCGGTCTGGGAAGATCCCACATGCTGCGGAGCGGCTGGGCCCGTGAGCCATGGCTACTGGGTCTGCACGTCCAGAGCCTGTGCTCCGCAACTGGATAGGCCACAAGAGTGAGAGTCCCATGTACTGCAAAAAAAAAAAAACAAAAAAACAAAAATAATGGGCAGAAGACCTAAATAGACATTTCTCCAAAGGAGACATACAGATGGTCAAGAAGCACATGAAAAACTGCTCAACATCATTAATTATTAGAGAAATGTAAATCAAAAGTACCAGTTAGAATGAGCATCATCAGAAAATCTACAAACAACAAATCCTGGAGAGAGTGTGCAGAAAAGGGAACCCTTTTGCACTGTTGGTGGGAATGTAAATGGATACAGCCACTATGGAGAACAATTCGGAGGTTCCTTAAAAAAACAAAAATAGAACTACCATACAACCCAGCAATCCCACTAATGGGTATATACCCAGAGAAAACCATAGTTCAAAAAGACACATGCACCCCAATGTTCATTGCAGCACTATTTACAATAGCCAGGTCATGGAAGCAACCTAAAGACCCATCGATAGATGAATGGATAAAGAAGATGTGGTATATATATACAGTGGTATATTACTCAGCCATAAAAAGGAACGAAATTAGGTCATTTGTAGAGACGTGGATGGATCTAGAGACTGTCATACAGCATTATATAGGTCAGAAAAACAAATATCGTATATTAATGCATATATGTGGAACCTAGAAAAATGGTACAGGTGAACCAGTTTGCAGGGCAGAAATTAAGACACAGATGTAGAGAACAAATGTGTGGACACCAAGGGGGGAAAGTGGCAGGGGGTGGGAGGGTGGTGTGATGAATTGGGAGATTGTGTTTGACATGTATACACTGATGTGTGTAAAATGGTGACTAATAAGAACCTGCTGTATAAAAAAAAATTAAATAAAAAAAGACAGTTACTAGAGCTGCTCTCTCTCCCTACCCCCATGTCCCCATCCCTCCAGCCTTGTGTCATGTGAGGACAAAGGTAGAACGCAGCTATCTGTAAACCAGGAAGAGAGCTCTCACTGTCACCCAACCTTACTGGCACCCAGATCCCAGACCTCCAGCCTCCAGAAATGTGAGAAAAGAAATTTCTGTTGTTTAAACTACCCAGCCTAGCTCTACTGCCTCAGCTTCCCAAGCGAGCCCTCTGGCTGCCAGGGCACCTCCTCTTATGGAGTAGGAGCAGGATGGTCAGAGGGCTGCAGCAGCACCAGCAGCTGTGAAGTCGCCTGGCCCCCCGATTGACTGGCACAGTGGAGAAACCACCTCATAAATGGAAAAGCAGGTGTGTGGCTGACAGGGTCTTGGTGCTCTGGCCGGGTGCCAGTTCTGAGTCTCTGAGGTGGGAAAGCCGACTTCAGGACATTCGACCACCAGAGACTTCCCAGGCCCACATGATATCAAATGGCGATAGCTCTCCCAGAGATCTCCATCTCAACGCTAAACCCAGCTGCACTAAATGACCAGCAAGCTACAGTGCTGGACACCTAGTGCCAAACAACTGGCAAGACAGGAACCAACCACACTCGTTAGCAGAGAGGCTGCCTGAAATCATAATAAGTTCACAGACACCCCAAAACACACCACCGGATGCATCCTTGACTACCAGAAAGACAAGATCCAGCCTCATCCACCAGAACAAAGGCACCAGTGTCCTCCAACAGGAAACCTACACAACTCACTAAACCAACCTTACCCACTGGGGACAAACACCAAAAACAATGGGAATTACAAACCTGCAGCCTGTGAAAAGGAGACCCTAAACACAGTAAGTTAAGCAAAATAAGAAGACAGAGAAATACACAGCAGAAGAAGGGGCAAGATAAAAACTTACCAGACCAATCAAATGAAGAGGAATTAGGCAGTCTACCTGAAAAAGAATTCAGAGTAATGATAGTAAAGATGATCCAAAATCTTAGAAATAGAATGGAGAAAATACAAGACACATTTAACAAGGACCTAGAAGAACTAAAGAGCAAACAAACAATGATGAACAACACAATAAATGAAATGAAAAATTCTCTAGAAGGAATCAATAGCAGAATAACTGAGGCAGAAGAACGGATAAGAGACCTGGAAGGTAAAATAGTGGAAATAACTACTGCAGAGCAGAATAAAGAAAAAAGAATTGAGGACAGCCTCAGAGACCTCTGGGACAACATTAAATGAATCAACATTCAAACTATAGGGATCCCAGAAGAAAAAGAGGGAAAAAAAGGGGGGACAGAGAAAATATTTGAAGAAATTATAGTTGAAAACTTCCCTAATATGGGAAAGGAAATTGTCAATGAAGTCCAGGAAGCACAGAAAATCCCATACAGGATAAATCCAAGGAGAAACATGCCTAGACAAATATTAATCAAACTATCAAAAATTACATAAAAAAGAAAAAATATTAAAAGCAGCAAGGGAAAAACAACAAACAACATACAAGGGAATCGCCATAAGGTTAACAGCTGATCTATCAGCAGAAACTCTACAAGCCAGAAGGGAGTGGCAGGACATATTTGAAGTGATGAAAAGGAAAAACCTACAACCAAGATTACTCTACCCAGCAAGGGTCTCCTTCAGATGCGACAGAGATATTAAAACCTTTACAGACAAGCAAAAGCTAAGAGAACTCAGCACCACCAATCCAGCTTTACAACAAATGCTAAAGGAACTTCTCTAGGCAGGAAATACAAGAGAAGGAAAAGATCTGCAATAACAAACCTATTAAGAACAAATTAAGAAAATGGTAATAGGAACATACATACAATAATTCCCTTAAATATAAATGAATTAAATGATCCAACCAAAAGACATAGACTGGTTTAATGGATACAAAAACAAGAACTGTATATATGCTGTCTACAAGCGACCTACTTCAGACCTAGGGACACATACAGACTGAAAGTGAGGGGAGGAACTTCCCGCATCCCCTGCATTGGAAGGTGGATTCTTTACCACTGGACCACTAGGGAAGTCCCTCCATCAGTTTTTGAACTGATAGATTGTGCATATCCATACTTTGGAATACTACTCAGCAAAAAAAAAAAAAAAAAAAGGAACAGAATATTATTCAAAACCATGAATGAGCTCAAAAACATTATTTCTAAATGAAAGAAGTCAAACACAACAGACTCAAACTGTAAGATTACACTCACATGAATTTCTAGAAAATGCAAAAATATAGAGACAGAAAGAAGATCGGTAGTTGCTCTTGGCTGGGTTAGGGAAGAGGACTTCCAAGACGGGTGGAACTCTTCTAATATCTTGACTGCAGTAGAGATTATGTGACTGCATACAAATACCAAAACTCATCCCACCATACACTTAAAATTAATGAATTTTATTTTAAGCAATTTATGCCTCCATAAAGCTACTTTTTAAAATATAAAGCTAAAAAAATTAGTGCTAAAGATGACAGAAGTTCAATGATCAGAAATAAATCATTTGTATAATAATGGCTTTAGAAACAGATGCCCAGTTCTTCCATGGTCCAGCTTCTAAAACAAGGGCTATTCACCTCAACATCATTTGGCCAAAGGATGGATGACTCTTTAGCTCTTTTTCCAATTACCAGGGTGTCTTTCACAATCCAAGTATTTTCTTTGCCCTTATTGGTGTTAATACATCATTTGTATTAAAAATATTAATAAAATCAATTATAGCATAATTTTTAAAATGTTTGAGTAAAAATGCTTAACCTAAAATGTACATGTATAGTAATAAAGTTTCAGCCTTCAGAAACCAGGGAGGGGAAGAATATTTGGGGATCAAAAATATCCTTAGCACTCCTTAAATGACATTCCTCAATATTCACTCAAATATTTATTAAACTACATGCTAAATTCTTTCTAGGTGCTTGTGATACATCATTGAGCAAAAGAGATGTGAGTCAGTCAGGAGAGACAAACTCTTCCAAAATTTTAATGGCTTCCACGACAAAGGTTCCCTTCTGACTGATGCTGTCTGACGACTGCTGGTTAGCTGCAGTTCTGCTGCACATTGCTTTCCCTTTGGACCCAGCCTGCTGAAGTAGCAATGAAAAGACACAATATTATGAACTCAAAAAAAAAAATGACTGACTCCAAAAATATTATTGCTAAGTGAAAGAAGTCAATTGCAAAAAATGTCATGACAGGATTAAAAAAAAAAATTGTAGACCACATGCTTGTTCCTAAAACTTTTGACAACTGGAAGGTAATTTTATGCTGTTTCCACAATACACTCTTAGGATCCCAAAGGTAGAGAAAGAACTAGAATGCACCTGAGCAAGGGGTGGAGCCAGTGGGGAGAAGGGAGACTAGAATGTGTTGAACACCCACCTGGTGCCAGGCATTTCTCGTACAATGTTGCACCTCTGCTCACATGTCATTAATCAGAGCAAGTCATGTAGTCAAGTCAATGGGCTGGGGGAGGTATAATCCTCTCCAGAGAGCATCATAGAACATATGTGGATAATAATACAGTTTATCTGCTACCTATTATAATATTATATAATAATACAGAAGGAAATAAGGATTATAGAAAAAATAGTAGTACAGGGTACAGTGGATCAGATGCAACAGTATAGAGTATGATGCAGTATTAAAGAGCTCTCAGGGTAGTCTTCAGTGAGAAGCACAGATTTGAAGGAATGAGGGAGCTGGCCAAGTGCAATCTGAGGATAGAGCATTCCAAGGAGACAGAACATCTGGCGTGAAGACCCTGCAGTAAGACCCTGCCCAGGATTCTGTAGGAACAGTACAGAGGTCTGTGTGGCTGGAGTGGAATAGGAAGGAGAGCATAGTAGGAGTGGAGGTGATCAGGTAATGGGGTCGGAGCAAACAGACAAGACTCTGTAATCACTGTAAGAATGTGAGCTTTTGTGCTGAGTGAAATGAGGGCCAGTGCTGGGTGATGAGCAGAGAAATATCTGATCTGACTTACAACCTATGTCATATCTTAAAAAGATCTCTGGCTATTGCACTGAGGCCAATGAGAAGCAGGGAGACCACCTGAGAGGTCAGTGCAAGAATCCATGCAAGTGGTGAAGGTGACAGCCTGGGAGAGAGCTGGAGAGGTGGTGAGAAGTGGTCAGATTCTGGGTATGTTCAAGGTAAAGTCAATAGGATTTTGTAGGACACTGGATGTGGGTGTGAGAGAAAGAGGAGAGGCAAGGATGACACCAGTGATTTTGTTTGTTTGTTTATTTGCCTGGGCAACTGGAAGGATGGAGTCGCCCTGAGGTGGCAAGGCTACAGGGGAGCAGGTTTAGTGTAAACTGGGAAATCTGGGGTTTAATTTAAAACAGGTTCAATCTGAAAAGTCTGCAGGGTACATAGGCAGAGTTCCACTCCACTCTGGGTCAAGCAGGGCTCACATTTCTATCGTCCGTCCGGTGTCTTAGAATGCCCACTGGTACCAGAAGCTCTCCGACCTTGGGAAGGTCACTAGTACATTCTGTCTCTCCTCATCTGTACAGTGGGGTAATCACACATGTCCACAGGGCTGTTATGAGCCTCCAGTGATAAATGTACATGGCAGAGCTCCACAAGCTCAAACATGGGATAGAAAATGGTCTCACAGTTGCTGTGGCTGCTGTGATTCACGGTGGTGTTCTCATAAAAGAGGCCAGCTGGCTGCTTTGGGATGAAACACACCAAATAAATTATACCAGAGTCTCAAGACCCAAGGTATCAAAAACTACAATTTGGAAACACTGAAGTTATTGAATTTTTTTCTTCCTTTGATAGGATAGTTTTTCATTCCAATCTACTTCATTCTGAGATAAATCCCTGTAGAATTCCTTGAGCAACATAAGATCTTTTGGTGATTCAGATAAAATCAGAAATGACATAATGCCCTGTGACCTTAGTTGGAAGCTGTCCCACACCAGCTGGCCACCAGGTCTGGTCCCAGACCCTCAGGACCAGACAACACTGAGGCCAGCTACTGCTGAGCCCTGTGCTCCATACCCTGGGGAGCAGCAGAGCACAGACGGAGAGCCAGTCCTGTGTGGTCAGTAGCAGTGGGGACACACTTTGAGTCACAGGCCTGGAAGTGAGAAACAATGTTCCACTGGACCACATGACGTGGGCAAGCTGCTCATTTTCATAAGACTCTGCTTCCATTTCTGTAAGATACAATGGTAAGTTCACCTGACCAAGTCTGGGGAGAATGAAGTGTGACACTGTGTGTGCAATGCCTGGCACCAGGTGGGTATTCAACACATTCTAGTCTCCCTTCTCCTCCCTGGCTCAGGTGCATTCTAATTCTTTCTATGCCTTTGGGATCCTGGGAGTGTATTGTGGAAACAGCATAAAATTACCTTCCAGTTTTCAACTCAACATGCCCCCAGACAACTTCCTTTCTCTATCAAGACCATTATGACTTGGTCATACATTGATTACCTTGTGGAATCAATCCCCAGTTCCCTATAAGACAGAAGACCTGAGAATGCCTCATTATTAGATTTCCCTCCTTCCCTGTTTCACTCTCCCTAATCCTTCACTCCCATCTTCTAGAAACACTTGCCAAAATTAGAAAATCCTGGAAGCTAATTAAGGCAACAAAATAGGCAATTATGTTAAGTAATCTTGTGATAGATTATCAAGAGACTTTGGAGAAATCCTCTCGTCTAGCCTCTGCAACTAAGGGAAGACAACAGCTAAGTCATTGAAGGAAGAACCATTGTATTTAAAACAAACAAACAATCTCGGAAAAATGAAATTCTAAAATCTTTTGTAGTAATTCCAGTATGTATTCAGATCTCCATTGTGTATAAACTTTCCTGGATAGAAGGCAGGAGATACAGAGGCCTGCATGTTGGACACAAGCCCCAGTGTCTAATTGCATGAGCCAGTGTTGCACTTAATGGATTTTGCCCTTCTCAGCAATGCTAGCTCAGTTTCACAAGAGCAGTTCGGTGCCAAGTCAATTCTTTTTACATTCTGTCTCCTTCAAGTGTATGATAAGTAGATCTGATGAATTACTCTCCTTGTTAGACATGCCAGAAATTCAGTATCAATTTCAATCTTTTAACTGATTGACATTCTTAAAGCATAAATCAGATAAGAGAGGGCAAGGAAAAATATCTTAAAACACCTTTTCTTTAACTTGAAACAATTCAGGCATACAAAAAAGCACAAAAGATAACAAATTCTATGGCATACCATCAAGATGAGACAGTTATTAATACTTTATCTTAATTGCGTTGAACTCATTATTTTAGCAAACAAAAATGTTACATTTTAATAAAATATTACAGCCCAGCTAAAGGCCCACCCAATGTCCATCCCCTTCCTCTTCTCTCCATCCTCAGGGATAACTTGATTCAGAAATTAGTATGTGTCATTTCCACATATGCTTTTATTCTTCTTCTGAACAAATATGCACCCATAAACAGTATATCAGTTCCCTGCATTCTAGCTTTTGTTGCTGTTGAGAAGTCTAGTTGTAGTCCTTGGTTTAAAAATTTTTTTTCTCTTTCTCTTTAATTAATTCTAAAATTTTCTCTTTGACTTTTGTGTTCTACAATTTCACTACAGTGTAACCAGGTACTAAAGAAAAATGTATCAGGCTTGAGATTCACTGTGATTTATATATCTGAGGATCTGAACTCAGATTTCTGGAAAAAGACCCTCTTTCTTCCTCACACATTGCCCCTTTCTCATGCCCAGTCACATTTTGCCTGAGGTGGCTCATGTGACAATTGCAGTTCTGACCGCCTACCACTCACACACGCACACTACAAGGCTCATTTCCTCTCTTTGCATGAAATAAAGCCCAAGCCTTCTGGGCACCAAGAAGCCGTGACAGCAGTCTCTCAGCAAGATCACAGAATCAGCTCTGCATTTCAGTTTCCTTTTTAATTCTGGCCCCTGGGAATTTTTGAATTCAGTTATGCTTTAAAATTAAAATTAAATGAAAAATGTTATGTTTTATCCAATGTTTCTAGACACTAAAAGGGAGCAGGATTTTATATCTGGCTGATATTGCTGGAGCTAAAAAGCCAGGACAAAATATCTTAAAATATATCTTCTTGTGGATTCCTCTCTCCCTCAGGATATAATAAGAGGCAATAGCTTGAAAGTCAGAACTTAAGCTTAGGGGGACCCTGGGGACAGTATCTGCTGATCCACTGGATATAGATTATGAATATAAAAGGCAGGCATGTCAAGTCAATGCATATATCACTCACCTCCCTGAAGATTTTCAAAGGGGACCTACCCTTGTAGCCTGCAGAAAACTTAAGACAGTGACTAGAGATAAGGTGAGATTTGATCCCAGAAACTGCTGAGTGATTGAGTGGAGGTGGGGGGAGAAGAATGGTGAGGAGACAAGAAGCCCCAACATGCAGAAGTTTCTCTCCAGCTCCACAAACCCCTGCATTGCTTTGTGAACTCTGACAATTATGTGTCAGGGCTGTTGCTGGGCTAGGAAACCATCTTCAATGTGCAGTAGCCCAGGAAGTTCCAAAAGGTCAGGAACTTTTGGAACAGCAGGCCTTAATGCTGTACTCCAGTGCCAACCACAGTGCCTGAGATAAGTAATGTTCAATAAATACTTCTTGAATGAATAGAAAATCTCATACATTTCCAGAGGGCTGAAGTGCTCTGGCTAGAGAGGCATGGAGAGTTCACAACTGATTTACAGTGAATCCAAAGAAACTTGTTTTTCAAGGCCCTTCACTTGCATCAGCCCCTTCCAAAGTCCCGGATGGACTTAGCCATGTGTGGACACGTTCATATGTTTTGTATAAAATTTGCAATTGGTTAAGGCTACTGTCTCTTTTCATTATGAATCCCCCTCTGACAGCATTTAGCTTGCCATCAGGTGACATCAGAATGATCATGGGCATGAGATCCAGATAAAGGAAATTTGATTTGGGGATGTATTTTGTATCGGTTTACTAGCATATAATTATGTGGTTCACAATCCCTTGGTGCAGTTAAGCTGTAGCTACCTTTTCCCGTGTAGGAATGGTCTCTTGAAACCGTCCTACCAGCCACTGCTGCCAACTCAACCTGCAAGGTGAACTCAACCTGCACGGTGTAACCTGATAGTGCAGACATGATAGGAAAGTGCCCAAAAGCACCCCATACAGGCAGTATGCGGTTAGTGGAGAGAAACAAGGTCTTCAATGCGTGGAGCTAAAAGCTGGTCTATGGAAACACCCTTTCCATTATCTGATGTATAATCGTGTATAAGCAGGAAAAGTGGTTTTCATTGATGCCTAGTCAAAAATTGAAGTTCTCTCCTATCACGAATATGTTTGTGAATGCAGCATAAACAATTATAAGTGTACCATTAATTGGTTTTCTTTTTCATGGGAATAGCAAAAACATAGAGTTCATCAGAATTTCTGTGCTTATATGGCACAAACTTAACAGCAATACTATAAACAGCAAGTCCACCAATGTATGAAGTCTCTTGTTTTGTGCACCCAACTATCAAAAAGCAAACTTGATCAATCATGCTAGAGGAAAGACAAATATCTTTCTATTCTCTTGGTAGAAAGTGATATTACAAAATTGTCATCACATGTAGAGGCTATCAAAGAGAATAAAGCCCAGAAATACAGGGAAAAAAATATTATAGAGGTTTTTTTTTCTGGATTTGGCGATGTTGAAACCAAGCAGGACACTGCAGGGCCCTCCTGGGTACAAAAACCTTTCCATGTCCCTGGTTTCTAGTTTGTAGGAAAAAGGTTTCAGCCTCTTAGACCTTCCCTAAGTTCCAAAGCACAGATTCAAAAAGCTACTAGTTAGGGGAATGAGGAAACAAAGGAAACAAATGAAAAGCATATCCTCCTCAAGGGATATACATAACAATCTGATACACATCTCTGCATTCTACAGGAACTAAGGCCTCCACCCAGGTGGAGGATGATACTTTCAGGCTGAGCCAGGACATAGGCCCCAGACTGGTTGGAACCTGAAGGCTGATGACTGAGATTCCTGGAACCCTACCCTGTTACCCCACCAACAACCAATCAGAGGGAGGCCAAATACTCTACAGCCCTCCCCGCACATTTTGCCTATAAGAACTCTTCCCTGAAAACCATCCAGCAGTTGGGGCTTTTTTGAGCATGAGCTGCCTTTTCTGTTCTCCTTGCTTGGCCCTGCAATAAACCTTGTTCTGTTCCAAACTCCACTTTTCAGTCTCTTTGGCTTCACTGTGCCTCAGGCATATGAACTTGGGTTCAACAACAATGTTGCGGCATTTTTACAGCTTTTGAAACTTGTAAGTAGTTGCATCTCATTCTAAATAAATGTCATCTAAATGTCATCTCATTCTAAATAAATATTCACTTAAGTGCCAAATTTTATATTTGTAATTTTGTGTTCCTTGCCTTCAGAATGGCCCCATAAACAGTCTAAGCTTCAGGCCCACAAAACGTGCTCCACCCATGGCAGAAGCACCAACCTCCCAGGGATCCTACTGAAGAGAAACACTCTTCACCCTCTCCTGCATCCTTCACAGACTGACCCGAGGATGCAGGCTTCCCGAGGCTTTCCCAGCCTGCTTGGCCATGGAGAGGGGGCCACATGCTGCCACTGCCACCCCTCCAGCCCTTGGTCAGCAGCGTGGAGGCTGGATGGGTGCTCACCTCTCTCCTCTGGCTCCTAGCTTTTGAGAGTGAAGCTGAAGGAAGTGACGCCCAGGCTATTGGGTGACAAAACTGGATGTACATTTAATTTGTTATCAATAGAGACACTTTGGGGAGTGAAAGGGGCAAATTAATAATTGCCTGGACTGTCCCAGAGGAACTGACCTGGGCTCAAACCCTGGCTCTGCTCCTACCAAGGATAGTCTACAGAATTCTGAAACTGATCAGGACCCTGTGGGGCTCCTAGGCACAAAAGCCTTTCTGTGTCCCCTATTTCTTGATTTCAGGAAATAGGCTTCATTCAGCCTCCATGACCTTCCCTGAGTTTCAATGGGCAGGTTCAAACAGTTGCTAATTAGGGACGGGTAGTGTTGTGGAGACAAGGGAGGAACAGTCAAGAAATTACCAATGACATTTTTCACAGAACTAGAACAAAAAAAACCTTAAAATGTGGATGGAGACACAAAAAAACCCCAAATAGCCAAAGCAATCTTGAGAAAGATAAATGGAGGTGGAGGAATCAGACTCCCTGATGTGAAACTATACTACAAACCTATAGTCATCAAAACAGTATGGTACTGGCACAAAAATGGAAATATAGATCAATGGAACAGGATAGAAAGCCCAGAGATAAACCAACGCACATATGGTCAATTAATCTATGGCAAAGGAGACAAGACTATACAATGGAGAAAAGACAGTCTTTATAAATGGTGCTGGGAAAATGGGACAGCTACATGTAAAAAATAAAATTAGAACATTCTTTAACACTAAACACAAAAATAGACTCAACATGGATTAAAGACCTAAATGTAAGACCAGATACTATAAAACTCTTAGAGGAAAACACAAGCAGAACACTCTTTGGCATAAGTTGCAGCAATATCTTCTTTGATCCATCTCCTAGAGTAATGGAAACAAAACCAAAAATAAACAAATGGGACCAAATTAAACTTAAAAGCTTTTACACAGCAAAGGAAACCATAAAGGACATGAAAAGACAACCCTCAGAATGGGAGAAAATATTGGCAAAACAATGTGACCAACAAAATTAGTCTCCAAAATTTACAAACAGCTTATGCAGCTCAATATAAAAAATGCAAACAACCCAATCAGAACATGGACAGAAGACCTAAATAGACATTTCTCCAAAGAAGACATATAGATGGCCAAGAGGCACATGAAAAGATGCTCAACATCACTAATTAGTAAAGAAATGTAAATCGAAACTACAATAAGATCTCACCTCACACGAGTCAGAATGCCCAACATCAAAAAGTCTACAAACAGGGCTTCCCTGGTGGCGCAGTGGTTGAGAGTCCACCTGCCGATACAGGGGACATGGGTTCATGCCCCAGTCTGGGAAGATCCCACATGCCGTGGAGTGGCTAGGCCCATGAGCCATGGCTGCTGAGCCTGCCTGTCTGGAGCCTGTGCTCCGCAACGGGAGAGGCCACAACAGTGAGAGGCATGTGTACCGCAAAAAAAAAAAAAAAAAAAAGTCTACAAACAATAAATGCTGGAGGGGATGTGGAGAAAAGGGAACCCTCTTGCACTGTTGGTCGGAATGTGAATTGGTACAGCCACTATGGAGAACGGTATGGAGGTTCCTTAAAAAACTAAAAATAGAACTACCATATGACCCAGCAATCCTACTCCTAGGCATATACCCAGAGAAAACCATAATTCAAAAAGATACATGCACCCCAATATTCACAGCAGCACTATTTACAATAGCCAGGACATGGAAACAACCTAAATGTCCACTGACAGACATTTGGTACATATATACAATGTGTATACATATATGTACCACACCTTGTATACATATATACAAGATGTGGTACATATATACAATGGAATATTATTCAGCCATAAAAAAGAATGAAATAATGCCATTTGCAGCAACATGGATGGACTTGGAGATTATTTTACTAAGTGAAGTAAGTCAGACAGAGAAAGACAAATATCATATGATATTGCTTATATGTGGAATCTTAAAAAAATGGTCTTAATGAAATTATTTACAAAACAGAAACAGACTCACAGACTTAGAGAACGAACTTATGGTTACCAGTGGGGAAGTGTGGTTGGGAGGGATAGATTTGGAGTTTGGGATTGACATGTACACACTGCTATATTTAAAATAGATAACCGGCAAGGACCTTCTATATAGCACAGGGTACTCTGCTCAATACTCTGTAATAACCGAAATAGGAAAATAATTTGAAAAAGAATAGATACATGTATATGTATAATTGATTCACATTGCTGTACACCTGAAACTAACACAGCATTGTTAATCAACTTTGTTCCTATATAAAACAAAAATTAAAAACAACAACAACAACAATGCAGCCTTGGAACAGGGTCCTTGTTCCCCCCTCAAGGGATATACATAACAATATCTTTGAGCTGTTTTGCAGATACTGAAACCCCCACCTGGTGGGAGAAGTTAACTCTGCTGCCCACAAGCGTGTAGACCCCAGACTGGTTGGAACCACAAGGTTGATGATGCTGATGCCCACTTACTGCATCACCAACCAATCAGAAGAATATCCATGATCTGATCACACTCTCGTTGAACCATTATTATAAAACTCAGTACGCCCCTCCAGGTCGGGACACACAGTGAGGACATTAGCCCACTGTGGCCCCCTTTGTCTGGCAAAGCAATAAAGCTATTCTTTTCTACTTCACCCAAAACTCTGTCTCTAAGATTTAATTTGGTGTTGGGGTACAGAGGCCAGATTCATCTTCAATTCCACACTGTGTCAAGCTGACCTCAGAAGTCACCCCTGAGAGGCCTACTGTCCTGGGAACCTGGCCTGTTGGTCCTCTGCTGCTTCCGTGCAGCAAGCAAGTCAAGGGGAACTTTCCAAGCTGTCCACAGTCCCAATTGCCCAGACACACATCCCACAGCTTTTCTTCAGGGATGCAGCTGCCTCGCAGTGGCGCTGCTCTGAAGCTATAGCGGGTTCTCCCCTTCTCTCTGGAGACAGAGGTCCTCATTTTCTAGGATGGAAGAAATCCTTCTCTCTTGGAATTCCAACTAAATTCTGAGAATCTGCTTTGTTTCACTTCTCTAAAAGTCATATGTATTCCCGTAAGGGCTTTGGTCTCTAAAACCTCAAAGCCAGAGAGAATTACAGTTGAGTTTTGCTTTCTCTCCTCCCCAGAGACTATGAGCAATTGTGGCCAAAGGGAGAAATATGATGGAAAACAAACTCTCAAAATACTGCCCTCGTCAGTAGTGCCTGGTGTATAGAAGGGGTTCAGTAAATGCTAGGCTTTTTTTCCGGGAAGTGGTACCATCATCACTAGGCCAAGTCACTGGCAATCTTTGTGTGGGAAAAAGTGAAATGAGCAAAATATCATGCAGCTTAAGGAAGAATAACATATGAATGCAAGAGTGAGCATCTGGCCAATCATTTATTAAGGGAACAGGAAGAGAGGCAGGATTACTGTAAAGACAGCAAAATATGTTTCTGCCTCAAATCTGAGGAAGAGAGCAAAGAGTGAAGTATCTGAAGGTCACAGAATACAAACTAATATAGCAGGAAAATACATCAGAGATCAGCTAGTCAACCTCCCTACTCCATTTTACAGACAATGAAAGTGAGGTGAGAATTGAAATCACTTGCCCAAAGCCAAAACTACATTAAATTTAGTTGCAGGGCTTCCCTGGTGGCGCAGTGGTTGAGAGTCCGCCTGCCGATGCAGGGGATACGGGTTCGTGCCCCGGTCTGGGAAGATCCCACATGCCGCGGAGAGGCTGGGCCCGTGAGTCATGGCCGCTGGGCCTGTGCGTCCAGAGCCTGTGCTCCGCAATGGGGGAGGCCAAAACAGTGAGAGGCCCGCGTACAGTAAAAAAACAAAACAAACAAACAAACAAAAATTTAGTTGCAGATTTCTAATTCCACTGAGTGGCTTTCTACTACATTTATACTATTTTGTCTCCTCATGACTGAAAATAAGGAGGATTGAAAAAGTCCGTTGGACCCGAGTTCAAATCTGACTCACACTTACTTTGTAATCTAGAGGCTCTTATTTGACTCATCCTCTGCTCTTTCTGTAAAATGGGATGAGTAATTCTTATCTATAATTCTGGGCTGTTGTGAAGATTAAATGAAGTACTAAAGGACCTAGCACAGTGTCAGCACATAATAGTTGTTCATTTTAGACTGATACAGTATTAACTCTTCATGTGTGTCTTGGCTTCCAGTTCTCCCAGTGCAACTCGTTTTGGTAAACTAAAAATCTTCATAAGAAATATCCCATTTTCTGTTTTTTAAAAAGAACACACACATGTCAAAGATTTTATTTAACTCGTTATTTAATGAGGGAACCAATAAGATTTTAAAACAAATACAAAGGAAAATGTAGAGTACAGACATCTATAGGCAAGGAGGAATGCTAATAGGTGCAAAACTTGTCACTTCTAGAGCAATCAGTTGCACCTTCACCTGACTTTACATTTCCTCTCCTCCTCCTCACCTCCTTCTCCTAATAGTAGTAGAAAGTAGTAATAATATCACTTTTAATTCTTCTTTTTTGGAAATAACTTTATTCACATATCTATTTTATATAGATACAGATAATAGATATGTTATAATTCAACTATTTAAAGTACACAATGAGTGGTTTTTAATATATTTACACAGTTGTGCAACCATTGACACAATCAATTTTAAACATTTTTGTCCCCCCAGAAGAAACTCTGTACCATTTAGCTATAACTCTCCAATCCTTCCATCCCTCCATTCCAACCATAGGCAACCCCTAGTCTACTTTTTGTCTCTCTATATTTATCTATTCTGGATATTTCACATAAATGGAATCATACAATATATGGTCTATTGTGACTGGCTACTTTCATTTAGCATAATGTTTTCAAGGTTCAATCATATTGCAGCATGTATTATTACTTCATTTCTTTTTAATGGCCAAATAATTTTCCATTGTCTGGCCCATTTTCTCTTACACTGACTACTTTTAGTGAGCTCTTTCTCTTAAGAAGTAAAATATGGAAAATTCAGAGATCTAATGGGTTAGGACATACCATTTCCCTTGAGAAGAACAGATACTTGCTACTAATGTCAGTTTCCCCATCCAAGCTACAGTCTCCAATACCCTTGGATTTTGGCTATTTTTCTGAAATTTATATTTGCTTCCAAACAGGTAGTGCAACCTGGGTAGAAGTATTTCCCACTCAGGTCTTGGCCAGTTTTCCACTGTTGGCAGGCACAGCGAACACTTCCATAAATCCCATCTCTGAAAAAACAGCATAAAACAAAGGTGTTCACAGAGACTACCAGGCAAATGCGGCAGTCTGCTTTGAAGGCCTGAGGTCTGATCTGGGGGTATGTGCTTAGAAATGTCAAAAGAAAATAAAGCTCCCCTTCCCTCTTGCCTATTCTCAGTGAGCTGTGGGTGAGTGAAGATTGCCTCCCTGGCTCCTGCTGGCCCTTTATCTGCCCTTTCACCTAGCACTGCCAGCACTTAGTGTTCTTTCAGAATGTTGGCTTCTCCTTCAAGTAAACATCCTAGAGGACCACTTAATTCCTAGGAAATTAATGATTCTGCAGGAAATTTACATTTCTAGAAAGAAACCCACAAAAAGGGCCCATATGGCTTGAATAGAATCTCTTAGTGGGGCTTCTTGAAGCCCCTCCCTTCAAATCAAATGCATAATTCTGGTTCAAGTACAATTGAGATTAGAATTCAGCTTGCTCCTTTTTTACCTACCCATCCACCCACCCATCCATCCATCCACTCATCCATTCAACAAGAATTTATTCAACACCAGTTTGGTCAGTCTTCAAGCCTAGTGCTAGAAATAGGAGAGAAATCTGGACTGAAAACATTTTCATAAACTGTATTGAAATTATTTGTCTGTCTCCTCTGGTATACTTTGAGTCTTCATCTCCTTAAGGGAAGCATTGTATTCATTCCTAGATGATCAAATAAATATTTAAAATATAAATGACTGAATGTATGTCAAATACCCAGCACAGTGCCTGTCTCTGCTGGTGGTGTGGTGTCTCTTCACTGGAAGCTGCAGATCTCTCCAACATGGTAACAAACCACAGAACCTGAGCTGGGCAGAGATTTAGCACACTTATTTCTGTCAGGAGCTAAATGATAAGGACTTCAGTTCAATCATATTTCTTCACAACCATTGATTGTTTTTATCTAAAGAAGTCAATCCCAACCCTTAAAGTTTTAGCAGGTTGCTTAGTTCCAGATTGACCCCAGAGTGGGTGGCAGCAGATTTGGAGAGGTGACAGCAACACGTCCTAGTATGAGGACGCATTGGAGAGCTAAGAATCAGTGTAGGAAGGCAGGAAAGAGATGCGCATAAAAAACAATTTGAGAAAGTAATTACATGCACCAAAGTTATAGGGAAATATTCATGACTTTCTAACACAGATCAACTTTGAGAAATAATTTACATACAATTGAAAAGCACCTTTTTAAGTGTACAGTCTGATGAGTTTTGTCAAATGTATTCACCCTTTAACTACCACCATGCCAAAAACTCTCTTGTGCTTGTTTGTAGTCAATTTCCTCTTTTACCCCCACTCCTACCCATTACAAGCTCTGATCTGTTCTCTGTATTACAGATGTTTTGCTTTCTCTAGGATTTCACATAAATTGAATTATAAAGTATGTACCAGTTTGTGCAAGCTTCTTTAGCTCAACATGATTTTGAAATTGGTCTGTGATTGTTGCAGTAGTTTGTTCCTTTCTATTGTTGAACAGAATCTCATTTTATGAATGTAGTATCACTATTTACCTATTGGTGAACATTAGTATGTTTCCAGTTTCTGGCTATTACAAATATAGCTTCTGGGAGAGACCTTCAAGATGGTGGATAAGTAAGACATGGAGATCACCTTCCCCCCAACAAATACATCAGAAATACATCTATACATGGAACAACTCCTACAGAATACCTACTAAACACTGGCAGAAGACCTCAGATCTCCCAAAAGGCAAGAAACTCCCCACGTACCTGGGTAGGGCAAAAAAATATGCCACTACTGGGCATATACCTGGAGAAAAACATAATTCAAACAGATACACACACCCCAATGTTCATAGCAGCACTATTTACAATAGCCAGGACATGGAAACAACCTAAATGTCCATCAATAGAGGAATGGATAAAGAAGATGTGGTACATATATACAATGGAGTATTACTCAGCCATAAAATAGAACGAAATAATGCCATTTGTAGCAACGTGGATGAACCTGGAGATTATCATACTAAGTGAAGTAAGTCAGACTGAGAAAGACAAATATCATGATATTGCTTATATGCAGAATCTTAAAAAAAATGGTACTAATGAACTTACTTACAAAACAGAAGTAGACTCACAGGTGTAGAAAACAAACTTATGGTTTCCAGGGGATAAGGGGGGCAGGGACAAATTGGGAGGTTGGGGATGACATATACACCCTACTATATATAAAACAGATAATAAGAACCGACTGTATAGCACAGGGGACTGAATACTCTGTAATGGCCTATATGGGAAAAGAATCTAAAAAAAGAGCGGGTATATGTAAAAACGATTCACTTTGCTGTACACCTGAAACTAACACAACATTGTAAATCAACTATGCTCCAAAAAAAAATTTTTTTTAAAAAGAGAGAGAGACAGACTATGGGCCTAACTACACCAAACAGGGGAACCAAGGGGAAAGGGGAGGTTGGAAGTCAGACCACAGAATGTTCCCAGAAACCTGAATAAAAAGTATTTAATTAAATTATTTGTTGAGCAGTATGCACTTACTTTTAAGAAACTGTCTATTGGGAGAGAGCTATGTAAACAATCCACTGGGATGTAAGGGCGAATGTGATCCTCCCTCTGACATCATCAACTTATTTAACTAATTTTTATTTTCTGTTATCTGTTTCCCTATTCTAGAATATAAGGTCTGTGAAGGCAATCATTTACTTCTGTTCACCTACAGTAACCTCAGTGCCTATGTATGTGTTAGGCACTCAGTACACAGTTGTTGAATAAACATGATCTGGGCTATAACAAGGGGTTATGAGAACACAATGAAGAGAAGATTTTGTAGGGCAAGAAATCAGAGAAGGTTTTCTGAAGAAAAACAGGAAGGAGAACCATTTCACAGTCATAGACCACTTGGATTAGAAGGGACTTGGATATCAAGATGCTTTCATTCTGCAGATCAGAAGATATAGAAACACATTTTTAGGTAGTGAGGAATGGGTCTGGAGCCTAAGCTTCTAAGTCTAGTTTCCTTTCAAAAGTTAGGATCCTGTCAGGCAGAGACATATACGGCAAGCAAAACCAAAGACAGATGAAGGAAGCAAAACAGCACAGACATTTAAAAATACAGTATACCCAGGAAATAGAGATTATTAATTTAGAAGGAAGAAACACGTGTATATATAGTGCGGGAAGGGAAGGGGAAAAAGTAAGTATGTGGCGCAGCCCTTTGCTGTGGCCCAGTCAAGTGAGGGAAGCTTTATGAAGAGGTCGGTGGGACTCTGAAGAATGGAAGGAATGTGCATAAGCAGGAAGGAAGGGGAGGAAGAAGCAGTACACAGAATGGTGAAGAAGCTCCAGACTGTCAGGAACTCATGGTGGAGAGTCTGTACCAGGTGTACATTGACATAAAAAAAGAGCCACATTATGGAAAGCCTAAAAAGGTCAGGCCGGGAAACAGGATGCTGAATGATAACATTATTATTATTGTTAACAGGGAAATATTCAAGACTCTTGGGAACGAATGATACGATGAAAGAAAATGAGCCCAAATGGATAGTTCTTAAATTTAAGATGTATTTTAAATTCTTTTTTGTTCCCCAAATATATCACTGTCATAAAGTTTTCTGATGACTCCAGGCCAGTGAAAAATAAAGGCTGTGCATGTACCTATTACATTAGCGTATTAAGCTAAGAAAATTAAATTTGCTATAATTTGCTAAGAAAATATTTTCTTTTTTAGCCCAAAATAGTATGAAGTTTTACAGTTATCACATATTAATTAAAACTGAAGAATTTCTTCTTTTGCTAAACCTTGGAAAATGATATACAATTATTATATAAATTGATGAAGTATTAGCAATCCAGATGGTAGAAGAAATAAAATGTACAATCAACTGCATAAAGTTCCAGAAACACTTTATTTAAAAATGGAGCTGTAGGGCCTCCCTGGTGGCGCAAGTGGTTGAGAGTCCGCCTGCCGATGCAGGGGATGCGGGTTCGTGCCCCGGTCTGGGAGGATCCCATGTGCCCCGGAGCGGCTGGGCCCGTGAGCCATGGCCGCTGGGCCTGCGCATCCGGAGCCTGTTCTCCGCAACGGGAGAGGCCACAACAGTGAGAGGCCCACATACCGCAAAAAGAAAAAAAAAAAAAATAATAAAAAAAATAAAATAAAAATGGAGCTGTAAATGCATAACAAAATAACATAAGTAATAAAGGTAACAAAAATAAATAAGGAGAATAATGTATTCATACAAAATAAAAATAACATAGTAAAAGGCCAAATGTTTGTAATTGAACAAAACTGTGTAAACACTTAAATGATAATGTAAGTAGAATAGATGCTAATATTTTCCTAAACAACTCCTTACCTTCTACTTCCATGTTGATATAATCAGTACTCAAACATTAAACAAAGAGGAAACAATGGTGATTACTTTGTTGTATTTTCTTCAAATGGATTGACCCTGTTTTAATGTTTCACTTATTTCTTCAAAGCAATTGTATCTTTCCATTCACGCTCTTTAAAATCATTTTTTCAGTCTTCCTTTATTAGACAGAATTGGGAATTTAGGTTTACAAGGAAAACAGTCCATTTACCCTTTTTTTTTAATTTAAAGAAAAATATGAGATCCATTATACAACAGACTTTTGTTTTTACATCTCTACAAAACAGTTTTTTTGCATCTTTAACTGGCCCAACAGTATAGGATTTTAAAAAATCCTGTAAAGTTTTGAAGTGAACAGAGCTACTTTCTTAAAAACAAATGTAGCACAGGATTATTGCTGAAATATTAAAGAGTATTTCATAAAAGTTGCAAAAGTTGCAGTTTTAACCTTTATAGACTGATGGGGTCAAGGTCTACTAATAATATTTAACTGAATTAATAAGATACACCCAAATTATAGTGTTCTGGAAACATAAAGATAAGTACTTTCTTTTTAAACTTATCCAAATGTGAACTTACTGGAAGGAGAAAAAACAAGTTTATAGAAGATACTTTTCATAAGCTTCCTGTTTAGCACAGGCCCAAAGCCTTGGTCGTTGTCGCCTTGCAGGGTCCTTATAAATGTACACGACTGAGACAGGATTTACTACTGGGTCCTACAGGGAAACACACAGAAGCAACTCATCGCTTGGGAATGAAACTATCCACTAATCTTATGACTACTGGTTCTCCAAGTTTCCTAATGCCAAAAATTTTAACTTCATGACCATTTCAAGGGAAAATTTTTTTCAACTGTCACATATAAACTTGGTAACACAGGACCAATATACATGTTCTTAGTTTTAAAAATATACTCCACCTAAACTATCTGTCTAGTTTAATCCTTCTAATTGTTTGCCCTAAAATGAGACAAAATCTTACTTTCATTAAAAAAAAATGGTAAAAAGTGCCAAATTTATCTTTTTGAAAGTGGAGTAAAACACTGTGGGGTTAAAACAAATACAGTTATCAATATCCTATATACAAAAAAGAAAAAAAAGATGGTTAGTCCTTACTGACATACAGATATGTCCACCTACCACTCCCAGCGAATCTTAGTGCAAACGTAATAGTTCATCTCCATAAACCCCAAGAAAATTTATGCAGCAACAAAGTTATATAAATCACATATATGTTGGAAAATTTTAGAACACAAGAAGGACTGTTTTGAAAGGTCAGTTTGACTGTGGAGAGTAATATGTCATTGTATCCAATGGTAATGAATACTAATATAAATCCTATTATTTAAGAAGCAAATATAAGTGTTTAACAAATCTGTACAGATGAAGAGGAAGTCCATTTCAGGGAGCAGCTTGGCACAGGATACATGGGGGTCAGAAATGTTGGGTATTTAGTTTGCTTGTAGGTCACAGCATGGCTTAAAGAAAAAAAACAAAGATCTATGAAGGGAAAGGATGCAATTATCTAATTCAATTTGAAAATCATAAAACCACAAAATGTGAAACTGTCACAATCTGATTTTTCCTCTATGTGCATCAAATGGTTACCTAAATGGTTTGAAAGGATTACTATGACTCCACATTATAGATAAAAAATAAATAAAATTAAGAAGACAGAGATAACAAGATTGTAGTTGACCAAGCGTTCTTATTTTGTATAAATCAACACTATGCTGCTTCCAATATTCCTAGTCATTCCACAGGTAATTATTTCTAACAAGCAAGAGAAAGTCATTCATGTACTGTAACATCTTCCTCTTCCCCATCAGGGTTGAACCTACTGAAATGTGCACTGAAATCAGCCTCAGATTCGGCATTCTCAAATTCAGCTGAGACTGAAACAGCAGCAGGATGAAGAACCCTAGCTTCTGGTTGGCAAAGTGTCGGTGTCTGACCCGGGCTGCTGTGGTTATTCACAGGACTGGACTTCTGTTTTGATGGAGATGGCAAGATAGCACTGGGAAATCCCATGTTGTTCAGAGCTTCCAGAGTTCCATCTGGGTCAATCATAGCATTAATTGCTGAAAGAAAAAAAAGAAATAGAGGGAAAAAGATATAATTGTAGATACAGTTAAATCTGGATATGAATATTGCTTATGACTTTGATAATATTTCAATTACTGATGCTTATATGGGCTTAAATTTGGCTAATCCTTTGAATTCTATATTTTAAACCCCACTTTCAGGAATTCTGGGGCTGATCTATATTGTGGATTATAAAAACCTAAAAGCTTTCTATGGTCCCTTGAGTAGGCTACTTATGGGCATCTGAGCCTGCTGAAGGACTAGGATTTGGAGATATGGAATTCAGGAAAGATCTTTTTGAAATATGCTTTAATCAATATAAGAGGATGATGAAAACATTGGTTACGATTTAAAGAAACACTCCTGGCCTTATTTATTACTCAGATAATTGGAGATTGGTTGCTAAAATGCAGTTCAGAGTAACCTGAAAGTTGAGGAGGCCGAAGTAATATCAGCACACTCTGAATGCTACCACAGCATGTTGTCCTTCATCCTGGTGAGAGTGCTAGGGTATTAGCCATGTACAAGTATATATGTACCAGTGGGCCATAAAGTTCCCCTCATAGCCCAGATACTAATATCCCGTGGCAGCCCCAGCAGGCCAAATAGACCTTGCTACCTCATGGGAAGGGCCAGATAAAAACCAGCTTTCAATCCAAAAGATCCTTGCGTGGACAAGGGAAAATCTTGGACAGTGATTTTCAACTTGGCATTGGGTAGAGTGGGGAGTTGGGAGAAAGAAGCACCATAGATACAAGAATTATTTAAGAGGTCCTTTTAAAAGCATACTCCCTCCTACCAGCTAAAAATCATGTAAACAAGCCACTTTGCCTCATGGGGGTTATACTATACCCTTAGGTGTGCTGAGGCTGAAAAAAGGTTAAGAATCACTTAGTAGGACCAACATATCATGCCTCTGATAATTCAATCAACAAAGACAGTAGAATTAGCAACTAACTCTGGAATCTGCTTGTTGTACCACTGGGGACTTCTAGGTCAAGACACACATAGGCATAAATGCATAATTAAAGATCTGACATACACCAAAAACAATGTCCCTGTTGAAGTTCAGGAGGCCCCCAGTCTCTTTCTTTTTCTTCTCTACCTCCTCCTTCTGGTCCCTGTGTCCAATATGCACTCATTTCTTGTGGTTTATCCAAATGATTATTATTTATATTATAACATAAGTTCATTTGGGTTATACCATATATATAATTTAAGAATTATCAAATCAAGTAAACAATGCTAATAAGCATTTTCAGCTGCATATACACATTTTAATATTTTATATACTTTTCATATACTATTATTTATATATAAATAATAGATACTATATATAATACTATGAATTATAACTTCTAGCCTATGTGCCTAGAATTTAACTTTATTATATTTTTAATTATTTATACTGGTTTTAATACTTTCTTTTTATGAGTAATTTGAATATGTAGAACGTTATATCTTTATCCATACATCATTACACTTAATCAAACAGTGTTCTAATACTTAATAATATTTTAGAAATACCACTTAGAATGTACTTGTCCCAAACTGCTAGCTCTTTACACTTAATCAGTAGTAAATTTACCTTATAGCTGCTTTTCAGCTCTTTTTAGCTCCTGTAAGATAGAAGAAATCTCCTGTAGGGAAAGCAATGACAAAACTTAGCTTACTTTAATTAAAACATTTTTATTTGATTTGATAAGCAATGAACCTCACACTAATCTTATTTGGAATCCTTAATATTATTGACATGGCACCACATCTGTAGCAACAGGATATGAAATGATTCATGATATCCAGTAAACAAGATTCAAATTTTAAAATCTTTAATGTTGAAACAGATTTTTTTTCAATGAGATAATGACAGAAGATGAAAAGTTCAAGATAATAATAATAATAATAATAAGCAAAGATTCTGAAAAACTTGTATTGATCACTCTTGCAACAACTTTGTAAAAGTGCTTAAGGATTTACTTTGGAAAATGTATAAACTGCAACCTCGGTTTTAGGATGAATTCCTGAACAATAAAAATCTGTAAAAATTTTTGAGGAGGAGACAAGCAATCTATTAAGTAAATAGAAATGACTCATGTCAACTTATATTTGAGTTTGGCTCCTATTTAAAAATTGCTTATTTATAACATATAATTATTACAAGAACAAGAGTGTATAACAGTGAGAAACATAAAAGCTTCCTCCATACCCTCTGCAACTTTGAAGCAGTCAACATTTTAAACCCCCGTGAGAGAAAATTGAAGGCATAAAATTCCCCAAATTTGTGCACTTATATCTTCTTTTATAAATGTCAATCAACAGTTTAAAAATAAGCATATCATTCCCTGAAAACAAAACCTTACTTTAAAAAAATGTTTTAATATTCAAGAAAAATGATCATACCATGCTTGAGGTTTTCACAATAGGGACTTCACTTTCAGCTCTTAACTTGCTTTCTATTTCATCCCAATTCCGATCTTTGTCTTTAAATAATATTCTATAAATAAAAAAATAAGCATTTTACTTTTCATATTTTAAAAACATCACATTTTTAATGATAATACAAAAGCAATGTATCTTTTCAAAGCTAAAAAAAACCACTAAGTGTTAACACGAACTGTGAATTAAATACTGAGCCAACATTACCAATAAACTCATTTATGTGAGAGATTTGTACTAATAAAGTAACTGACTGGTTATGAATACACACATAAACCCTTTAGTACTTATTCTTTACTGAAAACCAAATATAAAACAAATGTAGATGAATAACCCCAAAACTTTGTCTAATACTTGTAATTAACCATATAACTACCTTTTATAACAAAAACACAACTTCGTTCATATAGAACATACGCAGTATAAATATAAGATGAAAACGGGTTGAATTAGGTATAAACAACTGTGTCTGTTAAGACCTCTTTAAATAGGAAAAGGCTTCATATTGATTGAGCAAAGCATGTACATTATTTCAAAGGTTGAAAGCTAGAGTACTTATGCTGCTTTTCTTTAAAAATCCTAATTCTTGTTAGTATATTTGTACATAATAACCTATTATTAACAGTTAAGACACTATCCTTTTGACAAAAACAATTGCTAATAAAGATCCTTATGTTCAAAATTAATTTCAAGTATCTTAATTTATAAAATAAAGGACCACAAAATTTTGACTTGTCTTTCAAATGTGGTATGCTTCTCTCTTCAATCTAGAAGACATGATTCGGCAGCTTTAGAGAGCTGTAAATACTAGGTACCTTTTTAGTTTCCATTTGAATTTCATCATTGGGCTTGGAAATCTAGTTTAACTGCCTTATGTAAAAACCAACACTGTACCAGAAAGTAAAGTATTATTATTAGAAGCTGATCAGTATTTAAGTAGTAAACTAAATTATATTTTTATTTGTATTTCTTCAAAGTTCAATGTGCTAGGTTCAACTTATTTAAAAACATGAAATTCATAAACATCTAATCAAGTCTGAAACATCAACAATTACAAATAACCATACTTAAAAAGGCAACAATTGTTCCAGAATCCTATATAAGAATATTCTTCTGATCTACTGTTAAAATTTCTATACCCAAAAGACTAAACATCCTTGCCAGCTATCTAAGAGCTGTTATCCTAATGACTATGATATTAAGGCATAAGAAATTATTATGTGCTCTATAAAAGAGTCCTTACAGCATTAGGATTGGTGAAAGTAAGAAAACAATGACTATTTCATGGACCAACTTAGAATTACAATGGACTCATACAATATAAAAAGTCTGTGCTTAGCCACACTGAAAATTCAGTGAATTTTGCCAGAAGGTGGTTACTGAGTATAACGCTTGGGCTTTTTCAAACTGTTAAACCACACACATTTCACCTTTGCTGAAAATGTCTTAGAATTGTCACCTGAGGTTCCTAACTCACACACACACACACACACACACACAAATGTCCCCAGAGTTCTAAGCCACTGAAGGGATAAAAAACTTAAAGACAATATGTCTTTATTGATAAGTTTACCCTTACCAATTTTCACATATAGCTATGAGTTTTAAAGAAGCTTAATTTCCTAGAGAGTAATAATTTAATAATCATTCATCAACAAATAGTAACAAATATTGTACATTCTAGTCACTGTATGTTTAGACAAAGACCCCTACTCTCACGGAACTTACATTCTAGCTCATTTATTTGAGCAGGCAGCTGTCTTTGCCACCTACATGTGATTTGTCTTAATTTCATTATTTTGCTTTACCCTCTGTATTTTACTATTCACAACTTCTAATCCATCTAAGTCCAATCACCCCTTTTTATTATTAAAATTTATTTTATTATTTAAAAAATATTTTTATTATTAAAATCATGTTACAACGGATACACCAGAAATACAGCTACACGTGGAACAACTCCTACAGAACACCTACTGAACGCTGGCAGAAGACCCCAGACCTCCCAAAAGGCAAGAAACTCCCCACATACCTGGGTAGGGCAAAGCAGAGAGATTCCCGCACAGAGGAGCAGTGCCGAGCGGCACTCACCAGCCCGAGAGGCTTGTCTGCTCCCCCGCCGGGGTGGGCGGCGCTGGAGCTGAGGCTCGGGCTTCGGTCAGAGCGCAGGGAGAGGACTGGGGCTGGCGGCGAAAACTCAGCCTGAAGGGGGCTAATGTGCCACAGCTAGCCAGGAGGGAGCCCAGGAAAACTCTGCAGCTGCCGAAGAGGCAAGAGACTTTTTCTTCCCTCTTGGTTTCCTGGTGCGCGAGGAGAGGGGATTAAGAGCGCCGCGTAAAGGAGCTCCAGAGACAGGCGCGAGTCGCGGCTGAAAGCGCGGAGCCCAGAGACGGGCGTGGGACGCTGGGGCTGCTGCTGCCGCCGCCAAGAAGCCTGTGTGCGAGCGCAGGTCACTGTCCACACCGCCCTTCCGGGAGCCTGTGCAGCCTGCCACGGCCGGGGTCCCGGGATCCAGGGGCGGCTTCCCTGGGAGAACGCACGGCGCGCCTCGGGCTGGTGCAACGTCACGCCGACCTGTGCCGCTGCAGGCTCGCCCCACACTCCGTGCCCCTCCCTCCCGCCCGGCCTGAGTGAGCCAGAGTCCCCGAAGAGGCTGCTCCTTTAACCCTGTCCTGTCTGAGCGAAGAACAGACGCCCTCCGGCGACCTACACGCAGAGGCGGGGCCAAATCCAAAGCTGAGACCCGGGAGCTGTGAGAACAAAGAAGAGAAAGGGAAACCTCTCCCAGCAGCCTCAGAAGCAGCGGATTAAAGCTCCACAATCAACTTGATGTACCCTGCATCTGTGAAATACATGAATAGACAACACATCATCCCAAATTGAGGAGCCAGGAGTCAGTGCTGTGCCTCTGAGGTGGGAGAGCCAACTTCAGGACACTGCTCCACAAGAGACCTCCCAGCTCCACATAATATCAAACGGCGAAAATCTTCCAGAGATCTCCATCTCAACACCAGCACCCAGCTGCACTCAACGACCAGCAAGCTACAGTGCTGGACACCCTATGCCAAACAACTAGCAAGACAGGAACACAATGCCACCCATTAGCAGAGAGGTGGCCTAAAATCATAAAAACTCCGCAGACACCCCAAAACATACCACCAGACGTGGACCTGCCCACCAGAAAGACAAGATCCAGCCTCATCCACCAGAACACAGGCACTAGTCCCCTCCACCAAGAAGCCTACACAACCCACTAAACCAACCTTAGCCACTGGGGACAGACACCAAAAACAACGGGAACTACGAACCTGCAGCCTGCAAAAAGGAGACCCCAAACACAGTAAGATAAGCAAAATGAGAAGACAGAAAAACACACAGCAGGAGAAGGAGCAAGATAAAAACCCACCAGACCTAACAAATGAAGAGGTAATAGGCAGTCTACCTGAAAAAGAATTCAGAATAA
This sequence comes from Mesoplodon densirostris, assembly GCF_025265405.1. Lineage (NCBI taxonomy): Eukaryota > Metazoa > Chordata > Mammalia > Artiodactyla > Ziphiidae > Mesoplodon > Mesoplodon densirostris. The sequence goes on along the minus strand of NC_082662.1, from coordinate 128,838,754 downwards.
TGATGGTAAAGATGATCCAAAATCTTGGAAATAGAATAGACAAAATGCAAGAAACAGTTAACAAGGACCTAGAAGAACAAAAGATGAATCAAGCATCGATTAAAAACACAATAAATGTAATAAAAAGTACTCTAGATGGGATCAATAGCAGAATAACTGAGGCAGAAGAACGGATAAGTGAGGTGGAAGATAAAATAGTGGAAATAACTGCTGCAGAGCAAAATAAAGAAAAAAGAATGAAAAGAACAGAGGACAGTCTCAGAGACCTCTGGGACAACATTAAACGCACCAACATTCGAATTATAGGGGTTCCAGAAGAAGAAGAGAAAAAGAAAGGGACTGAGAAAATATTTGAAGAGATTATAGTTGAAAACTTCCCTAATATGGGAAAGGAAATAGTTAATCAAGTCCAGGAGGCACAGAGAGTCCCATACAGAATAAATCCAAGGAGAAATACACCAAGACACATATTAATCAAACTGTCAAAAATTAAACACAAAGAAATCATATTAAAAGCAGCAAGGCAAAAACAACAAATAACACACAAGGGAATCCCCATCAGGATAACAGCTGATCTCTCAGCAGAAACTCTACAAACCAGAAGGGAGTGGCAGGACATAATTAAAGTGATGAAGGAGAAAAACCTGCAACCAAGATTACTCTACCCAGCAAGGATCTCATTCAGATTTGATGGAGAAATTAAAACGTTTACAGACAAGCAAAAGCTGAGAGAGTTCAGCACCACCAAACCAGCTTTACAACAAATGCTAAAGGAACTTCTCTAGGCAAGAAACACAACAGAAGGAAAAGAACTACAATAACGAACCCAAAACAATTAAGAAAATGGGAATAGGAACATACATATCAATAATTACCTTAAATGTAAATGGACTAAATGCTCCCACCAAAAGACACAGACTGGCTGAATGGATACAAAAACAAGACCCATATATATGCTGTCTACAAGAGACCCACTTCAGACCTAGAGACACATACAGACTGAAAGTAAGGGGATGGAAAAAGATATTCCATGCAAATGGAAACAAAAAGAAAGCTGGAGTAGCAATTCTCATATCAGACAAAATAGACTTTAAAATAAAGACTACTAGAAGAGACAAAGAAGGACACTACATAATGATCAAGGGATCAATCCAAGAAGAAGATATAACAGTTGTAAATATATATGCACCCAACATAGGAGCACCTCAATACATAAGGCAAATATTAACAGCCATAAAAGGAGAAATCGACAGTAACACAATCATAGTAGGAGACTTTAACACCCCGCTTTCACCAATGGACAGGTCATCCAAAATGAAAATAAATAAGGAAACACAAGCTTTAAATGATACATTAAACAAGATGGACTTAATTGATATTTATAGGACATTCCATCCAAAAACAACAGAATACACATTTTTCTCAAGTGCTCATGGAACATTCTCCAGGATAGATCATATCTTGGGTCACAAATCAAGCCTTGGTAAATTTAAGAAAATTGAAATTGTATCAAGTATCTTTTCCGACCACAATGCTATGAGACTAGATATCAATTACAGGAAAAGAGCTGTAAAACATACAAACACAGGGAGGCTAAACAATACACTACTTAATAACGAAGTGATCACTGAAGAAATCAAAGAGGAAATTAAAAAATACCTAGAAACAAATGACAATGGAGACACGACGACCCAAAACCTATGGGATGCAGCAAAAGCAGTTCTAAGAGGGAAGTTTATGGCAATACAATCCCACCTTAAGAAACAGGAAACATCTCGAATAAACAACCTAACCTTGCACCTAAAGCAATTAGAGAAAGAAGGACAAAAACACCCCAAAGTTAGCAGAAGCAAAGAAATCATAAAAATCAGATCAGAAATAAATGAAAAAGAAATGAAGGAAACGATAGCAAAGATCAATAAAACTAAAAGCTGGTTCTTTGAGAAGATAAACAAAATTGATAAACCATTAGCCAGACTCATCAAGAAAAAAAGGGAGAAGACTCAAATCAATAGAATTAGAAATGAAAAAGGAGAAGTAACAACTGACACTGCAGAAATACAAAAGATCATGAGAGATTACTATAAGCAACTCTATGCCAATAAAATGGACAACCTGGAAGAAATGGACAAACTCTTAGAAATGCACAACCTGCCAAGACTGAATCAGGAAGAAATAGAAAATATGAACAGACCAATCACAAGCACTGAAATTGAAACTGTGATAAAAAATCTTCCAACAAACAAAAGCCCAGGACCAGATGGCTTCACAGGCGAATTCTATCAAGCATTTAGAGAAGAGCTAACACCTATCCTTCTCAAACTCTTCCAAAATATAGCAGAGGGAGGAACACTCCCAAACTCATTCTACGAGGCCACCATCACCTTGATACCAAAACCAGGCAAGGATGTCACAAAGAAAGAAAACTACAGGCCAATATCACTGATGAACATAGATGCAAAAATCCTCAACAAAATACTAGCAAACAGAATCCAACAGCACATTAAAAGGATCATACACCATGATCAAGTGGGGTTTATTCCAGGAATGCAAGGATTCTTCAGTATACGCAAATCAATCAACACCATATTAACAAATTGAAGGAGAAAAACCATAGGATCATCTCAATAGATGCAGAGAAAGCTTTCGACAAAATTCAACACCATTTATGATAAAAACCCTGCAGAAAGTAGGCATAGAGGGAACTTTCCTCAACATAATAAAGGCCGTATATGACAAACCCACAGCCAGCATCGTCCTCAATGGTGAAAAACTGAAACCATTTCCACTAAGATCAGGAACAAGACAAGGTTGCCCACTCTCACCACTCTTATTCAACATAGTTTTGGAAGTTTTAGCCACAGCAATCAGAGAAGAAAAGGAAATAAAAGGAATCCAAATTGGAAAAGAAGAAGTAAAGCTGTCACTGTTTGCAGATGACATGATACTATACATAGAGAATCCTAAAGATGCTACCAGAAAACTACTAGAGCTAATCAATGAATTTGGTAAAGTTGCAGGATACAAAATTAATGCACAGAAATCTCTGGCATTCCTATATACTAATGATGAAAAATCTGAAAGTGAAATCAAGGAAACACTCCCATTTACCATTGCAACAAAAAGAATAAAATATCTAGGAATAAACCTACCTAAGGAGACAAAAGACCTGTATGCAGAAAATTATAAGACACTGATGAAAGAAATTAAAGATGATACAAATAGATGGAGAGATGTACCATGTTCTTGGATTGGAAGAATCAACATTGTGAAAATGACTCTACTACCCAAAGCAATCTACAGATTCAATGCAATCCCTATCAAACTACCACTGGCATTTTTCACAGAACTAGAACAAAAAATTTCACAATTTGTATGGAAACACAAAAGACCCCAAATAGCCAAAGCAATCTTGAGAACGAAAAATCGAGCTGGAGGAATCAGGCTCCCTGACTTCAGACTATACTACAAAGCTACAGTAATCAAGACAGTATGGTACTGGCACAAAAACAGAAAGATAGATCAATGGAACAGGATAGAAAGCCCAGAGATAAACCCACGGACATATGGTCACCTTATCTTAGATAAAGGAGGCAGGAATGTACAGTGGAGAAAGGACAGTCTCTTCAATAAATGGTGCTGTGAAAACTGGATAGGGACATGTAAAAGTATGAGATTAGATCACTCCCTAACACCATACACAAAAATAAGCTCAAAATGGATTAAAGACCTAAATGTAAGGCCAGACACTATCAAACTCCTAGAGGAAAACATAGGCAGAACACTCTATAACATAAATCACAGCAAGATCCTTTTTGACCCACCTCCTAGAGAAATGGAAATAAAGACAAAAATAAACACATGGGACCTAATGAAACTTCAAAGCTTTTGCACAGCAAAGGAAACCATAAACAAGACGAAAAGACAACCCTCAGAATGGGAGAAAATATTTGCAAATGAAGCGACTGACAAAGGATTAATCTCCAAAATTTATAAGCAGCTCATGCAGCTCAATAACAAAAAAACAAACAACCCCAGCCAAAAATGGGCAGAAGACCTAAATAGACATTTCTCCACAGAAGATATACAGACTGCCAACAAACACATGAAAGGATGCTCAACATCTTTACTCATTAGAGAAATGCAAATCAAAACTACAATGAGATATCATCTCACACCAGTCAGAATGGCCATCATCAAAAAATCTAGAAACAATAAATGCTGGAGAGGGTGTGGAAAAAAGGGAACACTCTTGCACTGCTGGTGGGAATGTGAATTGGTACAGCCGCTATGGAGAACGGTATGGAGGTTCCTTAAAAAACTACAAATAAAACTACCATATGACCCAGCAATCCCACTACTGGGCATATACCCTGAGGAAACCATAATTCAAAAAGAGACATGTACCAAAATGTTCATAGCAGCCCTATTTACAATAGCCCGGAGATGGAAACAACCTAAGTGTCCATCATCGGATGAATGGGTAAAGAAGATGTGGCACATATATACAATGGAATATTACTCAGTCATAAAAAGAAATGAAATTGAGCTATTTGTAATGAGGTGGATGGACCTAGAGTCTGTCATACAGAGTGAAGTAAGTCAGAAAGAAAAAGACAAATACTGTATGCTGACACATATATATGGAATTTAAGAAAAAAAAATGTCATGAAGAACATAGGGGTAAGACAGGAATAAAGACACAGACCTACTAGAGCATGGACTTGAGGATATGGGGAGGGGGAAGGGTAAGCTGTGACAAAGTGAAAGAGTGGCATGGACATATATACACTACCAAACGTAAGGTAGATAGCTAGTGGGAAGCAGCCGCATAGCACAGGGAGATCAGCCCGGTGCTTTGTGACCGCCTGGAGGGGTGGGATAGGGAGGGTGGGAGGCAGACGCAAAAGGGAGGGGATATGGGAACATATGTATATGTATAACTGATTAAATTTGTAAAATAAAAAAAAATTAAAAAAAAAATCATGTTACAAAGAAGTAAAAGGTATAATAACAATATATTTTCACTGGATCTTTCTAAATTAAAAATGTGCACATTTTCAGGTTTATAACTGATTTAGAGAAATTACATTAGTTGCAGGCTCTTCATAAATAACACCATTTTCTAATTTCTGATTTGGCTTATAAATGAGTGCATTATTTTCATTTTAATTGCACTCAGTGATTAAGTCATTAGTGCTCTAACATCATCTTAGGTGGGGTATTGTGTATGTGTTCCTTTAATGACTACATCACTCCCAAGTTTGCTGATCCCATCATCTGCCACAAGTAAGAGAGCTCTCCTTCACATGACAAACCATTCTCCTATGATTTACTAATCAAGCATATGCCCAGAGACAAATGAAGCTCTCCCTTTCCTGGCGTAAAGCCCAACTGAAATTTGTAGGAAAAAAAAAAAGTCAGCTTAATCAATTAGTTATTACACATGAATTAACAAACCTTTAGGGCCCAATCATATGCCTACTATTTAATACTAGGAGACATGCCTTGAGTTGGGCTCAAGTACTCAGTGTAGTTGAAGGTGATATAACTGTTATCATTTTGAATTTAATTCCACCAAAGGGATATCCTAAAACTAGAGCATTATGGGAGGGTTATTAACCAAAGGACTAAATTAATGAAATAAACATCAATTAACAGAAACTTATATGGGAATAAAGTCTCCAAATTCAATCACTGATTGAATGATTTTTTGACTGCACATTATTTGTCCGGCACTGTTTTGATGCCCTCACAACTGAGTGCAGAAGGCAGCCAAGTAAGCAGGTAATTACAATTCACTGGGATAAGTGTAAGAAGGGAAATATAGGATGTGATACTGTGGGAACCCGTAGGAAAGGCACTTGAGAAAATTCAGAGAAGGGTTCTTAGAGATATTGCCATGCAATTTAAGTCCTGAAGGATGGGAGAGGTGTTGGACACTCGAAAACTGGGTCTAGTTGAGAGGGCTAGGGGATGATGAGAGATGACAATGGACATACTTCATGGAGGGAATTGAGGAATAGAAAATTCAATACAACACCGTCCCTATACACAAGATTCTGGCTAGCGAAGGGGTCAGACACTGAAAAAATTATTGTGATTCAACATAAATAAATAGCAAAGGCATTAGAAAATCTAGTTTTTGACGATCTACGGCCTTTTTACATAAATTTTCTGAGTCTTGCAAGAGTACTCATTTTGTTCTCTTTACTGATGAGGAAGCTGTACCTAAAGTTTGAGGTCTCATAAAAGATGCCCTAAAATTCTGTTAATTTCAAATACTTACTATTATTTTGTGGAAGAGTAAATTTTTCTGATTATTAATAAAATTAATCTAAGTGATTACAGCTGTTAGCTCTCAATTACCAAGGGGCTGATTATTTGGGACATCTGTTCTCTTTTTGTCCCCTTCGTGCTGTCTAGCATATAGCTATAATATCTAAAAAGGAAAGAACATGCTAGTGGCAGCAGTAAGGTTCAGTACCATTGACTTCATGAGTTCCCAGAAGCTGTGGTAGCAGGCTTGCAGAAAGTGGAACAGATGGTAACAGAAGCAAGGATGTTTGAGTAATACAACAATACCTGATCTTTCTAGCTGTCTTCTCTATGGACTGTCTTATCTTCCTAGAAAACTGAAAGACGGATGACAGCAGCAGATTATCTCCCATGACCTGAAACATGAAAAGAAAAGAACAGACATTAAAATAGTACTGCTCTATTGGATAACCACCAAGAATACTAGTCACAACTCACTACATTTAGGAGCATTCAATATTTATGCTAATTTTAATAAAGATCAATGAAAAATCTAATTAGAGTAATGTGTAACTAAATTGAGAAAGAAAAGTAAATATTAACAAAGGAGTTCTTTTTGTTAAATAACTTGTCAAGTTTCCATGTTATTTTTATCATATAACTTTCATAAAACAATCCATATTACCTAATCTTCAATTACTATCATGATCCTGTCCCTCATGCTTCCTATTCAAATGATCATAAATGGGAAAATGTAAGTAATTTATTATCTTTTAGTGTCTGACCCCTTCGCTAGCCAGAATCTTGTGTATAGGGACGGTGTTGTATTGAATTTTCTATTCCTCAATTCCCTCCATGAAGTATGTCCATTGTCATCTCTCATCATCCCCTAGCCCTCTCAACTAGACCCAGTTTTCGAGTGTCCAACACCTCTCCCATCCTTCAGGACTTAAACTGCATGGCAATATCTCTAAGAACCCTTCTCTGAATTTTCTCAAGTGCCTTTCCTACGGGTTCCCACAGTATCACATCCTATATTTCCCTTCTTACACTTATCCCAGTGAATTGTAATTACCTGCTTACTTGGCTGCCTTCTGCACTCAGTTGTGAGGGCATCAAAACAGTGCCGGACAAATAATGTGCAGTCAAAAAATCAATCAGTGATTGAATTTGGAGACTTTATTCCCATGTAAGATTCTGTTAATTGATGTTTATTTCATTAATTTAGTCCTTTGGTTAATAACCCTCCCATAATGCTCTAGTTTTAGGATATCCCTTTGGTGGAATTAAATTCAAAATGATAACATTATATATCACCTTCAACTACACTGAGTACTTGAGCCAAACTCAAGGCCTGTCTCCTAGTATTAAAGAGTAGGCAAATATTCACCAAATGATAGGCACACAGAGATCAAGAAAATTATAATCCTTGTTCTCCACAGTGGGAAAGATAATTTTTAAAAACTTACTCAAAATAGTAAGTTTTAATGATGGGGGTGTTAACACCCCAGTTGAACTTTATGGGCAAAACCAAGGGTTAGCAAACTTCTGTAAAGGGCCAGAGAGTGAAGACTGGGGCCATATGGTCTCTGTCACAACTATGCATCTCATTATAGCAAAAGCAGCTACATTATAGCAAAAGCAGCTGTGTCATAATAAGACTTTATTTACAAAACCAGGTGGTAGGCTGAATTCGGCCTGCATCCTGTAGTTTGCCAAGAGCTAAACCATGAAAGGCACAGCTAGTGTGGAATGCTAGAAGAAGGACTGAACTTGGGACTAGATATGGGTTCTAAAATCAGTTCCTTACATTGTCAGAACTATATCTAGACTCTGTAAAAAAAAAAACCCAGAAAATAAGATATGGCCTTGGATGTTAAGATGCTTTAAACACTGGTAGGGGAGATAACAACAACATACAGGAAATATTATTAAATATTTTTATAAAAACAATGTAAATAAGTACTAATTGTGATTCACTGCTTTACGAACTCTAATGAAAGGGAGTTCAGTGAGCGGTGGCATTAATAAGGAAAGTATCATGGAAAACCAGAACTTGAGTATGATAAGTATTTGAATTTAGTGAGGGATAAAAGGTAACTTAGGGTGTGAAAAGCAACATAAAGACAATGAAAGGCTAAATAAGCATAATGGTATTTTGTGAGCCTTGAGAAAAAAGGCCAAATAAGAGTAGAAGACATATATTAATTAGGAAGGAGTGAGAAAGGGCAGGATAGTCTAAGGTAGATTATAACATAGAAAGGATATCTCTCTTTTCTACGTCATAGAGTTCAGTATCACAATGTATTAAATTTTTTTCTGATTATCAACTATGAGATAACTATCAATCTAAATGTTTCCATTCTCTTTAAAAATATAAACTTCTATAGTTTTATTACATTTGGAGGAATTTATCTTCCTAGACCTCAGGACAAGTAAGTATGAATAAGATTAGAGAATGGGCCCTTCCCCTGAAACCAAGTACAACTTATCAACTATCAGGACAAAGAAAGTGTGTTCTAAAACCATCTAGCATATTATAATTGCAGTTATGGAACTAGCTACAGTGCTTCTCCATCAGGTAGATTATTTTCTACTCTGTACTACTGCAAACATATATATTCTTATACACTAACTTTTACCTCCAGTTCCGTATATCCAGTGATCCACAGATGTGGTCCTAGCAACAAGAGAGACACATGGAGCAAACCTGAACTCAACCTACAACTTTTAATTGTCCAGCTGAGCAGTACCACCAGTTAACCCACAGGTGTGTGATAAATAAATGCCTATTGCTTTATGCCACTGAGATTTTTGTGGTCTGTTATAAAGAAACAGCTAACTGCTATACTCTACCTCTAGGTTTTTTCCATCGCAGCTCCCTGTCTCCCTCCGCCCAAGGTAAACAATGTCCTGAATCCCATTTATCATTCCCTTGCTTTCCTTTTTATATAATTTGTTAGATCTATTTCTGTCCTAAGTATATATTTTTATTTTATTAATTTGTGACAAAACACATTATATACAATCCTTTGAGAATTACTTTTTTCATTAAATGTTTTATTGCTAAAATTCATCCACATTGTGGCATGTTGCTGTAGTTCATTTGTCTTGATTACTCCATAAATTGTTCAATTTGTGCACATACCAGTTAATACATTCAATTTTCTTCAGATATAAACACTTAGATTGTTTCCAAGTTTTGTTACTGTCCACACCGCTATTATAAATATCCTTTTGCTCTCAATGGGAAAGGGTATGCACTAGCAGCAAAACTACTAGATAATGGACTATGTTTATGCTCAACTTTAGGAAATAATGTCAAACTGTTTGCCAAAGTGACTGGACCAATTTAACCTCACTAGCAACAATAAGAAATCTTATGTATCCACATCTTCTCCAACATTTAATATTTTAAGACTTTTTTATTTGTTGCCAATTGAATGAGTATAAAATAATCTCACTGTAGTCTTGAAAAGTATTTCTCTGAACACTCATGAAGTTGAACATCTCTTCATAGGCCTTGGGTACTTTCAGTGAAATGCTGTGCATGTTATTTGCAGATTTTTCTACTGGGATGTTTTTGCCTTTTTAAATTGATTGTAGGAGTTCTGATATATTCTGTATACTAATCCCTTGTTGCCTGTATGTTTCACATAGTCCTTTAACATACTCAAATTTACCAATCTTTTATTAAAGTCAAAACTTTTTGTGGCTTTTAAGAAATCATTCCCTACTGCAATGTTGAAAGATATTTACCTACATTTTACTAAAACATTTTAAAGTTCTGCTTTTGACCTTTAGGAACTAAATTCATTTGGAGTTAATTATTTGTATTTGATGTGATGTCAGGATGAAATTCCATTCTACCCATAAGGACAAGCACTTTTTTTCCCAGCCCTATATATTGAATAATTCTCATCTTTTTCCCACCAATGGGGCATGCCTCCTCTTGCCATTTGTTAAAGTTTATGGTTTACTCACTTCATCCCTGCTCCAGGTTCTCCGCCTTGTAATTGTTAAGTGATCAGGAGGCTCTGTTGGTTGAGGTCTTGGACCACTAGACCGACAGTTGTTTCCTTCTGGTGTTTTAGAATGAACTAATGGAGGGATCTTCCGGAAGTTGAGGCTTTCATCAAAAACACGATCAACTAACTAATAGGACAAAAGCAAATCCTTATGAGCACAGAGTAATTTGGAAAAACATAGATATTGGCATTCTAGTTTTTATAATTAGAAGGCATTCCATTCTCAGGTAGTAATAGAAGCATGAAATCTTCAATAAACCAATTACTTTCTTTTTATAAGCACTTCAAAGGTGTCTGTTTTATAAAATAAATGTTCATCTACATCGATTTTATTTTCAAAATCCAAAATATGTAACTATGTTAAATTTGAGTCTTCCATGGATAAAGTTTCCCCTAAATGGAAAACACAGATGGTAAATAGAAAAAACTGAGCCATGTAGATGGACAAGGAGTTCATTTTACTCACATTGCCTTGCCCGTGTAAAATAATCTTTCTTTTTCTTTTAGTTTCCTATCTTGTTTTTTCCTTTTTTTCTCCCCAAATCCAGGTGCCAAATTTCTTCACAGATAAATAAATTGCAAATTATAATTAAGGTTACAAAAGAAAAAAGGTTTTTTTAATTCACAAAGTATTTTTTGGTCTTAGATAAACTTTTAGCAATGTTACAGAAATGACATATTCCAGTACAAATGATATACTGCCATCTACAGTGCAAATTATACACATACGGTACAAAGTAGCTCAGGTTTACTGAAGAAGGAATAAACTCTAGTACAATAATAAGAAATAAAGCCAAAAGGAAAAAGTGGAAGTCTACTCAATGAAATGTTTGAAAAAGTTTACTGGGTCTGAGTGAAGGTACAATCATGTTAGGTAAAATTTAGTTAGACAGCTGTGAAAATAATACCTTCATCATTTAAAGTGTACCAGAGGAATTGTGTATGTCTTGCCACCAAGAGGATTCTTTTGTTTTTCACCAATAAGAATGATTTTTATATACAATTACAATTGATCACTGTGGTAACAAAACTCTACACAGGTTGATGAAACATCATTTACCAAATTAGACAACACATAAAGGGGGAAAAAAACAACCAAAAAAATGACCATTAAAGAATAAGATTATAAAGGTGACAAAATGCAACTGAAGAAAATTTTAGTAGTACAGTTTACCAGAATTAAATTTGTCAAAGAGGCTAGCCATTTTTGGCTACTATTGAGAACATTACTTTATAAAATTAAGGGAGTGGAAT